>NC_136616.1:7509456-7979859 GCF_933228915.1 Telmatherina bonti
GCTGACAGATTTAAATAACAGTAATTATAACATTTTAGTTGGCACAGTGGCGTAGGGGTCAGCACTGCAGCCTCACAGGAAGAAGGTTGCTGGTTTGAGCCCCAGGTGGGGGATGTATGAATTGCAGGCCTACCACCCGCAATTGGCCTACCAACTGGGACCCCGTACACAGTGGTACCTGCTACACAGTGGTAGGGTGTACCACTGTGTAGCAGTGGTACACCCTACCTACACAGTGGTAGGGTGTACCACTGTGTAGGGGGTCCCAGTGTGGGATTGTTGTCAGTTGGGAAATACTCCGGTTTGTTATGGAACAAGTGCGCCATCTACTGGAGGTTGAAGTGCCATTGAGCAATGATTATTGTTGTTTTTATTTATCTAAGAGCCTGTTTACTAGATTTTTCATGCTGAATACACTCCGGTTTCCCTGATGTAGACTCAGTAGCATCTAAATGTAGGAGCTAAGATGTTTTGAAGGTTTGACTTTTCAGATACTGACTTGAGCCAAAAGTCTTGCATCGTTTTTAAAAAGCTGATGTGAGTTTTTCTTCTTTATTGTAGAAGCCACAATGTTTTGTTCCAGCACAGTCACTATCATCGTCATCCCCATCATCCTCATCCTCTGCGTCATGCTGTCCTTATTCTGCTTCAGGAGGTACGTGCATGAAAGAGCTTCATCCACCACTCAAAGTTCTGCATCTGGCTCCTCAGAAACAGTCTGTGTGTGTGAAAGACGTGTGTGTCGAGGACCGATCCTGCAACATAGAACACTGAAAAACAGGATCTGTAAAGATAAAAACGCTTTACTCAGATCAAATCAATCTGCTCCTAAGTGTTTCTCAGAAAAGTAGCTTGTTGCTATGAAACCGTCATTTTCTGTAAACCCGCTAAAGGTTATGAAATATTCGGCCTCCCACAACTAAACCGTGGAAAGTACCTGAAGAGATTGATGTTGGCGGGTGTCTATGTGCTTTAGTGTATGTCATAACCAGGATTCCAAATGAATTTGCATGAAGGAGACGACTGTTCAGATGCTGAAATGTTGGAGTGTTGTGCATAAACCAGCATCTACTGAGAGAACAGGCCTTCCTTTAGGAAACACTGATGCAAACAAAGTGGTTCCAAGGAATCTTTGGCATCACGAAATCTCACTTGAACATGTTGTAAATGATTCGCAAGCGTCCGGGTGAAACGATACTCTTCCATTAAAAAACAAGTTGATCAGGTTTACAGAAGTGTTGGTTTCATTTCTGAGAAACCGTTTTACTTCACCGTTTGTCCTACTGATATGCTGTTTTTTTGTCTGTTTGTAGGCACAGATCAATCATCTGTCCTGAGATCCCACGACCATCAAACTTCTTTAAGGAAGTGATGAATGGAAACGTAGCTACAAAGGTACATTTTAGAAAAGCTTCTAAACATCCAAGACTTTCTTTATCTCCTTGGAAACTTCTTCCACTTGTTTGTTTTCCAGACCGGACCTGTACCTCTGTACACACCCACACCAGAAGCAAGTGAATCCATAAGAGTCTGTCTTTTACCCAAAACCCCCAGCAACATGGAAGATTCCAGATGTAATCAGACATGCGCATAAAAATACCTGCAGGGCAGCTGGACCTGAACTCAACTTCAGTCAGTCAGGATCTTTTCATGAGTAACATAGGAGCAGGATGGAAGGATTTGTCCCACTTACCTCTTCAGGAAGCTTCAGGTCTGGTGCTGAATCCGGACTTTGCAGGACGGAATCTGTGCTGTACAGACCTGACTGCAGTCAGGAGACTTCAACCATTAAAAGTTGGCAAAAAAAACAAGGATCTACTTGATAATAAGTTCTCTTCCTGGGAGAGGAAATGCATGCTGATGAATTGCGCCACGGATGAGACACAAAAGTGCACAGAGTCACTGCCCCGCTGAGGACCCAGACATAAAGACCGCTATGCTAACCAGGACAACAGACGAGGACGCAGAGGGAACCTTTTGGTTGGATGCTGTAAATAAGCTGTGCTTAAACTGTTTGAAGCAGCAAATGGAAAATAAAGACTGTGATACTGATGTAGTGTAACCTTTTTTATGATTCTTGCTCATGGGGCTGTACATTAATGGCCCTTTCTGAGCGCTGGAGTGGGAGCATCATGCACATACGAAAGTAAATGTTGATACTGCGACTGTGAAGGAAGCCATTGTTCCTGCTGACCTGGGGCCTCATTTATCAAACTGTGCGTAGCAACGCTGACTACAGGTGGCGTACGTACGGAAAACAGGAAATGCGGCACAAAAAACTTCATGATTTGCAAAGCGGTGCGCACGCACGTCCCACGCCTGTTTCACTTCATAAATAAGGATCAACACAAATTTTGCGCACGTGAGGGAGCATCTCGTCACGCCCACATGATGGCTATAAAAAGTCAGGTGAACACCCCTGATAAATATTAATCAATCTAATTTCCATGACGGTTCAGCAGGGAAAAAAAGCCCAAAAGAGGAATTTTCTGGAAAATGAGGTAGAAATTCTAATAGATAAGGTTGTAAAATGTAAAAGTATTTTATCGGGTGGAGACGGGATGGACATCAGCACCACCAGAAAGACAGAGGAGGTCAGCAGGGGACAGATGCTGCCAGCGTCTCATCAGACCACCGGACTTATCCAGAAAGGACAAATAAAGTGGTCAGACAATAAAATGTAGGGAGAAAGTGCATCTTGGTCCACAGGAGGAGAAAGGGGGGGCGGTGCCCACTCCCACAGATTAGAAGCTGGCGGGGAAATGAAGGAGTCCAGAGATACGCTGGAACAAAATGCTCCAGATGATGCTGGAAGTGCTTCATTCCTTTGTTTCAGATTATAAAATGAACGGACATAAATGAGACGTCTCTGGCTCCAGTTTATTTACTGGGAACATACTGGTGTTCCTGTGTGTCCCAGCTGGGTTGCAGCGCTGCAGATGTGGTCGGAGAGGGGGGGGGCAGTGGTTCCACCTTGTGTCCTAGCTGCGGTGTCCTCGCAGAGGAACCAATAATCACCATGAAGGAGGAGGTGCAGGAGATGGAGAGAAATAAACACCACCCTGACAGAAACCACACTAAAGATAAACTTGTGAATAAATGAGAATTCTCCACCTCTGATGTGTTGCATCACTTCTAGACGTAAAGCAGCAGCGTTTGGTTCCAACGTGAGAGGATGATTGACAACACAATCATTCAGATTGGATGATTGATCAGGTGAACGCAGGTGAAGTGCTGACGCCATTCAGTACCATGTTATATAGCGCCTCCACTATCTGCACACATCTGCAGCTGTACAACAGGTTTCCTCCTGGGCATGGAGGCACCTCCGCCAGCACTTCATATGGCTGATGGTGCGACACCACGGCGTGTCTGGTTGTGACGTACATAGTTCTGTTCTGCGCTCTGGGTTGGGAAAAGGAGTGATCAGCCTCGACTTGTCAGTCATTTCCGTTTGGAAGGTGCCGGTTCCCTGGGACAGATAAGCCACTGTGCGCCTTTACGCATTTGGGCACATATTATATCCAACCATCCCTTCATGTTCTGTATCTGCAGGTCGGGGAAACACCTTGATCAGCCTGATCATGGGCAACCACGTCATTTTAATGCACTTATTCATTTAGAGCTTTAATATTATGGCAGCTTCTGTACGACTTATTAACTGTATGAAATGGTTTTTATAACATGTAGAACTGCTTAGTTTCTGAACAGATTTTAGTGGTTGACGTTTTACGTTGTGGAAGAACAATATCAAATGTGCATTTTCTTCTTTTTTTAAAAAATTTATTTTATTTTTTGCAAATGCTGTTAATGTACAACATTCTACGTAAAAGTTTACATTTGATTTTGAACACCATTTCTTTGGTTTTATTTTCTGCCTTTGGTGTCGCCGTTTCCCGTTTCTCCACATTTTCTGCGTACGCCAGGGTCAGAGTTGGCATGGAGGTAGGGACATTTTACCACCAAGTCGTGTTTTGATAAATCCCAAAAGTTGACTATAATTGGCGTACGCCGGGGTTTGTGCGTGTGACAGCTCCATAAATGAGGCCCCTGGACTGTTGGGCTCACACTGGTTTCCCTTAGCTTCAGACTTCCATTGTTTTCTATTCTCTGGATAGAAATTGGGTTTTCTCACAATGGAAATCTCTGGTCTTCATGGGCATTTTCCACCTGTGTACGCAGCTTTTCAAAAGAAACTTTAATTTGTGTAAATATCTGAGAAAACATGAAATGTAGTGTGTACTGTGTTGCTTTTGTGCAGTCCTGTTGCTTTATCACAGATGAAGTGTCGAACAGATGCTTCATCAACATCAGTTACGTGCTCTTCCTTCCTTAAAACGAGCGCAACCTTTCTTCTTCTGCTTTCTGCCACTTGGTTCAGCCCTGATGGTCTGGTGGTGGTTTTTACTGCTAACCATGCAGCAAGAAAAGTGATGTGTGTGTTGCAAAGGTGTATTTATGCGTGTTTCTCCATTTCTTTCTACTCAAAGTTAAAAGGAAATAAAGACCAGTTTTAAGTTTAAACATGTTATTTATTGTTAGTGGCAATTATGAACCTCTGATGCAACCTCTTTTATATTCATCTTCATCTTCTGCCGCTTATCCGGGGTCGGGTTGCGGGGGCAGCAGCCTAAGCAGGGAAACCCAGACTTCCCTCTCCCCAGCCACATTTGCCAACTCTGCAGGGGGGATCCCGAGGCGTTCCCAGGCCAGCCGAGAGATATAATCCCTCAAGCGTGTCCTGGGTCTTCCCCGGGGTCTCCCCCCAGAGGGACGTGCCTGGAACACCTCACCAGGGAGGTCCAGGAGGCATCCTGACCAGATGCCCGAGCCACCTCAACTGGTTCCTCTCAATGCGGAGGAGCAGTGGCTCTACTCTGAGCCCCTCCAGGATGACCAAGCTCCCCACCCTATCTCTAAGGGAGAGCCCGGCCACCCTGCGGAGGAAACCCATTTCAGCCGCCTGCATACGAGATCTGGTTCTTTCGGTCACGACCCACAGCTCATGACCATAGGTGAGGGTAGGAACGTAGATCGACTGGTAAATCGAAAGCTTCGCCTTCTGGCTCAGCTCCTTCTTCACCACGACAGACCGGCGCAGAGTCCGCATTACTGCAGATGCCGCACCGATCTGTCTGTCGATCTCGCGCTCCATCCTTCCCTCACTCGTGAACAAGACCCCGAGATATTTAAACTCCTCCACTTGAGGCAGGACCTGACTCCCAACCTGGAGAGGGCAATCCACCCTATTCCGGCTGAGGACCATGGTCTCAGATTTGGAGGTGCTGATTCTCATCCCAGCTGCTTCACACTCGGCCACGAATCGCTCAAGCGAGAGCTGGAGATCACGACCAGATGAAGCCAACAGGACCACGTCATCTGCAAAAAGCAGAGACCCAATCCTGAGGCCACCAAGTCGGATCCCCTCAACACCTCGGCTGCGCCTAGAAATTCTGTCCATATAAGTTATGAACAGAATCGGTGATAAAGGGCAGCCTTGGCGGAGTCCAACCCTCACCGGAAACAAATCCGACTTACTACCGGCAATGCGAACCAAGCTCTGACACCTGTCGTACAGGGACCGGACAGCTCGTACAGGGGGGTCCGGTACCCCATACTCCCGGAGTACCCGCCACAGGAGCCCCCGGGGGACACGGTTGAATGCCTTCTCCAGGTCCACAAAGCACATGTAGACTGGTTGGGCAAACTCCCATGCCCCCTCCAGGACCTCAAAGAGGGTATAGAGCTGGTCCACTGTTCCGCGACCAGGACAAAAACCACACTGCTCCTCCTCAATCCGGGATTCGACTATCCGATGGACCCTCCTCTCCAGGACCCCTGAATAGACCTTACCAGGGAGGCTGAGGAGTGTGATTCCCCTGTAACTGGAACACACCCTCCGGTCCCCCTTCTTAAAAAGGGGGACCACCACCCCAGTCTGCCAATCCAGATTGGCAGACTGGGGTGCCCCCGATGTCCACGTGATACTGCAGAGGCATGTCAGCCAGGACAGCCCCACAGCATCCAGAGCCTTAAGGAACTCCGGGCGGATCTCATCCACCCCCGGGGCCTTGCCGCCAAGGAGCTTTTTGACCACCTCAGCAACTTCAACCCCAGAGATAGGATAGTCCACCCCTGAGTCCACCAGCTCTGCTTCCTCATCGGAAGACGTGTTGGTAGGATTGAGGAGGTCTTTGAAGTATTCCTTCCACCGACCCACAACGTCCCGAGTTGAGGTCAGCAGCTCCCCATCTCCACTGTACACAGTATTGATGGAGCACTGCTTCCCCCTCCTGAGCCGCCGGATGGTGGACCAGGATCTCCTCGAAGCTGTCCGGAAGTCTTTCTCCATGGCCTCGCCAAACTCCTCCCATGCCCGAGTTTTTGCCTCGGCAACAGCCGAAGCCGCATGCCGCTTAGCCTGTCGGTACCCATCAGCTGCCTCCAGAGTCCCACAGGCCAAGAAGACTCCTTCTTCAGCTTGACGGCATCCCTCACTGCTGGTGTCCACCAACGAGTCCTGGGATTACCACCACGACAGGCACCAACGACCTTACAGCCACAGCTCCGGCTGGCCGCCTCAGCAATAGAGGCACGGAACACAGCCCATTCGGACTCAATGTCCCCCGCCTCACTCGGGACATGTTCGAAGCTCTGCTGAAGGTGGGAGTTGAAGCTCGCTCTGATGGGGGACTCAGCCAGACGTTCCCAGCAGACCCTCACAACACGTTTGGGCCTACCAGATCTGACCGGCTTCCTCCCCCATCATCTGAGCCAACTCACCATCAGGTGGTGATCAGTTGACAGCTCCGCCCCCCCCTTCACCCGAGTGTCCAAGGCATGTGGCCGCAGGTCCAACGATACGAATACAAAATCGATCATCGAACTGTGGCCCAGGAAATCCTGATGCCAGGTGTACATATGGACACTCTTATGTTGGAACATGGTGTTCGTTATGGACAATCCATGACGAGCACAGAAGTCCAATAACAAAACACCATTTGGGTTCAGAGGGGGGGGGGAGACCATGCCTCCCAATCACTCCCCTCCAGGTCTCACTGTCATTACCCACATGAGCATTGAAGTCCCCCAGCAGAACAATGGAGTCCCCAGAAGGAGCCCCCTCCAGCACTCCCTCCAAGGACTCCGGAAAGGGTGGGTACTCTGAACTGCTGTTCAGTGCATAAGCACAGACAACAGTCAGGACCCGTCCCCCCACCCGGAGGCGGAGGGAAACTACCCTTTCATCCACCGGGGTAAACCCCAACGTGCAGGCACCAAGCTGGGGGCTGATGAGAATGCCCACACCTGCTCGGCGCCTCCCACCATGAGCAACTCCAGAGTGGAAGAAGGTCCAGCCCCTTTCGAGGGTTCTGGTTCCAGAGCCCAAGCCATGCGTCGAGGTGAGTCCAACTATATCTAGCCGGAAACCGCTCAACCTCGCGCACAAGCTCAGGCTCCTTCCCCACCAGAGAGGTGACGTTCCACGTCCCTAGAGCCAGCTTCTGCAGCCGGGGATCGGACCACCAGGGTCCCCGCCCCTTGCTGCCGCCCAGCTCACACTGCACCCGACCCCTACGGCTCCTCCCGCAGATGGTGAGCCCACGGGAGGTGGGGCCCATGTAACCCTTTCGGGCTGAGCCCGACCGGGCCCCATGGGTAAAGGCCTGGCCACCAGACGCTGGCTCACGTACCCCACCTCCAGGCCTGGCTCCAGAGGGGGGTCCCGGTAACCTGCGTCCGGGCAAGGGAACATTTCTGCCCGAATTTGTGTACATCATAGGGGTCTTGTGAGCCGTACTTGGTCTGGTCCCTCCCATAGACACCTGTTTGCCATGGGTGACCCTACCAGGGGCATAAAGCCCCAGACAACATAGCTGCTTGGATCTTTGGGACACACAAACCCCTCCACCACGATAAGGTGACGGCTCAGGGAGGGGCTCTTTTATATTTATACACGTATATATATATATATATGTATATATATGTATATATATATATATATATATATATATATATATATATATATATATATATGTATATATGTAAAAATGTGTGTTACACGTAACATAGGCTAAATGGTTTAATTAATCACTATCTTTACTGATTATGGGCTAAAGTATGAATCATCTTTATCGTGACCCTTTCCTCATTTAAATGTTAACCTAAATGCCAAGTTCCCTTTTTTTTTTTCATTTTTAAGTTTTAAGATACAAACAGGAATAGTGAGGGATGTTTAACTTTTTTTGTGTACAAATAGGATCTGTGAGACGTTTCCATAGCGGGTGTCAAAGTTTAAACAGGTTCAGTAATGACAGGTCATATTTTTGAGGTCAGATAGTCACTTGTGTCTCCTGTGGTTTGTCCACCGCAGATGTCCAGTTTGTCCACTGTCACCAGTTTATCAGTGTAAATCAGGAATTCCCACAGGATTTTAGGAACAGGAAACTATAGGGTGACCCTAACTTGGATACCTCATATCAGTCTCAGATAAACCTGTAAAGCACATTTCAGGACTTTTAGAAGAACTTTGGATTTTAGTTTAGTTATTTGACATGTAAAATGTTTCTCAGCCTGAACAGAAATATTCTTTATAACCAAGTATCAGTTATTACTGAGTCTGGGTAAAGTAATGATCCAATGGAAGCGCTTTAAGTGTCTGTAAACCTGTTTCTGACCTTTTCTTTAACAATCTTAAGTTCCTGTTTTTATGTACTGCCCCCACTGAGTCATAGTCCACACCCCAACTATGCACAACGTGGCGAGCAGCCTTCCCACTAACTACTCCACTTTCCACGTCTCTTCTGCTCGGAACAGAACTAACTACTCCACTTTCCACGTCTCTTCTGCTCGGAACAGAACTAACTACTCCACTTTCCACGTCTCTTCTGCTCTTTCTCCTTTGCGCCGAACAAAGACATTAAACCAGGAGGAATTCCAGGAGCAGGAAACGTCTTTTATCCCACAAGAGAAGAAGAAAAAGCAAAAGACTGAGAAGAAGAAGAAGAAGAACAAGAGGGGGACATATTCAACAGAAGAAGAACAAAAGTTCAGAAAAAGAAGAAAACAATGAAGAAGATTTTCCAAAGTTTGGGACTTCTCCTGTTTAATTTGCTGTTTTTAGCAGCTGAACCAGCAACAGGTGAGACAAACTTTATGTCAACAACTTTAGTTGTTTTGTTTGTTATTGACAGCGTTTCCCGGCCATGCTTCCCAGTGTTCCCGGCAGTCCCTGTAAACAAACCAGTTTCCCGGCCATGCTTCCCAGTGTTCCCGGCAGTCCCTGTAAACAAACCAGTTTCCCGGCCATGCTTCCCAGTGTTCCCGGCAGTCCCTGTAAACAAACCAGTTTCCCGGCCATGCTTCCCAGTGTTCCCGGCAGTCACTGTAAACAAACCAGTTTCCCGGCCATGCTTCCCAGTGTTCCCGGCAGTCCCTGTAAACAAACCAGTTTCCCGGCCATGCTTCCCAGTGTTCCCGGCAGTCACTGTAAACAAACCAGTTTCCCGGCCATGCTTCCCAGTGTTCCCGGCAGTCCCTGTAAACAAACCAGTTTCCCGGCCATGCTTCCCAGTGTTCCCGGCAGTCCCTGTAAACAAACCAGTTTCCCGGCCATGCTTCCCAGTGTTCCCGGCAGTCCCTGTAAACAAACCAGTTTCCCGGCCATGCTTCCCAGTGTTCCCGGCAGTCCCTGTAAACAAACCAGTTTCCCGGCCATGCTTCCCAGTGTTCCCGGCAGTCCCTGTAAACAAACCAGTTTCCCGGCCATGCTTCCCAGTGTTCCCGGCAGTCCCTGTAAACAAACCAGTTTCCCGGCCATGCTTCCCAGTGTTCCCGGCAGTCCCTGTAAACAAACCAGTTTCCCGGCCATGCTTCCCAGTGTTCCCGGCAGTCCCTGTAAACAAACCAGTTTCCCGGCCATGCTTCCCAGTGTTCCCGGCAGTCACTGTAAACAAACCAGTTTCCCGGCCATGCTTCCCAGTGTTCCCGGCAGTCACTGTAAACAAACCAGTTTCCCGGCCATGCTTCCCAGTGTTCCCGGCAGTCACTGTAAACAAACCAGTTTCCCGGCCATGCTTCCCAGTTTTCCCGGCAGTCACTGTAAACAAACCAGTTTCCCGGCCATGCTTCCCAGTGTTCCCGGCAGTCACTGTAAACAAACCAGTTTCCCGGCCATGCTTCCCAGTGTTCCCAGCAGTCCCTGCAAATAAACCAGTTTCCCGGCCATGCTTCCCAGTGTTCCCAGCAGTCCCTGCAAATAAACCAGTTTCCCGGCCATGCTTCCCAGTGTTCCCAGCAGTCCCTGCAAATAAACCAGTTTCTCACCCATGCTTCCCAGTGTTCCCAGCAATCACTGTAAACATCAGTTTTCTCAGCTGTCTGGGAAGTCTTTTACATTTAGCAGAGTTTAGAATAAAGTAGTTTACTCTCTGTGGAATGAGATGATATATTAGTGGAAAACACAACCATGTTTAAATGCAGTTAATTTTCTCACAATAGTCGGAAGTGGGTCGAGTTTCTCCTCCTGGGACCAGCCGGAAGAAAACGGCTCGGATGTCTGCCAGCAGCTGGTCTGGTGGTCCAACTTTTCCATCCAACCCTGAAGGCAAAGCTGCAACTTTTCCATCCAACCCTGAAGGCAAAGCTGCAACTTTTCCATCCAACCCTGAAGGCAAAGCTGTTGTCCAAATATAGATGGATCCAGGAACAGGAATGACAGAGTTAAGCTGGAGATCACAGATGTTACATGCTGTTTTTCTCTTTTTCTTTTTACATTCAGATAAAATTTTCCCACCACGAAATCTGTCCCTGAGATGGATTTCTGCCTTCACACCAGCCTTGTCTTGGGAGCCAGTGACAAACTGCACATATCTGGTAAATATAACACCAGGAGACTCTGAAAAAGCTGAATTTGAAGTAAGTATTTTAATTCCTGCCTGTTTATAAAAGAAATTCTTATAAGCTCATGTGTGCAGTTGTCTGTCTTCTGTTTACGTGACTCGTTTAGATTTATTTTAATAATCCAGCGTGTCAGTAATGTACGTACCTAAAAAAAAAAAGAGGAGAAACTACATGAGGAGCAGGATGGTGTCGAGTTCTTCAGGCTCTTTAAAATGTTTTGTTTAGAATAATCTCATAAACCCACATTTTAGTTTTAGTTGAAGATAAAGAACTTATCAGATGTTGGAACTGAGACAGTTTGTCATTTCATGGGAAATGAGCTGGCTGTGAATCTGAAGGCAGCGACACATCTGTAAAAAGTTAGAACATGAAGTACAGAAGGCTCTGAAGAAGACTCTGAGGATCCCATCATATACAGTTCATATTATTATCGAAAGATTCAGAGAATCAGAAGGAATCTCTGTATGCTCAGGACAAGGCTGGAGGTCTGAATGTTTGTGTAGTCCAGGCCCTCTTTGAGAACAGGTCTTCCTGTAGAGCAGTAAAGTCCTGCATTAGACCAGAACGGGACAACATTCCTCTGCTCAAACTGGAGAAAGTGCTCCCCTCATTTCCCAGAAGTTTCCAGAGTTTTCTATGAAATGCTGAAACGTTTCACTTTCAGTATCTGTTAATGTTTTTCTCCTCAGAGACTCAACCTGACACAGATACCAGTGTTGCATATATCATGTTTCCTTTCTAACCTCCGTAACAATGTGAACGCCTCCCATTCCTATGTAATGTGTAGTTTGTGGAGGGTGGGGTGATAAGTAAACGTTTAAGAAACAAGACGTGTTGGCTCTATGTTGGCTTCATACAGTCTATAAATTAAATGCATAAATCATTGTGGCAGAATAAACATAACAGCAGAGCTTCTAGATGATTTTAACGGATTAAATGTTCTCGTTGTTTTTAACTGTTTTCTGTTTTTAAAGATTCCTTTGAAAACCCCAGATATCAGTAAATTTATGATAATGGAGGGAGGATTTCTGCATTGGTCGGTTAGAACACTTTGTAATGGTAAAAAGAGTGAGGCTGCGACCTTCCGCATCAACTACCCAGGTAGTTTCAAAGCTTTCCTGCAGACAAAGCCTTTGACTTGAATAAATTGCAGCTTTTTGAAGCGGTTGATGAAGACTTGTGTTTGTGCTTCTGTTCCTCCAGAGCTTGTGGAAAACTTGGAGTGCTACAGCTATTCTTCTACTCGGGTTCGCTGCTCCTGGTCCCCAAAAAGGCACATTCCTGATCTCCGCGTTTTCTATCAGTATGCACACTTCTACCTTTTCATGCTCGTGTTTACTCATGACAACTCGGAGGAGGGGATGTTGACTCAGTCGGCTCCGTATAATGAAATCTGTTGCTGTTTTGCAACAGTTCCTGAGACACACAGGTCAGCTTGTTCTGTCACTGCTGCACTTCCTGCATATGGAAATGAGCTGGAGTTCAGGGCGGACTTCCTTGTTCAGGGTTCTGCAAGCCAGAGCTTTTTACTCCTGCGGGACGCTCGAGCCATGTTTGGACATGTAACGGACAATGAAGAGGAGGAAAAGTTGATTCCCATCAGCTGTTAACCTCCAACGGTTATGATAGCTCAGCGTATGAAGAGATCCACAATCACACTCCTCCCTGAACACAATCCATTCCTGATATTTTGCACTCACATTGACTAACAGATGCTTACCGTGACCGTGTTGTCCTGCAGACGGAGTCACCGATAGCTTGTGTGTGTTGTTGGTGATAGTCAGTGATAGTCTGCTTTGTTTTCTGGCAGGCAGTGGGATGTTTCTGTTCAGGTTTAGCAGCTGCTTGTCTGGTTTCTGTGTTTTAGCTGCAGACTTGTTGCTTGCTGTGTGATGTATTTAGTCCCTTTTATTCTCCTCCCTCTTCTATTGTTTCTCCTCTTCCAGTCTAGCGTAAACATGAAACTTTGCAACAATTATAAGAAAGAAATATACTCAAGTATCAATATAGGTGCTAAAATGAGCCATCATAATCCAGAAACTTTCTAAACCAGATTATTCCAGAAGCTGGCAGAGGCAGGTTACACCTGTCTTAATATTTGGGGAAAGTACTTGATTTTAGTCTGAATCATCCCAGGTTTAGTGAACTAATCTGCCAGTTCAGTCAGATTATTACTTCTGTTATTGTTTACTGAAATGAGAAAACAATTTTAGGCTTTAGACAAATGAGAAACGTGTTAAAACCAGCAGAAAATGCTCGTCTCAAGTCATTCAATCCTCAACACAACATGTCAAAGTTTCTGTTTTTCCCTTCAAGATAAAAGATGAGGCAAACTGAGCACGATGGTTCAGATTCACTAATTGCAGTTTTTTTTATGTGAAACAAGACAAAACATTTACTCTGAAGTAAATCAATAATCCAGATTAACTGCACCGACTTTCTGCCTTGCAAATAATTCATTCATTACTCAGAGTTGTATCCCTGACAACGATCTCCCTGACAACCGCCAAACGTTCACACACCCGAGTGGAGGAAAAGTGGGCAAAATCACCAGGATGAAGCAGGAATTGAACCACCGAACTACCAATTTATGGACAACTCGCGCCACCATTTAAACCAGTGGTTCTCAACCTTTTTAAACATTATACCCCGTCTGGAGTCATTTATCAGCCAAGGACCCCCGAAACCAGCAGTTCCTGTGTGTTCCAGTCTAGTCATTTTATTTTTTCATTTCATTTCATCTCAGTTTATTTTATTTCATTTATTTATGTATTTATATATTATTTTATTTTTTATTTCATTTTGTTTATTCAGTTATCTGTTTTTATCTCCTTAAAAAGTTTTTAGCTTAATTTTTGTGAGATCTGATACCAAACAACGGTTTTCTTTCTGTTTAAAGGTTAGAACACAGCATCTCAGAGCCACTGGAATGTTACCATGACGACACTGGTGATGGGCAGAGCAGCTGCGATCTGGAGGCTACCCCCTTCAATGACATTTATATCTTTTTCAACGGGACATGGAACAACACGTCCGTGAGGAACACCTTTGAGAAAAGCACAATTTCTAACGGTATGTCGCCGCTGATCAGTGATGTACAATCAACAAGAAATACGAAATAATACGCAGCACTTCCCTTTTTAGTTCCATGTAAGAGAAGCTGTTCTTACAGTCGTTGCCTGGAAATGTCGTGGTCATGGTAGCAGGACACACACTACTCACTAAAAGTTAGTTTGGCCCCTTCTACATGTCAGCATGAACCTAAAACACACAGCAACCTTCACCGTGTCTGAACGTTGAATGGAGGACTGAAAGTTCATTAACAGCTTGGATCTGAACAGTCCTCCTCATCATCCTGTTCACACAAAGACGCCATCAGACCAGGATGGTGCATTCTTACATGAAAGACTTCTCATTCTTCCTTAATGTCCTGCAGGTGTGTGACGATACCAACGCAACCTGAGCTTTTTACATTTTCTCTAAATTTATCCTGAAGTTTTGTGTTTCTAACTTGGGGCTGGGCGATGCGACCAAAACCTCATATCCCGATATGTCTCATCTTATAACCCCATAACGATACATAGCCATATAAAACTGTGTAACATTGTGTCAACCATCAGTTATGTGTCAGATGTTGCTAGGCAACAGCAGCAGTGATCTCCTTCCATCTGGGGGAACTATGGGCGTATGACGTTCCACAGGTAAAAACCTGCTGCAGCGTTTGGAGTTTATTCTGAGCTTTCGCCTCCACTTGACGCTGCTTTTGCTGCTTTTACTGCTTTTGCTGGTTGACTCTATTCTTTATTCTGGATTCTTTATCCTGATTCCTGCAGGTGATAAAATGAGTTAGTTGTGTCGGAGTCCGTTGTTGGGACTGTGAGCTAGTCTGTTGTCGGTTCCACGTCGCTCTTTTTATATCCAAACCGCATCCAGACAGAAATTTCCCCCTTTTAGGAGCAAGCTCATCAGTTTGGGTTGGCTGCTCATCTTTTAGTGAATTATCCTCTGAAACACGTCTGCTACCGTCTTCCTCCATGTTTGTTTATGTATTGCAGCGTGCCGTAAAGCGGATCTTGACATAAAATACTGCAGTAAAGCAGCTTGTGGTGGCGTAAACAATAGAGCCTCATATGAAACTATAAACATTTTCCATCGTCCAAACGATATGTATCGTCATATCGCCCAGCCCTTCCCTAACTGTGTGTGAGAAGTGTGTGTTTGTATCGTCATATCGCCCAGCCCTTCCCTAACTGTGTGTGAGAAGTGTGTGTTTGTATCGTCATATCGCCCAGCCCTTCCCTAACTGTGTGTGAGAAGTGTGTGTTTGTATCGTCATATCGCCCAGCCCTTCCCTAACTGTGTGTGAGAAGTGTGTGTTTGTATCGTCATATCGCCCAGCCCTTCCCTAACTGTGTGTGAGAAGTGTGTGTTTGTATCGTCATATCGCCCAGCCCTTCCCTAACTGTGTGTGAGAAGTGTGTGTTTGTATCGTCATATCGCCCAGCCCTTCCCTAACTGTGTGTGAGAAGTGTGTGTTTGTATCGTCATATCGCCCAGCCCTTCCCTAACTGTGTGTGAGAAGTGTGTGTTTGTATCGTCATATCGCCCAGCCCTTCCCTAACTGTGTGTGAGAAGTGTGTGTTTGTATCGTCATATCGCCCAGCCCTTCCCTAACTGTGTGTGAGAAGTGTGTGTTTGTATCGTCATATCGCCCAGCCCTTCCCTAACTGTGTGTGAGAAGTGTGTGTTTGTATCGTCATATCGCCCAGCCCTTCCCTAACTGTGTGTGAGAAGTGTGTGTTTGTATCGTCATATCGCCCAGCCCTTCCCTAACTGTGTGTGAGAAGTGTGTGTTTGGGGGTTTGTGTCCGTGAGGGGGATCCACTCCCAAAACGACACAATTCTGGACGGGGATTTTTACGTTTATCATGCGTTCCAGCTGTCCTCCCAACGCAGAATTCCAGGAGATTTCAGCCAGAAATGGAGAAGAGTTTGCATGTAAATGCTCACAAACTGGTTTTTGTCCAAGCTGGTGCAGCTGGAAGGGAAACTACGTGGTCATGGTGTCAGACGCTTGGTTTTCCCAGCCAACTGGAACGCACCATCATAATGTGTCTCTTTCTGTGTGCAGTGAGGCCACCTCCTCTCACGTTCCACGTCACCAAGACAGGAAACAAGCTGAACATTAGCTGGGTTGCTCCAGAAGTCTTGGCACCATCAAGTTGGAGATATAAAATTAATTACACCGAGTGCAACCAGATGAAGGTAAGGAGGCGGCCAGGTGTAAACTTAGAAGTAAATAAACTGGATTATTTCTTTGCTGTATTTCCTGATGCGGACGTAAAGCCGGGTTGTTTTCCTTTCCTTGGGATGAGCAGCAGAGTGTGCAGGTTGCATCCATGGAAAGCTTGATAAATGTCCACCAGTGCCAGACAGATGAGGAGCGGCGTGCCGCACCGACGGGGAACAACCTTTTGTGGCAGCACTCGGCCACATTGGCTGATTTAACAAATAAGAATGGGATGCCATCCCACAGCAGAATCAGCTTTTTGGCATTAGCAGTGAAGATTTGGCAACTTTTAATGGATTTCCATGGATGTGAGTCACATATTTAACTCTGATGCTCCTCTCACCAGTCCATCTTCCTTACGGATGAGGCGCCATTTAAAAGGAAACGATGTTTACATAAAAACAAATCATCAAACAGGTTTTTTTACGCACAGCATGCACATGCATAGAAAAGTGAACTACCTGATGGTTTTTTTCCTTCACAGGAGTTGTCTGTTGAGGGGTTGACATCATATACGCTGAATGTGGTCCCTCGCTGTCGCTACTGCGTATCTGTCGTAGCCCAGAGAGACGCAGGCAGCACGCCACCGGGTGATCAGATATGTGTTGGTATGTTGATTTGTTTGTTTTCCTCTCCTTTAACCATCTTTTTAACCATCCTTCTGATGTTGAGGGGTTTGTTTAGGAACTTTTTAGTGAAAAAATACCCCGTAAAAGACGAGAAACAGCCGATTTGTCTCTTAGCTGAACGGGATGTTGTGGATGTTCTTGCTTGTAGGCAGTGAAGAGGATGGTACCAGCTGGCTGTACATTATAGGTGTCATTCCTTTGGTCTTTGCTGGTATGACTCTGCTCTTCATCGTGTGTTATAGGAGGTATGTTGAGTCTTGAATCTCAGTATTCTCCTCATCTTCCTCTGACATTATGAAGTTGTGATGATATGATGATGTCTTTCCAGAAATAAGGACAGTATCTTTCCCAAAATCCCACAACCTCGGAACCTCCTGAGTGATATTTCCAACAACAACAACATGGAGGTAACGGTTTTATTTTCCGGTGGTGGGTGTAAACATGGTTCTGTGTAAGGCATCGCTTATTTAATCCTGGTTCGCAGACACTTTTCTTCCTTGTTTTTTAAAATGAATCCATTTAACGCTGATATTTATTTGTTTATTTAATTGGGAGCGTTCAGGTTCACGAACAAGCATGACGTAAACATGCCTGATTTCTTTCTGTGCTCCCCAGGCAGGTAAATAATTAGCATTAAAACACCAAACAAGAAGAGAGAAAGTTATAAACATAACGATACACACCAATACACAAGACAAGAAATAAAACTCATCGCTAGCTTCATGTTCCTATAACTAGTTTTGTAAAATGAGCCTTAAAGATGAGAGTAGACTTGTCCAGTCTGGGTTCCAGTAAGCGGTCCAGTAACCGGTCCAGTAAGCGGTCCAGTCAGGGGTTCAGTCAGGGTCCCAGTCAGGGTCCCAGTCAGGGGTCCAGTAAGGGGTCCGGTAAGCGGTCCAGTCAGGGGTCCAGTAAGCGGTCCAGTCAGGGGTCCAGTAAGCGGTCCAGTCAGGGGTCCAGTAAGCGGTCCAGTAAGCGGTCCAGTAAGCGGTCCAGTCAGGGGTCCAGTCAGGGGTTCAGTCAGGGTCCCAGTCAGGGTCCCAGTCAGGGGTTCTTGTGTCAACACAATGACACAAGAACAGGATTTCAGAGCCCATGTGGAAGAGAAGAACTGAAAACTAAGCAGCATCTGGCTGCATTTACACGTTACTGGAGATGGAAAAGCTAAATGAGAATTTATTTATTGTGGTTGTGTTTGACGAAATGTTAAACTTTTATCCTTACCAACACACACAATAATGGCTAGGTTGGGGAAAGTAAAGAACCACTGTTAAAAGAGCCATACATACACACATATATATATATATATATATATATATATGTGTATGTATGTGTGTGTGTGTGTGTGTGTGTACATATACACACACACACACACACACGTATGTGTGGAAATAATGAGATAATGGTGTTAAATTTGGTTTTGACACTTTTGTTTCTTCCTCTTTTGCCCAGGACTCTCACTTCTACTTGTACTGCCCAGTAGAAAAAGAAGTGAGCTGTGAAGTCACTCTGGTGGCCGATACCTAAACCATCAAACCAGACTGTGGACACATGTTCGATGTCGGACCGCTTTTCCAAAGAAGAACTATGCCCTGCATTCCCACGCATCGTGCCCAACAACCGTTACGAAATCTTCCCACTGCAATTTCCCCAGATGAGGTAACACTGTCGCCTCGATTCAACCTGAAGAAGAGCTCACATCAAGTCCTTCAGTTTTCTTTTTATAGGCATGAATTACAACATAATTCATGTCCGAGCCCTTACAGCGCGGGCAGACCTGACACCCAGCACGTCCGTCTGCGCTGAGCTGTGCTCGGCGACGTGGCTTCTGTGCAATGTGTTGGACATATGCAGCTGTGTGCCGGGCAGCAGGACCGAATAGAGCTGCAGCAACTCTACATCTGTGTCCCAGCAGAGTCACTGAGGCAGCTACAGTCACACACGTCTCCGTTTGTTGTTCGGAAAAAGATTCTTTTTTTAATGTTCTCCTTTTTTCCCTTTAAAATCAAGCTTTTTAAAACCTGCTGCGTGTATGTGAGGCTTCAGTTTTCCTTCTAAAAAAGAAAATAAAAGCTCATTCTAAAAAATAGCTCAAAGTAAGTAATCTTCTGTTTGACAGGCTTAAATGAAACAAGTTTCCAACCATCTGAACTGGTTTAAACTGGATGAGAAAATGCAGATAGGTTTGGAAAGTGGGGTTTTCGTTTAAATGTCTGAGCTCTGGAGGATCACAGGCGGTTTTTGTTGAAGCCGTTACTATACGATACTCTTGTTACTATACTGGCAAATTTCGACTCGTGGTTGAACTTGTGACGACTTGTCAGTCAAGGTGAAACGAGTCTGTGTGAGTTTTGTCCTGCAGTCAGTTTATGAGTGAAGTGTGTTTTTCTGAACACAGAGGAGCCCGTCTGGAGGAGATGACTGTTTTAGTATGAAGGTAGTGTAGCTTTGCCGGCAATGCTGGTGCATTTTGAGGCTGAGCAGGTTGTTTGTCCTCCCAGAGTTGCCGTAGAGTTTTCCGTCTTCCATCTCTGCATAATGCCACACTGGATGTCTCTTATCTGTTCATCGTGTTCTCGTTTACCGTTCCGTGAGGCGAAGCCCAGGAAGGTTGTTACCGTAGTAACAAGCTAATGTTCACACTGCTGCGGCTCTACGCTTGTTGCTAAGACGGATGCTAATCGTAGCTGTAGCATCCGTCAACCTGTCCAGGTGTGTTTTAAGGTGGATGTGGTGGATTATTTGGTTCTTTGTAAAGCAACAAGCGTGTTGCTTATAGTTTTGATTGTTTCTACTCGAGACGATAATCCCTGCCTTCGTCACCATCCGGCTGTAACGGACTTCATCTCAGGGTCAGCCGGTCGTTTCTCTCACGTCTCCACCGCGCCGCTGCTCGTCTTCTGGTTGGAGCACGGAGGAGAGAACACCTTATTTCAGCATCAGTTCATGTTAAAGTTCTTTTATTTGTTTTTAAATCCCTACATGGTCTGGCCCCTCAGTACGTCCCCGTACTCGCCGGCCCGGTGCCTCAGATCAGCTGATCCGCTCCTTCTGGAGGAACCGAGGTCTGAGCGGACGGAGCGTTTTTTAGCCACTATAGGTTAGAGAAGGTTTTACTTTTGTTTTTTTCATTCTTTATTCCTTTAACTTCTTTTATTCTGCACTTTTTAAATGTTTTACGTCTTTGTCCAGGACTTTGTGGCGTTGTGTTAAAGTGCTCTAGAAATAAAGTTGACTTGAGTCCAAGTCAAGTATCAAGTCACTGGAAATGCAACTGGAGTCCAAGTAACATCCCATTTCAAAGGGAAAATGTATGTTATCTCAACAAAATATTTCTTTAAATAAGGTGTTTATGATTTTATTTCTCAAGATATTTGATGTTTTATCCATCTATTTAGTGAGAAAGAAAGAAGCAGATATGCCCCTGCTACAGAAATGTTTTATATTTACAGATAAATTCAACCTCATCTTGGGAATTTCAGTAACTTTTATTAAAAACATTGCAGTAAATTTCTTCTGTTATTTTCACCTTTACTGGGCCCACCAGATTGGACCATCTGGTGGGCCGGTTTTGGGCCCCTGTGCCGTATGTTGGACACCCCTTGTGCTTCCATGTTCCAGCTGGCTCTGTGGTGGAAGGAAAGCGAGCTCGCAGCCACAGAGATTCTGCACAAACTCTTTGTTATTCCACAGAACTTTAAACGCACTTTAGATCTTTTCAGTTTTACACAGAAAGAAAACCTTCTTGGTGTTTGATGGCATCAAGCTGGTGTTTGGAAAAACGCAAGAATCAGCATTTCCTCCTGCTGAAATGTTTGTTTGAAGTTGGGTTCTGCAGGCTGATGATGGATGGTTAGAAGCTGCTGGTGAGGACAGATGGTTGTGGTCTTTTTGTGACTGGTTACCCTCCAGACCGCCGTTAGACCGTCTCCACTCACCACTCCAGACCAGCAGAAAGCCCCCAGTTTGCAGCTAAAACTCTGTTGACGTTTTTCTGTCTTTGCTGCCAGACTGAAGATGTTTGTCCAGCAACGTTCTTTGACCATGACGTGCTTTCAGCACTGCTGCTTGTCAGTGGTTTGTTTTAGCAGCTTTCATTCAGCTGAACTCAAACTATTTACATGATGTTTCATTTCTGTTGGAAGATGTCTCGGCAACCCTGGCATTGATCTCATGAAGCTATGAGACGACGCACAGTCGCTCTGAAAACATGTTGCTCCTCTGAGTTCTTCTGCTTTTAGCTGGAGAGGCAACGTTCAGGCGGCGGCGGCGGCGAGAGGGTCTTGGCTGCAGCCTGGAGAACGGGGCGGTGCTGGATATTGGGTGGGGTTGGACGTCCAGCCCCGCCCCGTTCTGCAGGCTGCAGCCGGGCGTTACTGGTGGCGGCGGCTTCTGCAACGTAAGCTGCTGCCTCACCACGCGGTGCAGCTCTGCTCTCGTTCTGGTCCAGCTCAGGCTGAGATACCTCGCTGTTGGCCTGAATGCAGCATCTTCCAAACTGCATGAAGTGCCTTCACTGTTCCACTTCAGTCTGCAAAACACAAATGTGTGTTTCACTGTTTGAGGTCACGTATTACGCAGTTTTCACTAACTTAAAGTCACATGTTATCATTTGATATTTTCCAAAGAAATATTTTGTTTTCAGTGGTGATGATGCAGCAGAAATCTGCCTGAATGTCCCCCAGATAGATCAGATGTTTATTTTGTTCATGTTTAGTCTTTTACTGGGATTTTTTCAACCCTTTTTCTGTCATTTATTTGCTACACACTGTGAAGCCAGAATGTGAGTTGTTGTATGTACAAATCTATAGACATATATAAATATAGTCTGTTTACTGTGTTCTGAAGCTGAGTTTTTAAAAAAAAAAACTGTTTTGTAAAAAGAATAAAGTTTTAAGAAGCAAATAAATCCTAAAAGTTTCCTCCCATCAGCTGAGTATTATGCCTTTATTCATATTTTCTGGTTTTACACGTGTCTTTTTCCTGCCTGACATCATCCACAAGCCAGACTTTGAGTCATTATGTCAGGAAACGTTTCCGCTGATATGTTTTTATTTTAGCTTTTTCTCAGAAAAGTGGCTCATTACGGTTTGCATAATATCAACATGGAAGTGTCAGAAAAGGGAATTTTACAATTGAACATTTCCATGTCATCAGTCCTCTGTTGCTCAGAGGCAGATCAAGTCTAGAAGGTGCAACAAAGTGAAAATCTAAGATCTCGGTTTTCATGTCCTCAGAATGAGAAGTCATTTATAACCTTGACGCAAGACGTCTGAGCAGAGAAACAAAAGGGAAGTTGCAAAATGGAATCAAAGTTGCAAAACACTCAAGCTCAGCTGACTTTTTCTTGAAAAATTCAGCTGTTCTGTTTAATAAAGAAGATCCGGATTCCAGTTCTCCCCAACTTGTGTGCTAGTTAAGCTGCTTTCTGCTTGTTGCATCATGTCCAGAATTTTATTTAAACCCCTTTTTATTACATCATCACATCTGTTTCAGAAAGGTCCCGCCATATATGCGTAAAATGAGATGAAACAATAAGAGGGTGGAATACTTTTCACAGTTAGAGGAAGAAGTGAACAGAGTGGTTTTTAGCTGCAAATCAAACATGACAAATGCAAGTCTGCAAGGTAAACTGCATGACACAGAAACCTGGATGTACTCTGCCAGGTCATCCGCAGTAAGGATCCTATGGACCAAATGGATGTCACATCCTAGCAAAGGCTGCATAACTGGGTTCTGATGTAATGCTGGGTAATTTCAACATAGCCTACGACAGCAACGCTAACCAGTGCTGCACAGGTAACATAAAAACATAAAAGTAGACAAGCCAGGAGTAAAATAAAGCAAAAGACATGGCAATGAAATGACATTAAAGTTATGAATATGTTAACGTGTCAGCACAACGTTTTTACATGAGGTTTTACAACATTTAGAGAAGAAGTCTGATCTGTCCTGAAAACGCCCCACCAATCGCCTTTTCGATCTGTTCCAGTAAAATCCTCAGAACGAGATGAATAATGGATGCAGACTAACTAAACAGGACAGCACCATTAACACAAACCAAACAAAAGAACATCCATCAGAAATGTAAAGATAGGGTAGAAGGTCTCGGGAAAATGGTTTGAGCACGCCATGATTAAAATGGGAGGGGGAGTCGCTGAGAATTATTGGTAAGTGCGCCATGCTGGCATCTACAGCAAAGTAAGCAACAGTTTATTCCATCATTCGTAGCGAGTTGGGACATGGAGTTGCAGAAGACGTGCTGAAATACCGGACAGTGAAACGGGTTTACAGGGACACGCTAACCAAGGAGACGGCGAATGTCCAGAGAAGTGATGACCTTATTTACAGAAACCACAACATGGTTGTGTCTGAACACTGTTCTTCTCGAAACCCTGCTTTACCACAGAGCACTACACTACACTGTTCCATGCATCATTCTGTTGGAGATTCACACAGAAAACAATCATATTCTGCGAAAAGAGCTTTCACTTGGAAGAAGTTTCGTAGCTTTCCGATGTTCTCTCCTCTTTCCGTCCGGAGCCCACATTCAGGATCAGCTGCAGAGGATGGTTTGTAAGGCTGTTGTCTTTCTCTTCTTCCTGATCGGATTGTTTTTCTAGGTTTATTTGTAAAATATGGTGATTATTATGGTTTTAAATGATGATAGTAAAATAAAGTTTTTTTTTTAATCTGACTGCAGTGTTTAGCCATCTGGGAGTTGTAAGATTGTGGATGAATGTCTACAGCGTGTTGAGGATAAATTTGGCTGTTTTTTTTTTTTTTTTTTTTTTTTTTTACCTTACCGCATCGCACCTTACCTCACCTCTTCTTATTAATATGACCATTTATATATTTAAATAGTGTTAAGTTATTAAGAAAAAATGGGCTCACTTCCTCTCACTGTGTGGACACGAGACAGAACTTTTTTTAATTTATTATTTTATTTTTTATTTAGTTTAATTTATGTTAATCCATGAATGTATGATTATTTTGTTTGCATTCTACGTGTTCTAAAAAATCTATTAAAAGTTTTTCCTAATTATATTAAAATGAGCAAATATTCTTTTTTTTGTTTTGTTTGTTGTTGTTTTTCGTCCTGATTCCCCATGTGATTGTTTACAATCAGCTTTTCGCCGGCAGCCTTTGAAAGATGGACGTTGTATATATTTTATTTCTGTTAAACTGTATGATTAAATGAAATTATTGTTTCGCCTTTATATTCTGTAACTCATCAGGACATAGTGTAATAATTCTTCTTTTCATCAAAACATTAGATTTTAACTAATAATACAAAGCTCTGATGAATAAGCGGCCTCTTGATCTAAAATGTTAAACAAGTTTCAGTTAAATAAACTTCCTGTTGTTATATTTTAACAATAAATATCAAGTCAGACACAGAATGTAATGCCATAGACGTATTTGTCGCTTGACTTTTATTTTGTAAGTTAAACACCTAACTTCCTGTGACGCATGCCAGCTTGACCTGCCTCCTACTGGCGCAGCCACAGCTCCCTCTGCTGGCCAACGCCGGTACTGCAGACATGTCGGCTGAGAGTGGTCCTGATGCTGCGGGATGCAGAGATACGGGGAGGATGCCTATCTAAGCCATGCCAGCTTCCTGCGATGTTGGCGCAGTCTCTGTGGCGCAATGGAATAGCGCGCTGGACTTCTAATCCAGAGGCTCCGGGTTCGAGTCCCGGCAGAGATGGGTCACTCTGCGTGCCGAGCGGCAGACTTGCGGTTCCTTTTGTCTCCTGTGAAGGTGGAACAATCTGCAGCTGCACAAAATGACGGTTCTGTTTGTTCTGCTGCGGAATGGCTACAACGAAATGCAGCTGTTTAAAGATGCAGCGCAAAATCTCCATTAAAACTTGTCATCAACATATTAAATGGTTCATTTATTTACATTGTTCTCCTTCCTCTTTGGGACTTTTCCCTCATTTTTACAAGATTTTACTAAAGCATATATTTGTTTACAACCCTGGTGGCAGATATGCCCTGAAAAACAGCAGCAGTGTAATTCCAGCATGACTGATGTATAATTATTCTCCCATAAATGAGCCATTATTCCTGCAAATCCAGGTTATTATAACAACATTCACAATATTCATTTTATCTGCAGCTTCTCTTAAAGCTTTAAGGCAGAAAATAAACTGATTATTTACCTAAATGGTTCAGATTAACAATATTTAGCATCCCTGTTTAAGATTGCACGTGAACCGGTTACACTGTGATCTATGCACGTGCACATGGACGGGATGCCCTGAACGCAGGTATGGAGGGGTCGCTGTGGATGAAACCGGACACCAGAGGGCCCTCCAGCATCACTGTCAGCTTACCCCCACCCCACGCGCACCAGCCACCTCTGGTTTGGGACTGTGGAGACCCACCGAGCTGTGACAGCACCAGGAGGAGGTCATCCATCATCAGAGTCCACATTACATGACAAGAACGAGGACAAGGTCTGTTTATTCATCATGTGGTCAGGCTGGCGCATCGCCGTTACGTCACAGCATTAAATAATTCACATTACATTATACTGCTGTTGTTTCTGACTTTTTCACCCTGTGCTGGAAATTCCTGCATCACAATGACAAGATATTAGGTTTCTCTGCATGTACTTGTTTCTGTTCCTTTCATATTGCTCAGGAAATTAGAGACGATATGCTGCTGTTAGGAATCTGTTTGTGTTTGTTGTATGTTTGTAAATACTTATTGTTTGCACCTCTGGACCTTACAATAAAAGCCTGTGTCTCAATTAGTTAAACCTATGTAAATAATAATAATAATAATAATAATAATAATAATAATAATAATAATAATAATAATAATAATAATAATACATATTTAATGTTTACACTACGATGTTTTATGCTTCAATACGGTTTTAATATTAATTGATAAGTTGAGATTGATTGAAATCACTATTTTATTTATTTATTTAGTGATTTAAATATTTTTGGCCAGGGCACGAGCCAGAGGAAAAAGAAAAGGGGGCGGAGCTGTTCTTTCGCTGACGTCAGAGAGAGAGAGGAATGCGCCGCTAATGACTAAATGACGTCAAGCCAGAGACAGCGATGAACCAACCGGAAGTGGAGCGCGTTAACGTTGATTTAACTTTTAGGTTACTGAGCATTTATAGTCTTTTTATCAACTTTCTTGTCTTTTCACCAAACAACTAAATAATATGAAAAAAATATTATTTGAAATGTAAGAATTTAAAACACTGACCATTACAATTACACATTTAGTCAATTTGAGGTGGAAAAAGTATAATTTTTTTTTGCAATTATTCACGTCAAAACTTTATAACAGAGCCTAACATAACAGGTCTGATATATAACTTTTCTGATCAATAAACCAATCATTTTTCCTAAATACTTTTTAGACAAATTCAAATTAATTCAATTCTTCAACTTTTATGTTATTTTTTCTTACATGTTTTAAATGATTGAAAATAAATAAATACTTAATGCATATTAATTGGTATAGTTTGTTTAGGCTGTTGATCTATTTGCATTTATGTATTTCTAATTCCTTCTTTATTCTTACATATGCATTATTTATTATAATAATAATAATAATAATAATAATAATAATAAATATTATTATTATTATTATTAGCTAATATATTTTTCTCCTCTAAGGACCTAAAGACTTCTTACACAAGTTGAGTTGTGTAAGAAATTTGTCGTTATAGAAATATGTTCATATGTACAAAACGTTTATTTTATTTATTCAATTTTTTTTTCGCTACATTATTTAATTTTCAGGTTATTTTTCTGTTTGTGAATGTCAAAACAACCACGGTCTATTAAACCTATGTATCATCTTTTTCAGCTAAATCTACAAACTCAAACGTCAGAGTAGAGTTTTGGTCACAGTGGAAGAAAACAAAATCAAACGTAGGATGAGCAACCTTTGATAATCATGTCTAAAATTACATTAAATGCTCAAAACAGATAAAATAACGCTGTTGTACATTTACATCTTATTTTAAAATCCTGGACCGGAAGTACTTTGTACCATTGGTGCTGGCTTTTCTCCTCCCAGTCCAAACTGAGAAACGGACGCGCTGGAGAGCAGAGAAGAGGCGCGAGGCTGGACAAATAAACAAACAAGCAAACAAACAAACAGAGCTGAAATGGTGTAAAGGTCGTCCGGCGCGAGCGAGCGCGTGAAGCGACGCGTGAAAGTCCGCAAAGTCCCGCTTTTTGATGCGGTCCTCGCGCAGGCTTGCGCCCATCGCGGACTTACTGGTCTGAACCATGCAGAGGCTGCTGCTCCTGACTCTGGCGTTCAGTTTCCAAACTGGTAAGACTGGGTTTCTTCTTCTGCTTCCAGAAAATGACATGCAGCTGAAAAAGCCTCGTGCAAGGCTTCTCAGCCTGAAATGTGCGCGTGCCGCGGAGAGGGGAGGCATGTAACGTGATTTCAGAGCGCTCCCGCACGCGCCGCAGCGATGGATCACCTTTGACGCGCGCGCTGCTGCGCGTCCTCCACCGCAGACACTGAATGTCACAGTTTTATTTATTTGTAATTTCATGATGAATGTGTGCCCAGAAGCGCGTGTGTGTGAGCGGCAGGAGAGGAGGCCGTGTGCACGCGCGCCTGCCGGGCTAAGTGACCTTTTGCATGTGATCCGGAGCCGGGCTGCGGCGTGGAGCGCGAGGACGTGACGGGAATGACAGGGACGGACACGCGCTGCTCTGCATGCCAGCAGCACCTCCACGCTGCTCCGGCAGCTGATTGGCCCGTCAGTCAGGGGGACCACTGCCGTTTCTCCCCCCTTTTCTCCCCCTTATCACTCCCGCACACCTGCCTCCTGTCCTGACGTCCTACCTGCGCGCAGCTCATTTAAACCATTTCAGCACAAAGAGGTGGTGATGCAGCTGCCCCCCCCCCCCCCCACCCCCTCTCATGCTTTATATACCTGCGGGGGGCCAGGTAGGCTATTGGCTTATGGTAATCACCGCTGTAGCCCGGTTGCTAGGAGACAGGAGGCTGTGGAGAAGAGGAGACAGGATGGATGTAATGTCTCAAAGCTACCTGTTTGATTTGGGAATATCTGCATTCCCCCCCCCCCCCCCCCCCCCACCATCCCACTCTGTCTTCCTTTCCATTGTCTACTCGCCGCTGCTGCTGGGTGGCCGTCCACCACCCCATCATAGGTAGGGGGCGTGTTCAGGGAAGGTATAGGAGAAGGATGATGTCACCGTGTCTGCCAGGCTTTTTGTATGGCGCCGTTTCGCTCAGCATCCAGCCGAGTGGTCGTTGACGAGGACTCTCATAACCACCTACTAACATCCACAAATCTCCCCCTTCCCTCCTTCAGACCCTCTTTAGTCACACATCCTTGTTTGTGGACAACCAGCCAGACAGCCTCTGTACATCTGTGTCCCATCGTCTTTGTTGTGCCGTTGCATGTGTGTAATCTGTCATTACTCCGTGTTGCATTCACAAAACATAAAGATATTTGCTCTCAGAGGCTTTCCCCAAGACAAGATTAGTGGGGCTGGAAATGGGTCTGATTTCGCTCCGAAGATTTAAAAATGATGCAACACATGAAGTGACACATGTGACTTTGGCATTGTCCCATGGAAGCATAAGAGGATGAGATGTAATCCACAGAGGAGGGAAATTATTATCACCTTAGTTTGAGTTTTGGAGCGTTTTTCATCCAAATCAGCTCAGACTTATCTGTTTTATTGTCCATGAATGGTTTCGCAGCACCGCAGGACGGAGTGATTTAGCACCACAGCTTTGTACATATCACCCTGGTGGTGAGTCCCAGGCAAGCAGCGGCATTAACGCAGCTGTTAAACGTTACTACGTAATCAATCACTGAAACTCTCTCCTTTAACTTAGTAATGAGCGTTAGAGGCTTGACCCTGCGGCGCTGCACCTGCACTCGTCCAAACAACCATGGAAAGGATCGCAGAAACAAAGGAAGAGTGCTTTGCTGTGAGAAGCAACTCGCTCGTTGCGCACAGAGCTTTCAGGAAATGGTTGCGATGGCGAACTGCGATGGCGAAGCCTAGCTGGGGCGTTCTGCTCGGAGAATTTGACTCTTTAAGCTCGTTCTGTTTCCAGACGAGGCAATCCTGCAGCGCCTGATGAAGGGCGGAGCGGGCGGCCAACACGTCTGTAACGACGAAGTTTTGTCCGAACACAGTGATTTCTGGAGGTACGCAGAATATTCGTCTTAGGAAGCATTTGTGACCCCAGCAGTCGAAGTGAGAGCTTTGCTTTGTGAGTCGTAGAGGCTTCACTGCGACTTGGATTCAGAGTCCAGGCCGTTACACCATTGAACCCTTCTGCTATTGTCAGTAAGGTGTGTAAATGAAGTCTGGTAGTTCTTTCCTGTCAAGATGGTCGGAGGTCTCACGCAACCTTTTGTCTTAAAGAGACATTACCTACAGTCTCGGCTGAATCTGAGAGAAGCAACACTTTGTGAGTTTTTAACCTTTGCAATGTGTTTCTGACACACTCACATTTATTATATACATTCTGTGGCGTTGCACTGCAGCATCCTGAGGCTGACAAACCTCCCTTTTTCCCTCGAACGCTGCATCACTTTAGCTGAATTTGGTTTGATGGCAACCCGACCAGCAACTGGATGTCAACACAGAAGCTGGTTCGAATGCATGGCCGATTCACCAAAGAAGCCCAACTGGAAATCACTGGAGGAAGAGATGATTAGAAAGAAAGTAACAGAGGAAGTGATTGTCAGACTGACTTTTACCGGCTGAAGAGAGCTCAGAGAAGAGACAGGATGCAAAACCGATACTGAATTAAGGCTTAGGGCAGAAGATGGAAATGCAGACAGAAGGGCAGTTTGGTCATCTCATGCACTGGTTGAACGGTTTGTTATTGAGGGGCTTAGCGGTCCATCACATGATGCAGAAGACGGTGCCGTATCACCCAGGAAGTCAAGCGAAACGCGAAATTCAGCTCAAAACTCTAAACAGCCCATGAGTCAATGAACCGATTTAACAACCATGGCAATGTAAAAGACGCATGGAGGGATGACGGCGTCGACGTATGACGATGTTTGAAAAGGATTTCCCTAATTTTGCACGTAAGCGAGCACAAATGGGCGCTTGGCTTCTTTCAGTTGTTCAAGTTTATGCAAATCAAACTGGATTTAATTATTTTTATGTTGGAAACATTAATCTTTTTAATTAAGTTAATAAAATCCACCCAGTTTCTTTCTTCCCCGTCTGTTTTCACGGGTCACAACCAGTCCTGACAGAAACGAAGCCTTTCGTCCATCTTCTGCGTCGTTATGTGGATCATTTGGTCAGTTTTAGGGACCTTTCTGGATGCGAACTTGACAAAGTAGCACTTTCTGAAACCAAAAGGGGCCACTGTTGGGCAGTATCACTGTTAGTTAATTCATGTTTTACAGTTCAATGTATGCTAAGCCGCCGAGTGATAATAACAGCAATATCATTATTACATCAAAGTCTATAATATATAGAATTTATTTCAATTATGTATTTAGCAGACCTTTAAATAAAAACCAGACAGGTATCAGATCAGTACGCGGTATCCACAGAAAGTAAGTAAAATGTATTCATATGGTACTTTTCACAGATCAAAACCACAAAGTGCTTCAGAACAAGCAAAAATAAAATAAGTCAGAAATATAAAAAGAGCAATTCATCACAAAAGTAGTGAAAAGCTTCATGTAAAAATATTTCTTTAGCTTTAAGGTGCATCTTGTACTACCAGTTGTAGTACAACTCTGCACAGTAAAAACTAGCACATTCAGTGTTTCTAAATGTGTGAAATCATCTGGATTTATCCGTGGTCACAGAGGAAACACAGGGAATCATAAAACTAAAGTCATCCCAGTAAATTCGGACCAGGTATTTCTTTCAGCGTTTAGAGTCAGAACCTGGTCTGGAAAGGCTGACTCTAGACCAGGTGTTCACATTGTCAGCCTCGGTCCAGAGATCCAGGCCGTGAAGTGTTGCTGCCAGGACTCTACGCTCCGGCTCTGAGTCACCAGCCTCAGACGGATTCCTGCGTTGTGCAGGAAGAGTCAAACACATTCGGGGGCTTTTTACACCCAAAGAAAGAAGGGTTTCCTCGGGGGTTGCTTGATCCGCTACTATATTTGTCATTTTAATGACTTAAAAGGCGAGCACGGTAGCTGAAATAAAAATAAAGAATCAGGAAAACCTCATAAAGAACGTAGTCCAATAGTAAAACATTACTAGATTCAAATTTCATTCCCATTTCGTTCCATTTATTCTTGCTACACACAGACAGGAGATTCTGTCCATTAATTCCAAGTTGATTTGCATACGCTCAGCGAGTGGTTGTGCTTTATCTCCTTACAATTAATAAATGAAGAAACATGTCGGTTCCGGTTGGTTCCAGAAACACGGGGGACATATTCGGCCACAATGACCCATAAAACTGCACCTGTGACAGTCGACTCGGCTTCCACCCACTCCGACTCAGACTTGTCAAGCTCCTCCGAGCGCATCACCTCTTACAGAACTATTTATAGTGACAGTGCTTTGTGAAAGTCCACCGTTTTGAAGGCTAACGATCCGTTTGGCGGTGCGATACTGAAGCCTTTCCAGTTCAGAGTGTAGATCTGGAGTGACACGTAGCGAGGCAGAAGTCTGTTTTTAATTTGGATCCCAGCGAGCTGGATGCAGCTCTGCAGCATCCTGCCGTTAATTCAACGAATTCGGGTCATGGTCTTGGTGAATTTGAATGAAGTCTATTTACCGCAAAGCATCTCTAATTGACATTAGCCACTGAAAGCAATCAGTGAACCAGTTGTAAGGCTCCACATGGGGACAGGGTCTGTAATGATACAATGTACGTTTTTTTCGCCTGTTGTTCTCCATGGGGCTCTATTCAGTCGAGAAATTCTTGGCATGGCTATCTTGGCGGGTGTGACATGTTGATTGCCTCTCTGAGCTGATATGTTTGTTTAAGGGCATTCCTTCACACGCGAGTGTCCTATGATGCTTGTTGAAGTGGAGGAGAGGCGGAGAGCCTCTGAAAACCTGGTGGAACCACAGAGGTAGCCTCTTAGCCGGCTAGTTCATGATCAAACTTGCAGTCAGAGATAAATTCCATCAGAAGTGTACACGTTTCTTTCCAGCTAATGTTCATAAGTGAAGCCCCAAGATATAAAGAGTCTGTAATCTGATTGTGTGTGGCAGGCCGGGGGCAAAAAGAAAAAGAGGAGGGGGGTTTGTTTCTTTATGCAGAGCCCACTACGAGCAAAAGAGGAACGCTTTATCACATCTGACTGAATCTATTGGCTGTGTTTTCCGAAACTGCATGGTCACATTCTGCAGCGGGGGACAGTTTGGAGGTGATAGAGGGAAGCAGTTTGGTGGTGAAGTGGACGACGAGGAGAGGGACAAAGAGGGGTAGGGTTGTGGGCAGCTGGGTAAAGCCCCGACTGAGAGTGATTGGACTTTTGTTTTGGTTGTTTGAGAGTTGGGTTGAGGAGGAGGGGCACGTTTGGGATTGTAGTAGTGAAGTAGGTTTGGGTGGATGAAAAGAAAAAGTGAGCCAGGACAGAGAGGAGAGAGGGAGGAGGACGAAAGAGGAGGAGGAGGAGTGGTTGGGAGGCCAGCCGCCCAGAGAAAGGAACTATTACTCAGGCCTCACTGATCCCTCAGTGCGAACAGTGAAGCTGCTCATTCAGACAGAATATGGTCGCGGCCAGTTCAAAGGCTACATTTGGGTTGGAGTTGTGAGTGACCCAAGCCACATCAGAGGTACCAGGGGAGCTCATCCCCTTCCACCCTCCCAGCCGAGGTGAACCTCTTCTGGACTAAACCCCTTGTGTAGGGGCTGGCATGAAATGCGTACAGTACAGAAGACATTAGAAAGTGGCTGTCCTAACACGCAGCTAAAAGACTCCAACATGGAACACGGTTCCAACCCCAAGGAATTATGTGGGAATGTAAACAGTGCAGTCTGCTTATGGCTTCTGCTAATTTCTCTACTTCAAGCAAACCACACGAACAAGGTGTCAAAGTAGAGACTCTGCTAACTACAGAGACGTCTGTCTCATCACTGTGGGACAGAAACTAAAAGCTCGCAGCCACAGTCCCACACCAGGTCATCGCTTTAAGGTTTTCAGATTAAAGTTTTATTCCAGCTCTGATGATGTGTTCCTACAACTCTGCCTTGGTTTGACATCAATCATGAAGGTCCTGCTAGTTTCCTTGAAGATGAAGGTCCTGCTAGTTGCCATAGAGATGAAGGTCCTGCTAGTTTCAGTGGAGATAAAGGCCCTGTTGGTTGTCATGGAGATGTAGGTCCTGCTAGTTTCAGTGGAGATAAAGGCCCTGTTGGTTGTCATGGAAATGAAGGTCCTGCTAGTGGTCATGGAGATGAAGGTCCTGCTAGTTTCAGTGGAGATAAAGGCCCTGTTGGTTGTCATGGAAATGAAGGTCCTGCTAGTGGTCATGGAGATGAAGGTCCTGCTAGTTTCAGTGGAGATAAAGGCCCTGTTGGTTGTCATGGAAATGAAGGTCCTGCTAGTGGTCATGGAGATGAAGGTCCTGCTAGTTTCAGTGGAGATAAAGGCCCTGTTGGTTGTCATGGAAATGAAGGTCCTGCTAGTGGTCATGGAGATGAAGGTCCTGCTAGTTTCAGTGGAGATAAAGGCCCTGTTGGTTGTCATGGAAATGAAGGTCCTGCTAGTGGCCATGGAGATGAAGGTCCTGCTAGTTTCAGTGGAGATAAAGGCCTTGTTGGTTGTCATGGAGATGAAGGTCCTGCTAGTGGTCATGGAAATGAAGTTCCTGCTAGTTTCCATGGAGATGAAGGTCCCGCTAGTTTCCATGGAGATGAAGGCCTTGCTAGTTTCCATGGAAATGAAGGTCCTGCTAGTTTCCATTGAGATGAAGGGTTTTATAGTGAGGTTTTCTCTTCCCATTATAAACTATGTAGGGCTTCATGTCCTTCTGGGCCCTCGTGGTGTTTCCAAGATGAATGTGGGGTTTCTCCTGGATTCCATTCCATTATCTTCACCAGCCGACGGTTTCCTGAGATATTCACTTGGTATCACTTGAAAATTGCTCGTATTCCCTTGTTTACCTCTACTGTAGCACAGTGACTTTACTCATTTCTAGTTCCATGTTCTACTGTGTTCTAGTGGAATTTACTCTGACACAGGAACACATATTCTGATTCTGACACCTCTGTATCAATCTAACATTTCTGCTTTCTGTAGACACCATGATTATTCCTACATCCCTTGCAGTCGTTAAAATAAACGTAATTAGTTTCGCGTCGTCGTTTCAGTCAGGAAGCAGAGGAACAGGCCTCGTATTGAATGACCGTTAATCTGCGTCACTGTTAACTTTCTTTTGCACTTTTTTGACTCTTCCCAAAATGATCCTTTTTCTGCTTACCAAAGTGCATTCCTTTCCCCTCTCTGTCCCCTCCTGGACTTTTTCTGTTTTTTCACAATGCCCCCCTCCCTCCCAGTCCACCTCCTCCTCCACCAGCAGCAGTACTCCTTCTCTTTCCATCTACCCCTTCCTCTTCTCTGGCTGTCTAATAAGTTCCAGATGTGGTTCTTGCATTCCTCTGGTCGGTGGAGAGAGAAAGAGGAGAGAGGAGGCGGGGAGGGTGGGTGCATGAGTTGGGGGAGGCTGTGGGGGGAGGGGACAGGAGGAGAAGCACATGAATTAAAACAGGGAGCACATGATGAGGAGGACGAGCCTGTGTGCCATGGCACACGAACGGGAAAACATGCACACGCTTTCTGTGTTTCAGAGTCTTGTAACCTCAAAAGTTTTGGGACATTCTCCTCTTCGTCCTCGTCTCCCCCCTCCTCCTCTTCCTCACCCCCTCCCTCGGCAGGAATGTGGCTGACGCTGATGATGTCACTTCATTTCTCCGCTCTCCCAGTTCGCTCTGCTCCTCGGCAGGAACAGGGGCTGAGACGGAGAGATTCGACATGCTCCATCCATCGTCCCTTTATGATAACAGCATTCGGGTCAGCCGTCTGACTAAATCGGTTACCACAGTGCCGCAACGCTCGCCGTCCCCCTTGTCGTGTAATATAGCAGCCTGCAGGCTACATTGCGGCGGACCACAAATAATGAGTGAGCCTCATCTCGTAGCAGCAATAATCATCAATGGCTTTGAAGTCTAGTCATTAGAGCAATGCTTTGCAGATGCATAGTTTTGTCAGAGACTGATTCTGTCGACTGACTTCTGTGACCGGGAGGCACAGCTTACCTTTAACCCAGCGTAACCCAGTTGGTGGAAGCAGATCTCACTAAAGGCTTATTTATTCTTTACAGAGCCCTTTTCTCAGTCTTCTGTGTCCTTTTGGGGCATATTTTGGTCTGTCTTCAGAGAGCTTTTGAGGACATGGCTCGATGTAGGAAACAGAGCAGTACTACCAGAAACCATGGGGGGCAGTGTTGCGCCACATACTGCATGTATAGCCAGCAGAAGGGACAAAGAAGAGAAGCTGTGTTGTATTTCATGGTGGCACAGACCACCGCAGTCTGCTGTTCTGCCTCTTTTTGTCTTTTAGAAAATGTTGTCATGTTTATTGTTGAAGCTGACTCTAGACATTCGTGGCTGTTTTTGTATGAAAATAAAGCATACATAAGGTGTTAGATTAAAGTCTGTTTGATGTAAAATACATTCTGAGGCCTCATGAAGGTGAACTGATGAACTGACTTACCTAAAGATCTAATCTTTAGGAAAGTCTCAAACCTGTGCTTCCTTTCTGTAGTTTAGAAACGACCCAGCTTCAGAGTAACTGGACTCCAGTTGAACCCAACGGAGCTGGTTGCTGTTGGCGTTGTTGAAACTTTGTCACAACAACATGAAAAAAACGTGTTTTTGATCCGAATCCTGGTCCGTTTGCTCGGAAAATTCGCTTTGTTTGGGGAATTCTGTAAATACGCAAACAAATTCAGATTTTTCTATATCTGATTAGGATCAGAGTTTGTTTACTTTGTTTAAAGCTCTTTGACACTGACTGAGTCCCTGCATCTGTTGCACATTATAATCATTGATGGAAAATGTTCCACAGTTTCTCTGAAGTTTCCTTCAAACAGGAGATCTGTTGAAATTTTTGTAAAACAGAACAGAAAAGACATAAAAATGCTGTTTTTATGCAAATGAAAACAAGATTTTTCTTCATCATGACCAGGAGTATCAAAATGTTTACAGATTGATGCTTCATTGATGTTGAGGTCATTGATGCCTTTATTGTTCAGCCTAAAAACTGGAAAATGTTTTATTTTCTTTTTGGCAATAATAAGAAGAAGTAATGTTTTTTTTGTAAATGGTTCCAAAGACAGTTAACAGGAAATGTGATGGGATGCACTGAAGATTTATTTCCACAAAGTTTTAATAACATTTAAGTCACTGAAAAATGTGGTCAACTAAACAGTTGTGCACTGCAGACAGTTCAAGGGTTAAAATTAAGTTTTCAGACTCTTTTGATTGCAATTTATTTTTTAAACATTAAAAACATTCAAATTTAAAAAAGTATTTTTTTTTATCAGTATTGTAATAAAACCCTCTTTGTGAATGTTTATAGCTGGAATTAATCTGCAGTAACATCTGATTTGTGGGGGTCAGTGTGACCAAATCTCGTCCTTCGCCTTTGGTTGTCTACGTGGAGCGGTACTGACGGCAGTGTAAAAACGGAGTGCCTGGACGATGGATAACGCCAACACAGTTCTGAGGACGTCCATGCTGTTGGAAACAAGGTCGCACATGTAACGTCATGCTCTTTTTTGTTGCAGACGTTACAGACCCTAAAACCCCGGATATATATGTCCACATGCAGACAAGTTTTTGCAAATCTTCCGTTTGGTCAGAGGTTTTTAAAAGAAAGGTTTTTGATGCATAAATCTGGGATTTGGTGTGGATGACTGCCCAAACCTCAGAAAAATATCTTGGTTTTGTGAGTTACCTGCTACGTGTGGACAAGGCCTTAGTAACCAGTATTTTGGTCCACGTCAGAACTTTTAAAAGCAAAAGTGTCTCCAGAAAACAGATACAGCCCAGTTTTCTCGTCAGCTTCGGCATCTGCTGCAGCTTCCCTCTCTGAACCGTCTGTTTTCACCGCTCAACAAACGGTTCTCCTTGCAGATACGTTCAGTACGTTGAGTCCCATTCAAACCGCTTCCCACTGCCCCATGTTCCCAGTACTGTTTAAACTGGTGTTTGTGGTGAGATTGTTGGAAATTCCTGCATTTTTGTGGCATGTCTTGGTAGAAAACATGCAAACGTCACCTGTCTGTGAGGCAGCCATGCTAACTGCTGTCATATCATTATTTATCTCCTGGTTACATCATGTTGCATTCAAGGCATGCTGTTAAAGACTTGACGGTGTAGTGGTCCATATCCGTGATCTCACGCCAGCCTCGCTGCTTTCTAGCTGTTTGGTGTGTTTGTTATCGGCCTCCTCTTCATAGCGACAGTTACCGCTGCTGGTGAGATTGCCACAGGGCTCTGAGTGAATATTGCTGCACTCCAGGAGGTCAAGACCCCCAGCTTTTATGGGATGGTTTAAGTAACAGATGACATTGCAGTACATCCCAATAAAATGAGACCGCACCGGATTGAATTAAAGCAGACCTTGAAAGGGGTGATCTATCGATGGAGCGCTACTGCTGGATTCCATCTACTGCTGCCTGATGTGGGTTGGAGGAGCTCCACCTCATGGTGCGGTTGCTTAAAGGCGGAGTGGCTTCAGGAATGGGGTTGCCGGCCACAATCGATGGGGAACCACTGCTGGGAATTATAGATTCATTTTGATATTGATTGTGCCAGTTGCATTCAGTGGCGACTCACGTGCTGCGAGCTCCACGCTGCACTGCTGCAGAGAGGCAGCTTGATGTGTATTATATCCCCTTGTTCGAGCTTATCCAGAGGACAGCTATTGTTAGTTCTGGTCACCCTTGGTAACAGCAACGTATTCTTTGTCCACCGCTCGGCATGTTTGGTGCACAAAGGCTGCCGGATTACCAACGACGGGCCTTTCCACAGCTTGGACTATATTCATGTGGCCGTACTGTGTCAGATGCATCGTTGGTGAATTATCATATTACCCACCACTGATTCTGGGGTTGCTATGGCCACTGTGTCTGTCATTGTGTCAGTGGTCCTCACTGACTGTAGCCATGGCAACCGTGTCTGTAGCAGAGGTTTTGGAACATATAAAGCTCTTCAGATGTGAAATGAGCGCATGAGAATGGATGGATAGCACACTCACACGTTCATGGGAAAGTGGGATGCACACCTATGCAGGAACGTTGTTCTTCCCAACACATTCACGTTTCTACAGCAACAGTTTTCATAATGATAAGAGGAGGGAGGTAAGACTGAAGGAAAAGGAGCTTTGAAGGTAAAAAGGTGGAAGGTGGAGAAGTAAGACGGCTGCTAGACAAAAGGAAGTGTGCAGGGAATGAAAAAATGCCGCGACAGAGCTTGCTAACTGTTTGGAGGAAGAGGAGGAGGACGGCAAGGTGAGGCGACGGAGGAAGGGAGTGAACGGGAACACAATGCAGCAAACAAAGGAAGGAGTCTCTGGGTCTTTCTCCTTCTGGCTCCTTCTCCTCCACCTCCGGGGAGACACCTTTGTGTTTGACTGACATGGTGTCGGCAAGCTCAGTGGGTCGCCTCCTTTCACTCTCTGCCTCCTCTTGCTCGTTTCTATGGCGCTGTCGTCATGGTGATGGGTTATTATGGCCATCCTGCCAGGCGGCCATGTTGTGTTGAGGAGACAGGCACAGGTGGTAGAGTTCCCACAGAAGACGGACTAGTTAAAGAATCTGCCGACGTGCATGGAGACAGTTTAACCCTGAACACCCCAGGCCATTTTTCTATTTCTGGTATTTCTGTATTTTTTTTTTTTTAATGTAAAAATGCATCTAGAACTCCAGCCGTTTTAACCCCAGTCAGCATGCAGACGTGACGCTTCCATGCAGACGTGATGTTTCCATGCAGACGTGATGTTTCCATGCAGAAGTGATGTTTCCATGCAGACATGACATTTTCATGTAGACATGACGTTTCCATGCAGACGTGACGTTTCCATGCAGACATGATGTTTCCATGCAGACGTGACGTTTCCATGCAGACGTGATGTTTCCATGCAGACATGATGTTTACCTGCAGACATGACGTTTCCATGCAGACGTGACGTTTCCATGCAGACGTGACGTTTCCATGCAGACGTGACATTTTCATGCAGACGTGATGTTTCCATGCAGATGTGACGTTTCCATGCAGACATGATGTTTCCATGTAGACGTGATGTTTTCGTGCAGACGCGATGTTTCCATGCAGACGTGACGTTTCCCTGAAGACGTGACGTTTTCATGCAGACGTGACGTTTCCATGCAGACGTGATGTTTCCATGCAGACGTGATGTTTACCTGCAAACATGACGTTTCCATGCAGACGTGACATTTTCATGCAGACGTGATGTTTCCATGCAGACATGATGTTTCCGGGCAGAGGTTATGTTATCATGCAGACGTGATGTTTCCCTGCAGACGTGATGTTTCCCTGCAGACTTGACGTTTTCATGCAGACGTGACGTTTCCATGCAGACATGACGTTTTCATGTAGACATGACGTTTCCATGCAGACGTGACGTTTCCATTGAGACTTGATGTTTTCATGCAGATGTGACGTTTCCATGCAGACATGACGTTTCCATTGAGACTTGATGTTTCCATGCAGACGTAATGTTTCCATGCAGACGTGATGTTTCCATGCAGACGTAATGTTTCCATGTAGACATGACGTTTCCATGCAGACATGATGTTTCCATGCAGACGTGAGTTTCCATGCAGACGGGACATTTCCATGCAGACATGAAGTTTTCATGTAGACGTGACGTTTCCATGCAGACGTGACGTTTCCATGCAGACGTGATGTTTCAATGCAGACGTGAGTTTCCATGCAGACGTGACGTTTCCATGCAGACATGACGTTTTCATGTAGACATGACGTTTCCATGCATACGTGATGTTTCCATGCAGACGTAATGTTTCCATGCAGACGTGATGTTTCCATGCAGACGTGATGTTTCAATGCAGACGTGAGTTTCCATGCAGACGTGACGTTTCCATGTAGACATGACGTTTTCATGTAGACATGACGTTTCCATGCAGACGTGACGTTTCCATGCAGACGTGATGTTTCAATGCAGACGTGAGTTTCCATGCAGACGTGACGTTTCCATGCAGACATGACGTTTTCATGTAGACATGACGTTTCCATGCATACGTGATGTTTCCATGCAGACGTAATGTTTCCATGCAGACGTGATGTTTCCATGCAGACGTGATGTTTCAATGCAGACGTGAGTTTCCATGCAGACGTGACGTTTCCATGTAGACATGACGTTTTCATGTAGACATGACGTTTCCATGCAGACGTGATGTTTCCATGGAGACGTGACGTTTCCATGGAGACTTGATGTTTTCGTGCAGATGTGACGTTTCCATGCAGACGTGATGTTTCCATGCAGACGTGACGTGATGTTTCAGCCTCAGCTGTCAGATTCTGAGGCTACAATGATGTAAAATGAATGAATGAATAGATAAAGCAGCATAAAGAGCAACCAGAAAAAGAAAACAGAAGTTCTCATCTGCACATCATTCTCTCATGTCTGAAACACATACACAACACACACCGTTTCCATGCTTCCACACGTCTTCCTGCTACTATCTACCTGCTGTCCTCACTGCAGCACCTCCACCTCAGCTGCATCCCAAACGTCTTCTTGGCTTTATTCCAGCCATAGAGGATCATTATTTTCCTGCTTTTCTCATCACTTGTTGATCTTTGGCTGCTCCTGATTGGACGTTACTGTCAGTTTAAGCTCTCTGATTGGTGGAAAGTCTGACAGGAAGTGTCTTCATCATCATGTCCAGGTGAAAATAAAGGTCTCTTAGCAACATGGTGGTGATGGTGATGAAGATGTCTGGATTGTAAATCCATGTTGGGTTTAAGTATCCATCAGAGTTTCACACTACTGTTCCTGACGGCAGAGGAAGTGAACCTCTGGGAGGGATGATGGAGGTTGAAGAGTTAATAATAAAATCTGGTTTTATTTCTTTGTGTTAAAAATATTTTATTATTATTGAAAATAGAGGTCTCTTAGCAACATGGGATGGTGATGATTTTCATTCTGAAAATGTGATGAACGGTTGGGTTTTTGTGGTTCAGATTGTGGATTTTCCATCTAGAGTCTGAATAAACACAACATTTTATGGCTGGATTGTCAACCTTCTGGACGGATAGAAATGCTGGAAAACATTGATCATATATCCATCAGCGTTTATCCCACAGAGCTCCACAGTCCCGTTGCAGAGACACTGATGGCACTGACACGTGCCGACCATCTAGTGGCGTATAAAGGGTTAAATCTAAAAAGGTTTTACGTTTTTAATCTGTTAATTAATCAAGTCATTTCACTTTAATAAGATTTTAAAGTGAATCTTTTTTTATTGGTTGAACAAAAATGTTTTTTTACGATGATATGAATCCTGATATGCGAACGTGAAGTAGCGTCTTTGATTATTTCGACGACGCACATTTCCGTCTATGCCACAGAAAATCAGCCTTGCAGGGATGAAAACATTTTATGTCGTAAATGAAATGAAACTCAGAAATGGAAACTCTGCATCTGTTGAAGAGCCGCCATGAACAGCAGAAAGGTGGAGTTGGTGCTGCATGACTCCCGTGGCTGCAACTTTGTCCTGAAACAATGATGTCATCCTCTATCACACCTCGCAGCCTGGTGTCTGTGGACCTCGCCGTCTCTTTGTTCTCTCCACCCCCCCTCCACCGCATCCCATTTTCAGGGCTTCACAGCTCCGACGTGTCGGCCACACGCAGCGGGGATGTGGAATTAGACAGATAACAAAATCAATTTGGAGCAACGGTGAAAAGAGTGAGAGGAACGCGGCGAGCCCGGCGCTGGCTGCCTGCTGGAGCGAGGATGAGGTCATTGAAAAATCTTTTTTTTTGTCAGAAAAATGGTTGTACCAAACACATGGGAGGGTTTCATCAGACACACACATGCACATCAGCAGGTTCACGCGCAGACACGCTTGGACACAAAACTTTCTTTTTCTTTTTTGGGCTGTTCATTTACACGTCAGCTGTTGCTATGGTGACGCCATTCTGTGATCCAGCTGGGGCGAGGGATTGGCTGGAGACGAGTGAGAGGCAGAGGAAGGCGGGTGGACTTTTGTGGTGGGGCACAGAAAGGTACGGCGAGATAATTAAATGGATGCGTAACAATCCATACTGGTGGCATTTTCTGATTCCGTGAGCCTGAAGGGCGACTAGTGGACGTTTCCCACATGGCATCACTACCCACAATCCCCTGTCCCGCGCAGCCAGCTGATGCAAGCCTGCATCTGAAGGGTGAAAATGAAGCTCACAGCCTTCCTGCAGCACGCTCACCTAAAATAGCTGCAAAGCACGCGTTCTCCCTGAGTTTCCAGCAGCAAATTGACGGTTCATTAACGTGCTATTAAAACAGCATCACATGACGCGAGAGCTGCTGGGGGGGGGCTCATGTGGCTGTTCGGTGACTCAGTGTGCTGCTCGCCGTTGGCTTTGTGTCTGCTTTAACAAGAGGCTGGTGTCTCGGTGTCTGCCAGGGCTGTTGTCCCCGCTCCCAGATTAATCCTAATCCCCTTTCCAACTTTGACTAGGGTTGCACTTAATCCTGGACCGCGCTGAGACCCATTCCCAGCGGAGATGAAGATGCTCAGCTGGCTCGGTGTTTCGCTCCAAGTTGTGGCGTAATCCGTGTTCCGGAAACCGCCTGTGTGTGTGTTGATTACATGTTTGGGGTTCAGAGTGGTTGTGTTTGTGTGTGTGTTGACAGGAAATGGTTAGCCCGTGTGGCGAAGGCGAGGTCATCCGTGCTGCCTGTTTTTGTTCGGCGTGCGTGTCCATGTGCATGTGGTCATGGTCGTGGCCCTTCTGTGACCATCGTCTTTTGGCGTGGACGGGCAGCTCGGAGTCTCTCGTGGTGTCTTGGGGATCGGTGACTCAAGGAAATCAGGACACACTCTAAATTTGTCACTGCAGCATAACCCACATACTGAAAGAATACATCTCCCTCACACACTCTCCCCTGCCTTGCCTCGTCTCTGTGTGTGGATCTTTAAACACGCAGACACATACACCCATGTTGACAAGTGTTAACTGGATAATATGGAAATCAGAAGGCGAGGAGCACATGTTTAAATGAGTCAGTGTTTTCAGTCCTCAGCCTTTGCATGGCTGTTTTCTCTGCAGAGTGTAGCCTCAGCTCAGGAGCATTCAGTTCGGATCATGTTGTTACGCTTTACGGAGGCAGTTGAGGGAATACCTCCAGCTAGCATCCGGGGCGGTGGAGGAAAGGATTTGTTTGCCCTCAGGCTGCTGTCGAGGTTGCAAGGTAGTTCAAACCCAGAGAAACTCTGGAGACACTTTAGACATCTCAGAAAGGGCTTTTTAAGCTTTTTCTGTCGGTAATAAACCAGACTCTACTCTTCTAGAAATTCAAGTTTTGTCCAATTACTATCAAGATATACCTTTGTAGTGCCTGTCTTCACCTTTTGTTAGAGGGTTTTTCAGCAACTTTTACGTGTCTTGTTGTGTATTTGTTGTCGACCTGACGTTTTATGATTCGTCTTTTTTAGCCTGATCATATCATATCAGTTACAGGCCCCTTTATTAGGTTCAACTGCCTGTTCACACAAATATCTAATCAGCCAATCAGCCAGTCTCCAGTTCAGCTCCACATTCACATGGAAGGATCAGAATCTGCTGGGAACATCATGACAACATGGATCCATCCTGCCGTCAGGACCAGCGCTTCAGGCTGCTGCCGATGCAATGATGGGGGGCGTCTTTAGTCCACATAGTGTCAACATGTCATGGCTTAACCACCACAGCCCACCTGAGTATTGTTGCATCCCGCAGGATGATGCACCGTGTCACAAAGATCACATCATCTCCCGCAAGAGAAACCGCAGGGAACTTTGCGTAAAGAAACTCACCAGTTTATATCAGCAGCAATTGAATGCAGAGAGACAGACAGCATGTTCTTTATTTTTCTTTTATGTAACTTATATTTAACCTGGTAAAATCAGCTGAGAACAGTTTCTCATTTGCAGTAATGACCTGGCAGGAGACCCCAGCGATCTGCTAACAGTCCTCAGCCCCTCAGTCCTGTCGGTAACCGCTGATCTGGTCGGTGATACATTTTAGAAAACTGCTGTGAGAAAACAAACTCACAGCAGACCCTGACAAGCTTCTTCTGACAGCTGTAAGAAATGCTTCACCTGGATCAGCTCTAACTTATGCTTTATCTGAAAGGAAGGTTGTCACGTCATGTCGATCATTCCTGGAGTCAAAATGGACGATCTGGGAGCCTGAAGTCTGAACGCGAACTCTGACCAGGGATCTTGGCCATGAAGGGATCCAAATGGAAACAGAGGAATTTGAGTTGTGTTTTAGATTTTACTGGAGAGGCTGAAACTAAAGAAATCTGAATTTTCCTCTTGGTTCCAGTCAGAACGCTTCCCTGCGGAGGTTAAACCCTGAAATGACATCTGGAAAGAGTCGTTTTCCCTTTTTCACTTTGAGAGATGATCCTGCATTTGTCAGCGTGATGAAAGGTGAAAGAAGACAGCTGTAGTGCATCATCCTGTGCAGGTGAAAGACAGCTCCAGGGATCCTGGTGGAACCGGAAGCCATCCAGGCCTTCATGCGTTTGGGATGTGATAGCAGATAAGATCACTGTGTTTTCATGTAGCGGTTTACAGAACTACAGCCGGCAGTATCTCTGGACTTTTAAAGGTTCCAAGGGTCAGGCTAATACTGGGAGCCTGTACTGGGATCCTGTAAAGTCCGGTGAACCGTGGTTCAGGCGGTCATCCAGAGGGGCCAACGAGAGGCTGCGTTTGGCACCTGACCTGGTTAAACTTTCAATCCTTTGTGAGTAAACTTTGCGCTGGTTTTGATGGCTGCAGAGATGGACCTGCTTCGATACAGATCTACGCAGCTCCTCCAGTTTTAAAGCTTCTGCCAGGTCCCGACTGGCGTGAACAGCATGAAATCCGCCGGCAGCTGCAGCCTGAAGGCCAAAGACCGTCCACCATCCTCCTGGCTGCTGGTTGGAGTTAGAAAACTGTCACTGACCCATCTGTAACCTTCACCACATTTTACACACCTGACGTTTAAATTCTTCATCATGTTTTAAATCACAGCGAGAAAAAAGTCCCAAATGTGAAGCAGGAAAACTGGACGCTCCCATTTTTGTGATTCTTTTTCTCAAGATTTGCAGGAAAAGACTTCATAACCGCCTCATCTCTGCTCTCTTTGTTGCTTTGTTTATTCCATTCACTGGCTCATCCGCTGAATGGCGCCATTCCTCAGGGAGCAAATTAAGGTGTAAATTTTTGGAGGTAGTTGAGCACCGAGTTATTCTAGGTATGCATGCTGCAAAGCGCCATCTGCATCCGATTCCCTCTTCCCTTTGTATCCTCACACACACACACACACACTTCCTCTTCATCTTCAGAATATTAATGTGCTGCACTGTCAGGAGCCGTTGTTGTAATTTGGTATGGAAATCTTTTTTGCATGAGCGGGTTCTTTTGTTTTTATCGGGCATATTCTACCTCTGCACATCACGGTAAACATGACATGATGGGAGAAGGGAGGGAGAAAGTGCATGCTGCCTTTACAGAAAAAGAGGCCGAACGTGAGAGATAGGGACCGCGGGTCATGTCGGGGGAGCGGGAGGTAGGCAGGAGAGGCATATGGCAGTTGTTAAAAAAAGACAGAGATGGGAACCTTTGGAGGAGGGCTGGAGGGCTCCGAGGGAGTGTTGTGAGGGCACGAGAGAGGTAGATGGGGAGGGTAACAGGAGGGTAAAAACAGTGACAAGATTAAAAAAAGTGGAGAGGACAAGTGAGAGATGTAAATGGCAGAAGGTGAAGAAAAAAGGATGGAGGGAAAAAGTGAGAGAAGAGTGGTGGGTGACTGAGGGAACGAGAGAGATGGAGGGAGAAAGTGCTGGAGGGGTGATATTTAATGTGATAAATGAGTTGTGACAGTCCGCCTCTAACCCCCTTCCAACCAGCAAGGAGGAGGAACACAGAAATAGAAAGCATTATGGCTAAAAGGACATACACTACTCCATTATATATGTATATAGAAAGAAAGGAGCGTGTACGTGGCGGAGGGAAGGAGCGGCGGCGGCAAATCAGGGCCGCCAAGAAGGACCTTCATAGACAACATTATAGAAGAAGAAAGTGAAGGAGGCGAGTGGCGTTGCATACATATAGCCTGTAAAAGCAGCGAGGGAGGAAGGACATCCAGCCTCATGGAGGGAGGAGAGGAGCGAGGCGGGGGGGGGGTGCACTGCAGCAGCGGGTTAATGATCTGCTGGATGAGATTCTTGGAAATAACAAGTTGGAGAAAAAGGAAAATGAAAGCCAGAAGTAAATCCTCCCCAGTGATTGCCTCTCGTCTATTCCACTGGTGTCGTGCCTTCAAGGGACTGCTAATTACAACGTGTTATCACCCAGCGTGGAGGAGGGGGGGGGGGGGGCTTTCGCTCCCGCTCCTCTCATACTGGATGGTCGGTGGGCCAGCTGCTGCGGCCCTGTCCGCCACACAATGACGGCCACTGTAGTGGGCTTTTCGGGGAGTGGAAGCCTGGGAGATGACTCACAGCGAGGAATGAAGGAACAGAGGGAGACGAGAGGGAGAGGCTGCAGAGTTTTGAGGGAAATAAAAAGTCAGGAGTGAGAAGAAGAGGGGTGTCGAGCCGCCCCGTGGCTGAAGTTGTGCGTTTGATCTGCTCTGAGTCAGCGCTAACGCCTCCTCCACCTCATTCTTTCCCTTTCTTCTCCAACTCTGCTCCTTTTGATGCCTCCGTCTCAAACTGCTTGTCCGTCTGTGATGCTCGACTCGTGGCCGCCAGCCTCAGAGCCATGAGAAGTGGAAAATGTGTCGTTCCGTCGCTGCTGGGGGAAGTTTTGTCAGTTCACAATAAAACCGTACCAACAGAATTCCAAAGCAGCTCATCTGGAGCGTGCAGACACTAAGAAAGTCCCGAACTAACCCCTCTCTCTCTCTCTCTCTCTGGTTTCTCTTTCAACCACCAGTGAGGACGGCAAGATTCTCCCAGGAGCCGGCAGACCAGTCGGTGGTGCGGGGCCAGAGGGTGATCCTGTCCTGTGTTGTCTTCAACTACTCCGGCATTGTTCAGTGGACCAAAGATGGGCTGGCTCTGGGCATCGGAGAGGACCTCCGGGGTGAGCCGCCACGCGCCGTCCCCAGGCCTCCATGCCTGCATGAGACTCTGAAGGTTTTCTGGGAGATAGCTTTGGACTGAAACTGCTGACGGGCAGCTCTTCATGCTTTTTAAGCTCTGGAAGCTGAAATGTTGGAAAATAAGAATATGCTGACCATTTAGTCAGAGTTTTGCTTTGCTGTGGCACCCAGCTCAAACTAGAGGCCTCGACTTGATGCCAACACAGAGAAAAGCTGGAAGTGAACCAGCAGAGTGGGCCCGGAGCTACATGCTAATGCCAGTGACATATTTACAGTGAATTACAACCGCAGGACGAGCCGTTCTGCGATGTGGCTGCACAGAAAACACTTTTCCCAGCCTGAGCCACCCTGCAACGCCACCACTCGTTAGCATGAGGAAAACGGAAACAGCTGCAAGCTGCTTGTAAATTATATATGAAAATGAAACATGCTAGCAGGGAAAAGCCTCATGCATGTCGTACGCCTGATAAAAACACAGTCAGCGAATCAGCTGACTGTCTAGAAGCTCCGCCAGCGTGTTGGTCTGGATCCTTAACTTACCGATGTAGGACTGAAACATAATTAATTTAATGATTAATTAATCTGCCCAATAACCTTGTGATTAATTGATGAATAGCTTGTCTAAAAATATATGTTGGTGTTCACGTGTTTCTTCTATTTCACCAACAGCTGGAGTTTAACTAAACATTTTGTCCCATAGAATTTACATCCATGATGCCCAAAAAGTGGGGACAAAGTGTAAAATATGCAATAAAAACAAGTCATCTAGATGTCTCGTATATCAATATTTTATCCCTGGTATGAACAACGTAGCAGGTGATGGAACTGAGACATTTTTACATTTCATGGAAAATAGGCTGGTTATGAATCTGATGGCAGCAATGCGTCTGTAAAACGTTGGAACATGGGGAACAAAAAGATGGAAACTGGAGGAGCGTTTGATAACTAATCAGGTTAACCGGCAACAGGTCAGCGCCATGACTGGGTGTAAAAGGAGCATTTCAGAGAGGCAGAGTCTCTCAGATGGGAAGATGGACAGAGATTCACTAGTCAGAGACAAACTGGGTCTAAAAGTTGTAGAACAATTTCAGAACATATGTATATATATACATATATATATATATATATATATATATATATATATATATATATATATATATATATATATATATATATATATGCATATGTATACCAAAACAGCAAAAAAAAAAAAAAAGTTGAATAAACAGATATATTTAAAAGTACAGCAGAGTCGGCAAGCTGTGGGCTATTGGACCATGAGCACATATTGTTCTGCAGTTACTGTAAGGAAGGAGCAGCGGGAGCCTCTCCCGTCCTAAAGCACTCCCAGGCAGCCAGTCTCAGTCGGCTCCGGCTGCAGGTCAATGTAGAATAACTGCAGTAGGTTGTGGAAGTTCACCTAAACATAGTTTATACCGTTGTCAGTGACAACTGGCTGCATTATTTTCCTATACATAGTTCGGCCAGTTAAACACTGTAATATCCCTCCGTTACGGGGCGTTACCATAGCAACACGTTAACCAGCTGGTTCAGATCAGCCGTCTTTTAACAGGTGAATGAGAGAAACGCGCTGCAGCCTGACAGCGGTTCTTTGGTATAAAACGTACATCCAGACCAACGTAAAATAGTTCCTTTATAAGCGGTAAAAGCGGATTAAACAACTCGGAACCGTCCATTAGACGGTTATAATGCACGACACAGCGTCCAGAACACCACGACGTTCAGCGTTGTTTAAAAATACTGGATAATTGTGTTAAATAATCGAGTCTCAATTTCAGTCAAAATAACGAGCAGCCCTAGTCTCCGTCTCACTGCAGTACCAGTAAAGAGCTGTGAACTGGGCAGCTTTACTGGTCGTTACATTTACAAATACTCCAAGCTTTTTTACAAAACGATCCATATTATCCTGTGTGATTAATAACCTTTAGTAGTTCCCAACCTTTAGTAGTCCATAGGAAAGCATCTCTATGTTTTCTCCACCACTGCACTTGAAGAGCGACTCGAATGATTATCCAGGCCGAGCGGTTTCTGATTCATTTTCACTCGATCAGCGAGTTTATTAATTATCCAAAGTCGTGGGTAGAATTTACCCCGCGGTGTGGGAAGTGTCCCTTCTGAACATCAGTGCAGTGTTAGGACGACACTGCGTGTTTGTATCTAATGTATGCTGACAAATGGCTCTCGTAGCTGGATGTTGTACTTCCAGCCGGACTGAGTAAGCGCAGCGCGAGTTAAGGGGGGCGTGCTGCCGCGTTACGGTCATGTGACACCTCATCTGTCACAGCAGAGACCCCGTCACAACCTATTTGTGGTGAAATGTGCAGATATTTCGGTTGACCTCCGTGTTTGATGGGAACTTCTCGGCTCCCTCGGGCGCGTTTTTGCAGACTGACACCCCTCAGTCGGCCGCGGAGCGTCGGATCATCACCTCTGTCAGAAAGGCTCGGCACACACCGGCTAATGTGTGTTCTGGAAAGCACCTCGCTGGTCTCTCTCCGCCGTGTCTCTGGTGGGTTTCCACTCTGATTTTGTCAACTTCGACACAACTTGGGTCGAATGACTCATCTCACTGCTGAGTTACAACATTTGCAGAATTGCACTGATGAGGCCAGAGGGACTGATGGGGGGGTTGAGCAATTACTGGTCAAAACATGTGGGCATATTTTTAACTGATTGGCTTAGAGGGTGGCGGTGTGTGTGTGTGTGTGTGTGTGTGTGTGTGTGGGGGGGGGGGGGGGGGGGGGGGGGGGGGGGGGGGGGGGTACATCATTCTTTTCGTGCGCTGGCTGTGTATTTGTTATTGTTTGCCTGTGGAGACTGGCTGCTTTCCCTGCTCTGGACGGCTCTCTCTTTCCCTTCTCCATGGCGACGTGCGTCCTCCTCTCCTCCTTTCCCTGCCACGGCGTCTCTCCGTGACCTCCTCTCAGAAGATCCCCTGTTCCTCTCCGTCCCTTACTGCTCTCCTCTTTCCTCCTTTGCTGCGCTGAGCCCTCGCTCACATTCTCCTTTTAACTCTTCTCTCATCAGCTTCTTGCCTGACTCTGCTGACTTCCTGCACTCGTCTTTGCATCCCTTCTTCCTCTTCTCCTGCATGTCTGCATCCTTCTCTTTGCTCCCTCTCCAGTTTAATTATATTATTACTGGAATGTTCTGCTACTTGAAGCCAGAGCTTTTAAAAACATGGAAATGAACGCTGTCCTTGTGTGTGTGTGTGTGTGTGTGTGTGTGTGTGTGTGTGTGTGTGTGTGTGTGTGTGTGTGTGTGTGTGTGTGTGTGTGTTGAACCCTGACCACACACCCGCCACGCTACTTTTCATACGCTGTCTTGCCCTTCAACATTTGGCGTGCAAATGCATGTATATGGAAGGCACGCACATGCACTAATGCACACAGAAGCAAGGACACGCAAGGTTAGGCAGAGCTGCAGAGAGGCGGCACATGTGAAGCGGCAGCTGAGAGTTTCACATGTGATCCAGTCTGGGCAGCAAGTCGGAACTCTGCAGCGACTGGAGTCGGTTTGAGTTCTCTGAAACGCTTCTGTCATAATGCATGCGCCCCCCAACGCGCCCGCTAGAGGAGAGCGTGGACGCCACCTGATGGCGAGAATGCACGGCAGCGACACAGCTGGACTGGGGGAGGGGAAGACATGATTGGAAAAGGCTGTGTGTGTGTGTGTGTGTGTGTGCGTGTTTAAGTGTTTATTTTCGTGCACATCGGTCGCATGATGTGGCGCCGCATCTCCCTTAGGCTGATGCTACAACAGTGTTTTACCTCTTTGGTGACACAGTTTGGATGTTTTCTAAACAGCAAGGCAAAGCGTAACAATCTGCGTGGTGTCGCAGGCCACAGGGGTGTGCGTGTGTGTGTGTGTGTGTGTGTGTGTGTGTGTATGGTTATGTATGTTATCTGTTAGTATGAGGTAAAACTGAACTGTTTCTCTGTTTTAAACTCACATAAAATGGAAGTTTTTCTTTGTAAAACGTGTGTGTGTGTGTGTGTGTGTGTGTGTGTGTGTCAGCCTGGCCCAGGTACCGCGTGCTGCGAGTCCAGGAACTGGGCCAGTACAACCTGGAGATCCTGTCAGCAGATCTGTCCGATGACTCCCTGTACGAGTGCCAGGCCCCCGATGCCGCTCTGAGGTCCAGGAGGGCCAAACTCACCGTCCTCAGTATGTTTTGGATTCTCTGTTAGTCTGTGGGAGCGATACGACACGGTGTGTTTCTAACCACACTCTCCCTCTGCACCAGTTCCCCCAGATGACCCAGTGATCGATGGGGGTCCAGAGGTCCTGCTGAACGCGGGGGAGTCCTACAACCTCAGCTGTGTGTCTCGAGGGGCAAAACCACCTTCCATGATCGAGTGGCTTAAAGATGGCCTGCCTGTGGAGGGAGCCGTCAGCACAACTGTGAGTTTAGGAGAAAGCGACCTGCACACGCTTACATACGTTCATGAGTCTTATCAACATTTCCCTCCGTTGTCTAACCACCAGGAGGTGCTTCCAGACAGGAAGAGGGTGACCACACGTAGCTACCTTCCCGTCCAGCCCATTGACACTGACACTGGGAGGAACTACAGCTGCATGGCCTCCAACCTGGCTGTTCCCACTGGCAAAAGCACAACCGTCACCCTTAACGTGCACCGTAAGCAGCGTTGCTCCTGAATACCAGGCTCCGGTTTTCTGATTGATTCTGTTATTTGTTTGAACTACATGCTCAATGGCCACTTTTTTAGCACAACAATACCGTGTTGGATCCTCTTCTTCTTCCAGCACAACCTTAATTCTTGGTGTAACAGAACTTCAGAAGTTGTGGGAAATATTCCTCAGAAACTTTAGTCCATATTAACATGAAGACTCTCACAGTTGCTGCAGATTGGTTGAAAATCTCCCGTTCCACCTCATCACCATGAGAATCTCCCGTTCCACCTCATCACCATGAGAATCTCCCATTCCACCTCATCACCATGAGAATCTCCCGTTCCACCTCATCACCATGAGAATCTCCCGTTCCACCTCATCACCATGAGAATCTCCCGTTCCACCTCATCACCATGAGAATCTCCCATTCCACCACATCGCCATGAGAATCTCCCGTTCCACCTCATCACCATGAGAATCTCCCGTTCCACCTCATCACCATGAGAATCTCCCGTTCCACCTCATCACCATGAGAATCTCCCGTTCCACCTCATCACCATGAGAATCTCCCGTTCCACCTCATCGCCATGAGAATCTCCCGTTCCACCTCATCGCCATGAGAATCTCCCGTTCCACCACATCGCCATGAGAATCTCCCGTTCCACCACATCGCCATGAGAATCTCCCGTTCCACCACATCGCCATGAGAATCTCCCGTTCCACCTCATCACCATGAGAATCTCCCGTTCCACCTCATCACCATGAGAATCTCCCGTTCCACCTCATCACCATGAGAATCTCCCGTTCCACCTCATCACCATGAGAATCTCCCATTCCACCTCATCACCATGAGAATTTCCCGTTCCACCTCATCACCATGAGAATCTCCCGTTCCACCTCATCACCATGAGAATCTCCCGTTCCACCTCATCACCATGAGAATCTCCCGTTCCACCTCATCGCCATGAGAATCTCCCGTTCCACCACATCGCCATGAGAATCTCCTGTTCCACTTCATCACCATGAGAATCTCCCGTTCCACCTCATCACCATGAGAATCTCCCGTTCCACCTCATCACCATGAGAATCTCCCATTCCACCTCATCACCATGAGAATTTCCCGTTCCACCTCATCACCATGAGAATCTCCCGTTCCACCTCATCACCATGAGAATCTCCCGTTCCACCTCATCACCATGAGAATCTCCCGTTCCACCTCATCACCATGAGAATCTCCCGTTCCACCTCATCAAGATGAGAATCTCCAGTTCCACCTCATCACCATGAGAATCTCCCGTTCCACCTCATCATGATGAGAATCTCCCGTTCCACCTCATCGCCATGAGAATCTCTCGTTCCACCTCATCAAGATGAGAATCTCCCATTCCACCTCATCACCATGAGAATCTCCCGTTCCACCTCATCACCATGAGAATCTCCCGTTCCACCTCATCACCATGAGAATCTCCCGTTCCACCTCATCACCATGAGAATCTCCCGTTCCACCTCATCACCATGAGAATCTCCCGTTCCACCTCATCAAGATGAGAATCTCCCGTTAAACCTCATCACCATGAGAATCTCCCGTTCCACCTCATCACCATGAGAATCTCCCGTTCCACCTCATCACCATGAGAATCTCCCGTTCCACCTCATCAAGATGAGAATCTCCAGTTCCACCTCATCACCATGAGAATCTCCCGTTCCACCTCATCACCATGAGAATCTCCCGTTCCACCTCATCACCATGAAAATCTCCCGTTCCACCTCATCACCATGAGAATCTCCCATTCCACCTCATCACCATGAGAATCTCCCGTTCAACCTCATCACCATGAAAATCTCCCGTTCCACCTCATCAAGATGAGAATCTCCCGTTCCACCTCATCACCATGAGAATCTCCCGTTCCACCTCATCACCATGAGAATCTCCCGTTCCACCTCATCATGATGAGAATCTCCCGTTCCACCTCATCAAGATGAGAATCTCCCGTTCCACCTCATCACCATGAGAATCTCCCGTTCCACCTCATCATGATGAGAATCTCCCGTTCCACCTCATCATGATGAGAATCTCCCGTTCCACCTCATCGCCATGAGAATCTCTCGTTCCACCTCATCATGATGAGAATCTCCCGTTCCACCTCATCACCATGAGAATCTCCCATTCCACCTCATCACCATGAGAATCTCCCGTTCCACCTCATCACCATGAGAATCTCCCGTTCCACCTCATCACCATGAGAATCTCCCGTTCCACCTCATCACCATGAGAATCTCCCGTTCCACCTCATCAAGATGAGAATCTCCCGTTCCACCTCATCAAGATGAGAATCTCCAGTTCCACCTCATCAACATGAGAATCTCCCGTTCCACCTCATCACCATGAGAATCTCCCGTTCCACCTCATCACCATGAGAATCTCCCGTTCCACCTCATCACCATGAGAATCTCCCATTCCACCACATTGCCATGAGAATCTCCCATTCCACCACATTGCCATGAGAATCTCCCGTTCCACCTCATCACCATGAGAATCTCCCGTTCCACCTCATCACCATGAGAATCTCCCGTTCCACCTCATCACCATGAGAATCTCCCGTTCCACCTCATCACCATGAGAATCTCCCGTTCCACCTCATCACCATGAGAATCTCCCGTTCCACCTCATCACCATGAGAATCTCCCGTTCCACCTCATCACCATGAGAATCTCCCGTTCCACCTCATCACCATGAGAATCTCCCGTTCCACCTCATCAAGATGAGAATCTCCAGTTCCACCTCATCACCATGAGAATCTCCCGTTCCACCTCATCACCATGAGAATCTCCCGTTCCACCTCATCACCATGAAAATCTCCCGTTCCACCTCATCACCATGAGAATCTCCCATTCCACCTCATCACCATGAGAATCTCCCGTTCAACCTCATCACCATGAAAATCTCCCGTTCCACCTCATCAAGATGAGAATCTCCCGTTCCACCTCATCACCATGAGAATCTCCCGTTCCACCTCATCACCATGAGAATCTCCCGTTCCACCTCATCATGATGAGAATCTCCCGTTCCACCTCATCAAGATGAGAATCTCCCGTTCCACCTCATCACCATGAGAATCTCCCGTTCCACCTCATCATGATGAGAATCTCCCGTTCCACCTCATCATGATGAGAATCTCCCGTTCCACCTCATCGCCATGAGAATCTCTCGTTCCACCTCATCATGATGAGAATCTCCCGTTCCACCTCATCACCATGAGAATCTCCCATTCCACCTCATCACCATGAGAATCTCCCGTTCCACCTCATCACCATGAGAATCTCCCGTTCCACCTCATCACCATGAGAATCTCCCGTTCCACCTCATCACCATGAGAATCTCCCGTTCCACCTCATCAAGATGAGAATCTCCCGTTCCACCTCATCAAGATGAGAATCTCCAGTTCCACCTCATCAACATGAGAATCTCCCGTTCCACCTCATCACCATGAGAATCTCCCGTTCCACCTCATCACCATGAGAATCTCCCGTTCCACCTCATCACCATGAGAATCTCCCATTCCACCACATTGCCATGAGAATCTCCCATTCCACCACATTGCCATGAGAATCTCCCGTTCCACCTCATCACCATGAGAATCTCCCGTTCCACCTCATCACCATGAGAATCTCCCGTTCCACCTCATCACCATGAGAATCTCCCGTTCCACCTCATCACCATGAGAATCTCCCGTTCCACCTCATCACCATGAGAATCTCCCGTTCCACCTCATCACCATGAGAATCTCCCGTTCCACCTCATCAAGATGAGAATCTCCCGTTCCACCTCATCATGATGAGAATCTCCCGTCCCATGGGAACCAGTAGGGGGTCACTGTTGTCATTCTATGCTCTCCAACCTCAGACCAGTCTAACTGGCACCAAGAACCATGCCAAGTTAAAAAGTCACTTCAGGAAGTCGTCTTGATCACACCTACATGAGTAAATGCATCAACCTGCTGCAATTTGATTGGCTAATTAGATATTTGCATAATCAAGCAGTTGAATGGTTGTACCTAATAAAGTTGCCATGAATGCATCTGGATGAAGGGAAAAGAAAAGGGACGTTTGATGAGGTCTTAATTGTAGTAAATGAAGGAAAACCAGTCGTGTTAAACATGTAACAGCCGCCTCCACATAAAGGCTTTTTTAACCTGCATGGCGGCCATTTTGCATGGAATAATCCTCTGAATAGCAGCATATATTGTAAATATTGTAAGGTCTCATGTATGTGTGTCTACCTCACAGATCCACCTATAGTGACCTTGTCCATTGAGCCTCGTTCTGTCCTGGAAGGGGACAGAGTCACCTTCACCTGCCAGGCTCATGCCAACCCTCCTATCATGGGCTACAGGTTTGCTTCCTTCTCTTTTCTCTCTAGTTGCAAAACGAAAAACTTCTCAACTTTAAGTTCTCGTTAAAAAGCAAAAGAGACACCAGCAACGTAGTGTGTCTGAACTGCAGGTGGGCCAAGGGTGGTGTGGTGCTACAGGGCGCCAGGGAGAGTGTGTTCACCACCAAAGCCGACCACTCCTTCTTCACCGAGCCCGTCTCCTGTCTGGTTTTCAACGCTGTTGGAAAGACCAACGTCAGCATCCTGGTGGACGTTCACTGTGAGTCAGCCAGCTTGTTCAGTCACGCACATCAGCCTGGAGTCAGACGGAGGAAATGCTTCACTGTTGCATCACAAAACCCCTCACACCATCCCTCTCTCAATCTGCCTCCAGTTGGTCCCATCCTGCTGGTGGAGCCGCAGCCAAAAACAGTCGATGTGGACTCTGACGTCACCCTCAACTGCAAGTGGGCCGGAAACCCGCCACTCACACTCACCTGGTTTAAGAAGGGTTCAAACATGGTAAGAAGCTTCCTGGTGACAGAGAGCATCCTGCTACAGAGGACTGAATTAGCTGAATCAGGCTTTGATTGGATGATAAACAATTGGATATTAAAACATAGACTGCAGTGGATGTAAAAAGTTTACCAACTCCTGTTAAAATATTACAAAACTGAACTAAATAGTTTCCAAACTTTTCCCACTTTTAATGGGAAAACTCACCAGATCTGTCAGTGGGGTGTAGAAAACATAAAAAGTTTAATAAGCTCGTTGCATCTATGAACGTGTTGCTGTTCGTGTGTGTAGTAGATAAATAAAATACCCATGAAGAACATAAATGGTCCGGGACATGAAATGGTCATAAAATGGTTGTGAAATAGTCATAAAATGGTCATGCAATTGTCATGGTCATGAAATGGTCATGGCCATGAAATGATCATGAAATGTCATGAAATGGTCATAAAATGGTCATGCAATTGTCATGGTCATGAAATGGTCATGGCCATGAAATGATCATGAAATGTCATGAAATGGTCATAAAATGGTCATGCAATTGTCATGGTCATGAAATGGTCATGGCCATGAAATGATCATGAAATGTCATGAAATGGTCATAAAATGGTCATGCAATTGTCATGGTCATGAAATGGTCATGGCCATGAAATGATCATGAAATGTCATGAAATGGTCATAAAATGGTCATGGTCGTGAAAAGGTCATAAAATGGTCATGCAATTGTCATGGTAATGAATTGGTCATGAAATGATTATGATCATGAAATGGTCATGAAATGATTATGAGAAATCAAAATCAAAAAGTGTCGGTCGTTGACAGATGTGGCATCACTATAAAAAATCCTTTAAATAAAACATTTGCTTCATCATCTCATATGTTTCTGTATACATGCACTTTGTGATTTCTCTTACTGCCTCATGAGCATATTAAGCGTTTAAATAATTGATTTAATGATTGATTTTGGATTGAGATGCCCATTCTGTCTAGCTGCTTGAGAAAAGTCCAGAATGGCTGATGTGAGCGCAGGGAATTAAATCTCTGTGGTTGGACTTGTTTCAAGTGTTTCTCTTTGGCTCGCAACATATTTAACATCACACATCGTTTTGCCCATGGATTTGGTTGCTAGGCAACTATATAACCATGTGATAGGTTAAAGCGGATGTGCATGTTCGGGTCAGAGTGGTGTCACATAAATTGTAAAATGAATAAGTTATGCACGTGGAGTGGACTCAGAACAGCCTCTCCGATGCAGATTCCTACTTAGTTTCGGCTTTTCTGGATTAAATCCTTGTTTATGTTTGTGTTTTTTTGTTTTTCACTCCTTTGCAGGTGCTGAGTAACAGCAACCAGCTGTACCTGAAGTCGGTGAGCCAGGCGGATGCTGGCCAGTACGTTTGTAAGGCCATCGTCCCCCGGATTGGCGTAGGCGAGACCGAGGTCACGCTCACGGTCAACGGTCAGAGAAGATCCTGTTTAACCTCATTCTGCTTGTAGATGTATACCTTTGGCTTGTCAACAAAATAAAGTTTGCATGTTTGAATGTTGAGCATTTTGTAAAATAATAATTCATTAAAAGGTTTTTAAACAGGTTTTTTTTAAAAAAGACAGTAGGTCGACTTTTCACATTTATTTAATCTTTTATTTTATCACATTTTAATTCATTAAAATTTGATTCTATTCCATCGTAGTTCATTATTTAGTTCTGTTTTATTTTATATTTATTTCATTTTAATTTAATTAAATATTTGATTTGATTCAATTAGATTTTTTTTGTGGAGTTTTACATAATTTTATCTGATTACTTCTTATTGTTTGATTTGGTCCTGTTATCTAGTGTTATTTCATTTATATTTTCAAGTAATTTATTTATGTTCTTTAAAATTTTCATATATTTTTACAAGTTTTTATTCAGTTTTTTTTATTTGTTCTATGAATTTTTTAATTTCACCTAATTTTTTATTTTATTCTATTTTACGTTTTGTTTTGTTTTAATTCAGAAAAGCTTTTTTAAATATTTAATTTGAATAGAAATTATTTTATTTTATTTTTCAATATTTTATTAGATTTTTTAAAGTTTGATTTGATTTTGTTCTGTTGTTTATTTTAGTTATTTTTATTTTCCTTTTTTTTTTTTTTTTATTACATTTTGAATAACTTCTTGTGCAATTTATTGTGTTGTTCAATTTTAGCAAATAGAATCAAAATTTATTTCTATTTTGCTTTTTATGCCAGAGGGATAAAATATTATTTATTTGACTGTCTCTATTTATTTATTTATTTATTTATTTATTTATTCATTCATTCATTCATTCATTCATTCATTCATTCAGTTAGGTAATTAGTTATTATATGTTCCCTCATCTTGTCCCATCAGGTCCGCCCATCATCTCCAGCGAACCGGTCCAGTATGCTGTGAGGGGGGAGAGGGGGGAGGTGAAGTGCTACATCGCCAGTACTCCTCCTCCAGATAAAATAGTAAGTGAGAAAAAGGACTAAGATGAATGAAAGCTTTTACATTTTTACATCCTTCAGACTGGAATGATCCGAACCGAAGAAAAGCTTCAGCAGGAGGTTCCACTTCCAGTTGCGTTTTAATGTCGGCGTACCTTTACCTGAACGGCGTCACCGCTGCGTGGAAACGCCGTTAGACCCCGCCCCCTTTTCTTTCTGAGCGGTGACTCAGCCTCCACCTCTCCCAGAATGTTCCTCCATCCCATCACATGAACCCAGCAGGGCTAGCCCTGAGCTGTCCGCTTTTAGCTATGCGTCAGAAAGCAGCAACGGCAGCGTGGGTCACCCCCCCATCCCCCGCCGCTGTGACTGATCCGGCCTGACTCGCTCTAATGCGCGTGGCGAAGGTCTGGGACGGAAAGAGATTTATAAAATATAAAGGAGCGGGGATGAACAGTTGTCCCTGTAAACGCCACTGGCAGGAGATTCTCCTTCTCTGCAATAAGTGGGCAGATTATAGGAACATGTGGGCTTATGCATAATTAACTGCCCTACTACAGTACTTCAGAGCTGAATAATAAAGCTGCTTTTAGTGGCTTTAAAGGTGCAGAATGAGCTCTGTTCCTGCCAGCTCAGTCACCCACTGTGCAGTTTGCATGTTCGCGTGAGTCCACACTGATGGGTCTGCTGCAGTAGCTGCATTGGATGGATGTGAGCTCTTATTTTCTAATGTGTTTGCATTAAAAAAACATCCCAAAGCCCGCTTACACACCTGTTTCTGCATGTGTTGTTTGTTTGTGCAGCCCCAAAACAAGCGAAATGCTTCCACTTAAACAGAATTTTTTGGCTTTGTGTCGACTTTGTGGAGTCAGGCTGTCATTTCAGCCTTCAGACTGAACCTTCCACACTGCTGGAGCTGCAACATATGGTCTGAAATGATGCATAAAGCTGCCTCAGATGGTGAAACACACTGGGGAGCACACGCTGTGTAAATGCAGAGAGTGTGGCACGTGTTGCATCGGAGTTCCAACCTACATGCTGCTGATTGGCTGCTGCGTTGGGCTGCAGGTGTGGGCGTGGAAGGAGAACGTGTGGGAGAAGGAGAAGGGGACGCTGCTGGAGAGGTACACGGTGGAGCAAAGCAAGTCAGCGGCAGAGGGCGGCGGCGTCCTCTCCACCCTCACCATCAACAACGTGATGGAGTCCGACTTCCTGTCCACGTACAACTGCACGGCCTGGAACGCCTTCGGCCCGGGCACCATGATCATCACGCTGGAGGAGAAAGGTGAGCTGAAGCCTTTTGGTGTGTGAGAGCCGTGGCGAGAGGAGGTCTGGACTTCGTCATCACTGCTTTATCTGTGCAGACGACGTTCCGGTGGGGATCATCGCCGGCGGGACGGTGGGATCCACCATCCTCCTCTTCATCTTCCTGCTGGTGCTTGTTCTCATCTTCTACCGGCAGCGCAAAGGCAGTGAGTCACACTCTCGCAAGCTTTGACACAGATTGAGAAACGGAGGTGCTTTTCGTGGAGGCTGAAACTCTTCTCAGAGTCCAGTTTTCTTCCCGGGTCCCCCTCCGCGTGACGGACAGGCGTGTGTTTTACAGCTGCATTCATCCTGCCCTGCTTTGCTTCCAGGCCGGCGCGGGGTCACGCTGGGCAAGCCCGACATCAAGGTGGAGACCATAAACAAGGAGACCCACAGCTTGGAGGAGGACTCCGGCAGCGTGTCCACAGCTTCGCGCATGGTCAAGGCCATGTACTCGGTGAGCAGCCGCGGGATGTTTGTGTTTGTCTTGGACTCGCAGCCTGTAGCTGCAGAGAAAAACACCGTCTCTCTGCTCAGCTGCACCTTCTTGACTAAAACTCTTGTTTCCACTTTAAAAGCTCCTTTTTAACGCCGTTTTGTCTTTCCTCTCACACTCTGTTGCCTCCTTCCCCGTTCTGTTCCGTTATGGCTCCTTCTTCTCCCTTTTTTTTTGTTTTGTTGTTTGACGGTTTAGTTTCTCCCCTCTGTGTCCTTCTCTCCCTCCAATCAGCCTTTTAAAGATGACATAGAGCTCAAGTCTGACCTCCGCAGTGACACCCTGGACACCCGCCAGGAGTATGACCTGAAGGTGAGATCATCCAGATGACAGAATGAGTCAGTTTCATCAGTCCACAGCGGACTTCTCTCTCCTCCAAACTGATTTTAAAGTCTGTTTTTATATCTTGGGAATTGGAAAGTTGTGTTTCCGTAGCGATGAATCTTTTATATGTTGTGGCGTTGTGAGGTTGGGCTCAGGTGATGAATGCATTTTCACCCAGAAAGCTGCCAAAATGTTCCTCTGAATAATCTGCGAGGCAAACAGACCTGCCTCCTCCAGCTGGAGCGCTGCCTCGGATCACTTTGAAGAAACATGAATCCGCTGCAGGAGGGGGTCGAATCGCCCTGAGAGTCGCCTCGGCCAGGCTGCTTTTCAGCTTGCTTCTCCTGCTTTCACTCGCTGTTTTCTCCCTTCCTGTTACACCGAAGCGGTGAAACCTGATTGGATGTGAGAGCAGAAGGGATTCGTCCTGCTGAACAGTTCAGGGACGAGACAAGAAATCTGAGCAACAGCGAGAACAACATTTTCATGTTTTTACTGTTGAGAAAAAACAAAGGAAAAGTTGAGTATTTTTGGGCTAACAAGACGCACAGAGTGCAGTCAGTCTGCAGTCAGCACGCAGTCAGTCTGCAGTCAGCACGCAGTCAGCCTGCAGTCAGCCTGCAGCCAGTCTGCAGTCAGCACGCAGTCAGCCTGCAGTCAGCCTGCAGTCAGCACGCAGTCAGTCTGCAGTCAGCACGCAGTCAGTCTGCAGTCAGCCTGCAGTCTGCACGCAGTCAGTCTGCAGTCAGCCTGCAGTCAGCACGCAGTCAGTCTGCAGTCAGCACGCAGTCAGTCTGCAGTCAGCCTGCAGTCAGCACGCAGTCAGTCTGCAGTCAGCACGCAATCAGTCTGCAGTCAGCCTGCAGTCAGCACGCAGTCAGCCTGCAGTCAGCACGCAGCCAGTCTGCAGTCAGCCTGCAGTCAGCCTGCAGTCAGCACACAATCAGTCTGCAGTCAGCACGCAGTCAGCCTGCAGTCAGCACGCAGTCAGTCTGCACGCAGTCAGTCTGCAGTCAGCCTGCAGTCAGCACGCAGTCAGTCTGCAGTCAGCACGCAATCAGTCTGCAGTCAGCCTGCAGTCAGCACGCAGTCAGCCTGCAGTCAGCACGCAGCCAGTCTGCAGTCAGCACGCAGTCAGCCTGCAGTCAGTCTGCAGCCAGCCTGCAGTCAGCCTGCAGTCAGCACGCAGTCAGCCTGCAGCCAGTCTGCAGTCAGCCTGCAGTCAGCACGCAGTCAGTCTGCAGTCAGCCTGCAGCCAGTCTGTAATCAACACGCAGTCAGTCTGCAGTCAGCCTGCAGTCAGTCTGCAGTCAGTCTGCAGTCAGCCTGCAGTCAGCACGCAGTCAGTCTGCAGTCAGCCTGCAGTCAGCACGCAGTCAGTCTGCAGTCAGCCTGCAGTCAGCACGCAGTCAGTCTGCAGTCAGCCTGCAGCCAGTCTGCAATCAACACGCAGCCAGTCTGCAGTCAGCCTGCAGTCAGCACGCAGTCAGCCTGCAGTCAGCACGCAGTCAGTCTGCAGTCAGCACGCAGCCAGTCTGCAGTCAGCACGCAGTCAGCCTGCAGTCAACACGCAGTCAGTCTGCAGTCAGCACGCAGCCAGTCTGCAGTCAGCACGCAGTCAGCACGCAGTCAGTCTGCAGTCAGCACGCAGTCAGTCTGCACGCAGTCAGTCTGCAGTCAGTCTGCAGTCAGCACGCAGTCAGTCTGCAGTCAGCACGCAGCCAGTCTGCAGTCAGCACGCAGTCATTACGCAGCCAGTCTGCAGTCAGCATGCAGTCAGCCTTCAGTCAGCCTGCAGTCATCACGCAGCCAGCCTGCAGTCAGCACGCAGCCAGTCTGCAGTCAGCACGCAGTCAGCCTGCAGCCAGTCTGCAGTCAGTCTGCAGTCAGCCTGCAGGCAACCTGCAGTCAGCACGCAGCCAGTCTGCAGTCAGCACGCAGTCAGTCTGCAGTCAGCACGCAGCCAGTCTGCAGTCAGCACGCAGTCAGCCTGCGGTCAGCCTGCAGTCAGCCTGCAGTCAGCCTGCAGTCAGCACGCAGTCAGCCTGCAGTCAGCACGCAGCCAGTCTGCAGTCAGCACGCAGTCAGCCTGCAGTCAGCCTGCAGTCAGCACGCAGTCAGTCTGCAGCCAGCCTGCAGTCAGCCTGCAGTCAGCCTGCAGTCAGCACGCAGTCAGTCTGCAGTCAGCACGCAGCCAGCCTTCAGTCAGCCTGCAGTCAGCACGCAGTCAGTCTGCAGTCAGCCTGCAGTCAGCACGCAGTCAGTCTGCAGCCAGCCTGCAGTCAGCCTGCAGTCAGCCTGCAGTCAGTCTGCAGTCAGCACGCAGCCAGTCTGCAGTCAGCACGCAGTCAGCCTGCAGTCAGCCTGCAGTCAGCACGCAGTCAGTCTGCAGTCAGCACGCAGTCAGTCTGCAGCCAGCCTTCAGTCAGCCTGCAGTCAGCACGCAGTCAGTCTGCAGTCAGCCTGCAGTCAGCACGCAGTCAGTCTGCAGCCAGCCTGCAGTCAGCCTGCAGTCAGCCTGCAGTCAGTCTGCAGTCAGCACGCAGCCAGTCTGCAGTCAGCACGCAGTCAGCCTGCAGTCAGCACGCCGCCAGTCTGCAGTCAACACGCAGCCAGTCTGCAGCCAGTTTGCAGTCAGCCTGCAGTCAGCACGCAGTCAGTCTGCAGCCTGCCTGCAGTCAGCCTGCAGTCAGCACGCAGTCAGTCTGCAGTCAGCCTGCAGTCAGCCTGCAGTCAGCACGCAGCCAGTCTGCAGTCAGCACGCAGTCAGCACGCAGTCAGCCTGCAGTCAGCACGCCGCCAGTCTGCAGTCAACACGCAGCCAGTCTGCAGCCAGTTTGCAGTCAGCCTGCAGTCAGCACGCAGTCAGTCTGCAGTCAGCCTGCAGTCAGCCTGCAGTCAGCACGCAGTCAGTCTGCAGCCAGCCTGCAGTCAGCCTGCAGTCAGCACGCAGTCAGTCTGCAGTCAGCCTGCAGTCAGCACGCAGCCAGTCTGCAGTCAGCACGCAGCCAGTCTGCAGTCAGCACGCAGTCAGTCTGCAGTCAGCACGCAGTCAGTCTGCAGTCAGCACGCAGTCAGTCTGCAGTCAGTTTGCAGTCAGCCTGCAGTCAGCACGCAGTCAGTCTGCAGTCAGCCTGCAGTCAGCCTGCAGTCAGCACGCAGTCAGTCTGCAGCCAGCCTGCAGTCAGCACGCAGTCAGTCTGCAGTCAGCCTGCAGTCAGCACGCAGCCAGTCTGCAGTCAGCACGCAGCCAGTCTGCAGTCAGCCTGCAGTCAGCACGCAGTCAGTCTGCAGTCAGCACGCAGTCAGTCTGCAGTCAGCACGCAGTCAGTCTGCAGCCAGTCTGCAGTCAGCCTGCAGTCAGCACGCAGTCAGCCTGCAGTCAGCCTGCAGTCAGCACGCAGTCAGTCTGCAGTCAGCACGCAGCCAGCCTGCAGTCAGCACGCAGCCAGTCTACAGTCAGCACGCAGTCAGCCTGCAGGCAGCCTGCAGCCAGCCTGCAGTCAGCCTGCAGTCAGCCTGCAGTCAGTCTGCAGTCAGCCTGCAGCCAGCACGCAGTCAGCCTGCAGTCAGCACGCAGTCAGCCTGCAGTCAGCACGCAGTCAGTCTGCAGTCAGCCTGCAGTCAGCCTGCAGTCAGCACGCAGTCAGTCTGCAGCCAGCCTGCAGTCAGCCTGCAGTCAGCACGCAGTCAGTCTGCAGCCATCCTGCAGTCAGCACGCAGCCAGTCTGCAGTCAGCACGCAGTCAGTCTGCAGTCAACACGCAGCCAGTCTGCAGCCAGTTTGCAGTCAGCCTGCAGTCAGCCTGCAGTCAGTCTGCAGTCAGCCTGCAGTCAGCCTGCAGTCAGCACGCAGTCAGTCTGCAGCCAGCCTGCAGTCAGCCTGCAGTCAGCACGCAGTCAGTCTGCAGTCAGCCTGCAGTCAGCCTGCAGTCAGCACGCAGCCAGTCCGCAGTCAGCACGCAGTCAGTCTGCAGTCAGCACGCAGTCAGTCTGCAGTCAGCACGCAGTCAGTCTGCAGTCAGTTTGCAGTCAGCCTGCAGTCAGCACGCAGTCAGTCTGCAGTCAGCCTGCAGTCAGCACGCAGTCAGTCTGCAGCCAGTCTGCAGTCAGCCTGCAGTCAGCACGCAGTCAGTCTGCAGTCAGCCTGCAGTCAGCAGGCAGTCAGTCTGCAGCCAGCCTGCAGTCAGCCTGCAGTCAGCACGCAGTCAGTCTGCAGTCAGCCTGCAGTCAGCCTGCAGTCAGCACGCAGCCAGTCTGCAGTCAGCACGCAGCCAGTCTGCAGTCAGCACGCAGTCAGTCTGCAGTCAGCACGCAGTCAGTCTGCAGTCAGCACGCAGTCAGTCTGCAGTCAGTTTGCAGTCAGCCTGCAGTCAGCACGCAGTCAGTCTGCAGTCAGCCTGCAGTCAGCCTGCAGTCAGTCTGCAGTCAGTTTGCAGTCAGCACGCAGTCAGTCTGCAGCCAGCCTGCAGTCAGCCTGCAGTCAGCACGCAGTCAGTCTGCAGTCAGCCTGCAGTTTGCCTGCAGTCAGCACGCAGCCAGTCTGCAGTCAGCACGCAGCCAGTCTGCAGTCAGCCTGCAGTCAGCACGCAGTCAGTCTGCAGTCAGCACGCAGTCAGTCTGCAGTCAGCACGCAGTCAGTCTGCAGTCAGTCTGCAGCCAGTCTGCAGTCAGCCTGCAGTCAGCACGCAGTCAGCACGCAGTCAGCCTGCAGTCAGCCTGCAGTCAGTCTGCAGTCAGCCTGCAGTCAGCACGCAGTCAGCCTGCAGTCAGCCTGCAGTCAGTCTGCAGTCAGCCTGCAGCCAGCACGCAGTCAGCCTGCAGTCAGCACGCAGTCAGTCTGCAGTCAGCACGCAGTCAGCCTGCAGTCAGCACGCAGCCAGCCTGCAGTAAGCCTGCAGTCAGCACGCAGTCAGTCTGCAGTCAGCACGCAGTCAGCCTGCAGTCAGCACGCAGTCAGCCTGCAGTCAGCACGCAGTCAGTCTGCAGTCAGTTTGCAGCCAGCCTGCAGTAAGCCTGCAGTCAGCACGCAGTCAGTCTGCAGTCAGCACGCAGTCAGCCTGCAGTCAGCACGCAGTCAGCCTGCAGTCAGCACGCAGCCAGTCTGCAGCCAGCACGCAGCCAGTCTGCAGTCAGCACGCAGTCAGTCTGCAGCCTGCCTGCAGTCAGCCTGCAGTCAGCACGCAGTCAGTCTGCAGTCAGCCTGCAGTCAGCCTGCAGTCAGCACGCAGTCAGCCTGCAGTCAGCACGCCGCCAGTCTGCAGTCAACACGCAGCCAGTCTGCAGCCAGTTTGCAGTCAGCCTGCAGTCAGCACGCAGCCAGTCTGCAGTCAGCACGCAGTCAGCACGCAGTCAGCCTGCAGTCAGCACGCCGCCAGTCTGCAGTCAACACGCAGCCAGTCTGCAGCCAGTTTGCAGTCAGCCTGCAGTCAGCACGCAGTCAGTCTGCAGTCAGCCTGCAGTCAGCCTGCAGTCAGCACGCAGTCAGTCTGCAGCCAGCCTGCAGTCAGCCTGCAGTCAGCATGCAGTCAGTCTGCAGTCAGCCTGCAGTCAGCACGCAGTCAGTCTGCAGTCAGCACGCAGTCAGTCTGCAGTCAGCACGCAGTCAGTCTGCAGCCAGTCTGCAGTCAGCCTGCAGTCAGCACGCAGTCAGCACGCAGTCAGCCTGCAGTAAGCCTGCAGTCAGCACGCAGTCAGTCTGCAGTCAGCACGCAGTCAGCCTGCAGTCAGCACGCAGTCAGCCTGCAGTCAGCACGCAGCCAGCCTGCAGTCAGCACGCAGCCAGTCTGCAGTCAGCACGCAGTCAGCCTGCAGGCAGCCTGCAGCCAGCCTGCAGTCAGCCTGCAGTCAGCCTGCAGTCAGTCTGCAGTCAGCCTGCAGCCAGCACGCAGTCAGCCTGCAGTCAGCACGCAGTCAGTCTGCAGTCAGCACGCAGTCAGCCTGCAGTCAGCACGCAGTCAGCACGCAGCCAGCCTGCAGTCAGCACGCAGTCAGTCTGCAGTCAGCACGCAGTCAGTCTGCAGTCAGTCTGCAGCCAGTCTGCAGTCAGCCTGCAGTCAGCACGCAGTCAGCACGCAGTCAGCCTGCAGTCAGCCTGCAGTCAGTCTGCAGTCAGCCTGCAGTCAGCACGCAGTCAGCCTGCAGTCAGCCTGCAGTCAGTCTGCAGTCAGCCTGCAGCCAGCACGCAGTCAGCCTGCAGTCAGCACGCAGTCAGTCTGCAGTCAGCACGCAGTCAGCCTGCAGTCAGCACGCAGTCAGTCTGCAGCCAGCCTTCAGTCAGCCTGCAGTCAGCACGCAGTCAGTCTGCAGTCAGCCTGCAGTCAGCACGCAGTCAGTCTGCAGCCAGCCTGCAGTCAGCCTGCAGTCAGCACGCAGTCAGTCTGCAGTCAGCACGCAGCCAGTCTGCAGTCAGCACGCAGTCAGCCTGCAGTCAGCACGCCGCCAGTCTGCAGTCAACACGCAGCCAGTCTGCAGCCAGTTTGCAGTCAGCCTGCAGTCAGCACGCAGTCAGTCTGCAGCCTGCCTGCAGTCAGCCTGCAGTCAGCACGCAGTCAGTCTGCAGTCAGCCTGCAGTCAGCACGCAGCCAGTCTGCAGTCAGCACGCAGTCAGCACGCAGTCAGCCTGCAGTCAGCACGCCGCCAGTCTGCAGTCAACACGCAGCCAGTCTGCAGCCAGTTTGCAGTCAGCCTGCAGTCAGCACGCAGTCAGTCTGCAGTCAGCCTGCAGTCAGCCTGCAGTCAGCACGCAGTCAGTCTGCAGCCAGCCTGCAGTCAGCCTGCAGTCAGCACGCAGTCAGTCTGCAGTCAGCCTGCAGTCAGCACGCAGCCAGTCTGCAGTCAGCACGCAGCCAGTCTGCAGTCAGCACGCAGTCAGTCTGCAGTCAGCACGCAGTCAGTCTGCAGTCAGCACGCAGTCAGTCTGCAGTCAGTTTGCAGTCAGCCTGCAGTCAGCACGCAGTCAGTCTGCAGTCAGCCTGCAGTCAGCACGCAGTCAGTCTGCAGCCAGCCTGCAGTCAGCACGCAGTCAGTCTGCAGTCAGCCTGCAGTCAGCACGCAGCCAGTCTGCAGTCAGCACGCAGCCAGTCTGCAGTCAGCCTGCAGTCAGCACGCAGTCAGTCTGCAGTCAGCACGCAGTCAGTCTGCAGTCAGCACGCAGTCAGTCTGCAGCCAGTCTGCAGTCAGCCTGCAGTCAGCACGCAGTCAGCACGCAGTCAGCCTGCAGTCAGCCTGCAGTCAGCACGCAGTCAGTCTGCAGTCAGCACGCAGTCAGCCTGCAGTCAGCACGCAGTCAGCCTGCAGTCAGCACGCAGCCAGCCTGCAGTCAGCACGCAGCCAGTCTACAGTCAGCACGCAGTCAGCCTGCAGGCAGCCTGCAGCCAGCCTGCAGTCAGCCTGCAGTCAGCCTGCAGTCAGTCTGCAGTCAGCCTGCAGCCAGCACGCAGTCAGCCTGCAGTCAGCACGCAGTCAGCCTGCAGTCAGCACGCAGTCAGCACGCAGCCAGCCTGCAGTCAGCACGCAGCCAGTCTGCAGTCAGCACGCAGTCAGTCTGCAGTCAACACGCAGCCAGTCTGCAGCCAGTTTGCAGTCAGCCTGCAGTCAGCCTGCAGTCAGTCTGCAGTCAGCCTGCAGTCAGCCTGCAGTCAGCACGCAGTCAGTCTGCAGCCAGCCTGCAGTCAGCCTGCAGTCAGCACGCAGTCAGTCTGCAGTCAGCCTGCAGTCAGCCTGCAGTCAGCACGCAGCCAGTCTGCAGTCAGCACGCAGTCAGTCTGCAGTCAGCACGCAGTCAGTCTGCAGTCAGCACGCAGTCAGTCTGCAGTCAGTTTGCAGTCAGCCTGCAGTCAGCACGCAGTCAGTCTGCAGTCAGCCTGCAGTCAGCACGCAGTCAGTCTGCAGCCAGTCTGCAGCCAGCCTGCAGTCAGCCTGCAGTCAGCACGCAGTCAGTCTGCAGTCAGCCTGCAGTCAGCAGGCAGTCAGTCTGCAGCCAGCCTGCAGTCAGCCTGCAGTCAGCACGCAGTCAGTCTGCAGTCAGCCTGCAGTCAGCCTGCAGTCAGCACGCAGCCAGTCTGCAGTCAGCACGCAGCCAGTCTGCAGTCAGCACGCAGTCAGTCTGCAGTCAGCACGCAGTCAGTCTGCAGTCAGCACGCAGTCAGTCTGCAGTCAGTTTGCAGTCAGCCTGCAGTCAGCACGCAGTCAGTCTGCAGTCAGCCTGCAGTCAGCCTGCAGTCAGTCTGCAGTCAGTTTGCAGTCAGCACGCAGTCAGTCTGCAGCCAGCCTGCAGTCAGCCTGCAGTCAGCACGCAGTCAGTCTGCAGTCAGCCTGCAGTTTGCCTGCAGTCAGCACGCAGCCAGTCTGCAGTCAGCACGCAGCCAGTCTGCAGTCAGCCTGCAGTCAGCACGCAGTCAGTCTGCAGTCAGCACGCAGTCAGTCTGCAGTCAGCACGCAGTCAGTCTGCAGTCAGTCTGCAGCCAGTCTGCAGTCAGCCTGCAGTCAGCACGCAGTCAGCACGCAGTCAGCCTGCAGTCAGCCTGCAGTCAGTCTGCAGTCAGCCTGCAGTCAGCACGCAGTCAGCCTGCAGTCAGCCTGCAGTCAGTCTGCAGTCAGCCTGCAGCCAGCACGCAGTCAGCCTGCAGTCAGCACGCAGTCAGTCTGCAGTCAGCACGCAGTCAGCCTGCAGTCAGCACGCAGTCAGTCTGCAGCCAGCCTTCAGTCAGCCTGCAGTCAGCACGCAGTCAGTCTGCAGTCAGCCTGCAGTCAGCACGCAGTCAGTCTGCAGCCAGCCTGCAGTCAGCCTGCAGTCAGCACGCAGTCAGTCTGCAGTCAGCACGCAGCCAGTCTGCAGTCAGCACGCAGTCAGCCTGCAGTCAGCACGCCGCCAGTCTGCAGTCAACACGCAGCCAGTCTGCAGCCAGTTTGCAGTCAGCCTGCAGTCAGCACGCAGTCAGTCTGCAGCCTGCCTGCAGTCAGCCTGCAGTCAGCACGCAGTCAGTCTGCAGTCAGCCTGCAGTCAGCACGCAGCCAGTCTGCAGTCAGCACGCAGTCAGCACGCAGTCAGCCTGCAGTCAGCACGCCGCCAGTCTGCAGTCAACACGCAGCCAGTCTGCAGCCAGTTTGCAGTCAGCCTGCAGTCAGCACGCAGTCAGTCTGCAGTCAGCCTGCAGTCAGCCTGCAGTCAGCACGCAGTCAGTCTGCAGCCAGCCTGCAGTCAGCCTGCAGTCAGCACGCAGTCAGTCTGCAGTCAGCCTGCAGTCAGCACGCAGCCAGTCTGCAGTCAGCACGCAGCCAGTCTGCAGTCAGCACGCAGTCAGTCTGCAGTCAGCACGCAGTCAGTCTGCAGTCAGCACGCAGTCAGTCTGCAGTCAGTTTGCAGTCAGCCTGCAGTCAGCACGCAGTCAGTCTGCAGTCAGCCTGCAGTCAGCACGCAGTCAGTCTGCAGCCAGCCTGCAGTCAGCACGCAGTCAGTCTGCAGTCAGCCTGCAGTCAGCACGCAGCCAGTCTGCAGTCAGCACGCAGCCAGTCTGCAGTCAGCCTGCAGTCAGCACGCAGTCAGTCTGCAGTCAGCACGCAGTCAGTCTGCAGTCAGCACGCAGTCAGTCTGCAGCCAGTCTGCAGTCAGCCTGCAGTCAGCACGCAGTCAGCACGCAGTCAGCCTGCAGTCAGCCTGCAGTCAGCACGCAGTCAGTCTGCAGTCAGCACGCAGTCAGCCTGCAGTCAGCACGCAGTCAGCCTGCAGTCAGCACGCAGCCAGCCTGCAGTCAGCACGCAGCCAGTCTACAGTCAGCACGCAGTCAGCCTGCAGGCAGCCTGCAGCCAGCCTGCAGTCAGCCTGCAGTCAGCCTGCAGTCAGTCTGCAGTCAGCCTGCAGCCAGCACGCAGTCAGCCTGCAGTCAGCACGCAGTCAGCCTGCAGTCAGCACGCAGTCAGCACGCAGCCAGCCTGCAGTCAGCACGCAGCCAGTCTGCAGTCAGCACGCAGTCAGTCTGCAGTCAACACGCAGCCAGTCTGCAGCCAGTTTGCAGTCAGCCTGCAGTCAGCCTGCAGTCAGTCTGCAGTCAGCCTGCAGTCAGCCTGCAGTCAGCACGCAGTCAGTCTGCAGCCAGCCTGCAGTCAGCCTGCAGTCAGCACGCAGTCAGTCTGCAGTCAGCCTGCAGTCAGCCTGCAGTCAGCACGCAGCCAGTCTGCAGTCAGCACGCAGTCAGTCTGCAGTCAGCACGCAGTCAGTCTGCAGTCAGCACGCAGTCAGTCTGCAGTCAGTTTGCAGTCAGCCTGCAGTCAGCACGCAGTCAGTCTGCAGTCAGCCTGCAGTCAGCACGCAGTCAGTCTGCAGCCAGTCTGCAGCCAGCCTGCAGTCAGCCTGCAGTCAGCACGCAGTCAGTCTGCAGTCAGCCTGCAGTCAGCAGGCAGTCAGTCTGCAGCCAGCCTGCAGTCAGCCTGCAGTCAGCACGCAGTCAGTCTGCAGTCAGCCTGCAGTCAGCCTGCAGTCAGCACGCAGCCAGTCTGCAGTCAGCACGCAGCCAGTCTGCAGTCAGCACGCAGTCAGTCTGCAGTCAGCACGCAGTCAGTCTGCAGTCAGCACGCAGTCAGTCTGCAGTCAGTTTGCAGTCAGCCTGCAGTCAGCACGCAGTCAGTCTGCAGTCAGCCTGCAGTCAGCCTGCAGTCAGTCTGCAGTCAGTTTGCAGTCAGCACGCAGTCAGTCTGCAGCCAGCCTGCAGTCAGCCTGCAGTCAGCACGCAGTCAGTCTGCAGTCAGCCTGCAGTTTGCCTGCAGTCAGCACGCAGCCAGTCTGCAGTCAGCACGCAGCCAGTCTGCAGTCAGCCTGCAGTCAGCACGCAGTCAGTCTGCAGTCAGCACGCAGTCAGTCTGCAGTCAGCACGCAGTCAGTCTGCAGTCAGTCTGCAGCCAGTCTGCAGTCAGCCTGCAGTCAGCACGCAGTCAGCACGCAGTCAGCCTGCAGTCAGCCTGCAGTCAGTCTGCAGTCAGCCTGCAGTCAGCACGCAGTCAGCCTGCAGTCAGCCTGCAGTCAGTCTGCAGTCAGCCTGCAGCCAGCACGCAGTCAGCCTGCAGTCAGCACGCAGTCAGTCTGCAGTCAGCACGCAGTCAGCCTGCAGTCAGCACGCAGCCAGCCTGCAGTAAGCCTGCAGTCAGCACGCAGTCAGTCTGCAGTCAGCACGCAGTCAGCCTGCAGTCAGCACGCAGTCAGCCTGCAGTCAGCACGCAGTCAGTCTGCAGTCAGTTTGCAGCCAGCCTGCAGTAAGCCTGCAGTCAGCACGCAGTCAGTCTGCAGTCAGCACGCAGTCAGCCTGCAGTCAGCACGCAGTCAGCCTGCAGTCAGCACGCAGCCAGTCTGCAGCCAGTTTGCAGTCAGCCTGCAGTCAGCACGCAGTCAGTCTGCAGCCTGCCTGCAGTCAGCCTGCAGTCAGCACGCAGTCAGTCTGCAGTCAGCCTGCAGTCAGCACGCAGCCAGTCTGCAGTCAGCACGCAGTCAGCACGCAGTCAGCCTGCAGTCAGCACGCCGCCAGTCTGCAGTCAACACGCAGCCAGTCTGCAGCCAGTTTGCAGTCAGCCTGCAGTCAGCACGCAGTCAGTCTGCAGTCAGCCTGCAGTCAGCCTGCAGTCAGCACGCAGTCAGTCTGCAGCCAGCCTGCAGTCAGCCTGCAGTCAGCATGCAGTCAGTCTGCAGTCAGCCTGCAGTCAGCACGCAGTCAGTCTGCAGTCAGCACGCAGTCAGTCTGCAGTCAGCACGCAGCCAGTCTGCAGTCAGCCTGCAGTCAGCACGCAGTCAGCACGCAGTCAGCCTGCAGTAAGCCTGCAGTCAGCACGCAGTCAGTCTGCAGTCAGCACGCAGTCAGCCTGCAGTCAGCACGCAGTCAGCCTGCAGTCAGCACGCAGCCAGCCTGCAGTCAGCACGCAGCCAGTCTGCAGTCAGCACGCAGTCAGCCTGCAGGCAGCCTGCAGCCAGCCTGCAGTCAGCCTGCAGTCAGCCTGCAGTCAGTCTGCAGTCAGCCTGCAGCCAGCACGCAGTCAGCCTGCAGTCAGCACGCAGTCAGTCTGCAGTCAGCACGCAGTCAGCCTGCAGTCAGCACGCAGTCAGCACGCAGCCAGCCTGCAGTCAGCACGCAGTCAGTCTGCAGTCAGCACGCAGTCAGTCTGCAGTCAGTCTGCAGCCAGTTTGCAGTCAGCCTGCAGTCAGCACGCAGTCAGCACGCAGTCAGCCTGCAGTCAGCCTGCAGTCAGTCTGCAGTCAGCCTGCAGTCAGCACGCAGTCAGCCTGCAGTCAGCCTGCAGTCAGTCTGCAGTCAGCCTGCAGCCAGCACGCAGTCAGCCTGCAGTCAGCACGCAGTCAGTCTGCAGTCAGCACGCAGTCAGCCTGCAGTCAGCACGCAGCCAGCCTGCAGTAAGCCTGCAGTCAGCACGCAGTCAGTCTGCAGTCAGCACGCAGTCAGCCTGCAGTCAGCACGCAGTCAGCCTGCAGTCAGCACGCAGTCAGTCTGCAGTCAGCACGCAGCCAGTCTGCAGTCAGCACGCAGTCAGCCTGCAGTCAGCACGCAGTCAGTCTGCAGTCAACACGCAGTCAGTCTGCAGTCAGCCTGCAGTCAGCACGCAGCCAGTCTGCAGTCAGCACGCAGTCAGCCTGCAGTCAGCACGCAGTCAGTCTGCAGTCAGCACGCAGCCAGTCTGCAGTCAGCCTGCAGTCATTACGCAGCCAGTCTGCAGTCAGCCTTCAGTCAGCCTGCAGTCAGCACGCAGCCAGCCTGCAGTCAGCACGCAGCCAGTCTGCAGTCAGCACGCAGCCAGTCTGCAGTCAGCACGCAGTCAGTCTGCAGTCAACACGCAGCCAGTCTGCAGCCAGTTTGCAGTCAGCCTGCAGTCAGCCTGCAGTCAGTCTGCAGTCAGCCTGCAGTCAGCCTGCAGTCAGCACGCAGTCAGTCTGCAGCCAGCCTGCAGTCAGCCTGCAGTCAGCACGCAGTCAGTCTGCAGTCAGCACGCAGTCAGTCTGCAGCCAGCCTTCAGTCAGCCTGCAGTCAGCACGCAGTCAGTCTGCAGTCAGCCTGCAGTCAGCACGCAGTCAGTCTGCAGCCAGCCTGCAGTCAGCCTGCAGTCAGCACGCAGTCAGTCTGCAGTCAGCACGCAGCCAGTCTGCAGTCAGCACGCAGTCAGCCTGCAGTCAGCACGCCGCCAGTCTGCAGTCAGCACGCAGCCAGTCTGCAGCCAGTTTGCAGTCAGCCTGCAGTCAGCACGCAGTCAGTCTGCAGCCTGCCTGCAGTCAGCCTGCAGTCAGCACGCAGTCAGTCTGCAGTCAGCCTGCAGTCAGCACGCAGCCAGTCTGCAGTCAGCACGCAGTCAGCACGCAGTCAGCCTGCAGTCAGCACGCCGCCAGTCTGCAGTCAACACGCAGCCAGTCTGCAGCCAGTTTGCAGTCAGCCTGCAGTCAGCACGCAGTCAGTCTGCAGTCAGCCTGCAGTCAGCCTGCAGTCAGCACGCAGTCAGTCTGCAGCCAGCCTGCAGTCAGCCTGCAGTCAGCATGCAGTCAGTCTGCAGTCAGCCTGCAGTCAGCACGCAGCCAGTCTGCAGTCAGCACGCAGCCAGTCTGCAGTCAGCACGCAGTCAGTCTGCAGTCAGCACGCAGTCAGTCTGCAGTCAGCACGCAGTCAGTCTGCGGTCAGTTTGCAGTCAGCCTGCAGTCAGCACGCAGTCAGTCTGCAGTCAGCCTGCAGTCAGCCTGCAGTCAGCACGCAGTCAGTCTGCAGCCAGCCTGCAGTCAGCACGCAGTCAGTCTGCAGTCAGCCTGCAGTCAGCACGCAGCCAGTCTGCAGTCAGCACGCAGCCAGTCTGCAGTCAGCCTGCAGTCAGCACGCAGTCAGTCTGCAGTCAGCACGCAGTCAGTCTGCAGTCAGCACGCAGTCAGTCTGCAGCCAGTCTGCAGTCAGCCTGCAGTCAGCACGCAGTCAGCACGCAGTCAGCCTGCAGTAAGCCTGCAGTCAGCACGCAGTCAGTCTGCAGTCAGCACGCAGTCAGCCTGCAGTCAGCACGCAGTCAGCCTGCAGTCAGCACGCAGCCAGCCTGCAGTCAGCACGCAGCCAGTCTGCAGTCAGCACGCAGTCAGCCTGCAGGCAGCCTGCAGCCAGCCTGCAGTCAGCCTGCAGTCAGCCTGCAGTCAGTCTGCAGTCAGCCTGCAGCCAGCACGCAGTCAGCCTGCAGTCAGCACGCAGTCAGTCTGCAGTCAGCACGCAGTCAGCCTGCAGTCAGTCAGCACGCAGTCAGCACGCAGCCAGCCTGCAGTCAGCACGCAGCCAGTCTGCAGTCAACACGCAGCCAGTCTGCAGTCAGCCTGCAGTCAGCCTGCAGTCAGCATGCAGTCAGTCTGCAGCCAGCCTGCAGTCAGCCTGCAGTCAGCACGCAGTCAGTCTGCAGTCAGCCTGCAGTCAGCCTGCAGTCAGCACGCAGCCAGTCTGCAGTCAGCACGCAGCCAGTCTGCAGTCAGCACGCAGTCAGTCTGCAGTCAGCACGCAGTCAGTCTGCAGTCAGCACGCAGTCAGTCTGCAGTCAGTTTGCAGTCAGCCTGCAGTCAGCACGCAGTCAGTCTGCAGTCAGCCTGCAGTCAGCCTGCAGTCAGCACGCAGTCAGTCTGCAGCCAGCCTGCAGTCAGGCTGCAGTCAGCACGCAGTCAGTCTGCAGTCAGCCTGCAGTCAGCCTGCAGTCAGCACGCAGTCAGTCTGCAGTCAGCACGCCGCCAGTCTGCAGTCAACACGCAGCCAGTCTGCAGCCAGTTTGCAATCAGCCTGCAGTCAGCACGCAGTCAGTCTGCAGCCAGCCTGCAGTCAGCCTGCAGTCAGCCTGCAGTCAGCACGCAGTCAGCCTGCAGTCAGCCTGCAGTCAGCACGCAGCCAGTCTGCAGTCAGCACGCAGCCAGTCTGCAGTCAGCACGCAGTCAGTCTGCAGTCAGCACGCAGTCAGTCTGCAGTCAGTTTGCAGTCAGCCTGCAGTCAGCACGCAGTCAGTCTGCAGTCAGCCTGCAGTCAGCACGCAGTCAGTCTGCAGCCATTCTGCAGCCAGCCTGCAGTCAGCCTGCAGTCAGCACGCAGTCAGTCTGCAGTCAGCCTGCAGTCAGCCTGCAGTCAGCAGGCAGTCAGTCTGCAGCCAGCCTGCAGTCAGCCTGCAGTCAGCACGCAGTCAGTCTGCAGTCAGCCTGCAGTCAGCCTGCAGTCAGCACGCAGCCAGTCTGCAGTCAGCACGCAGCCAGTCTGCAGTCAGCACGCAGTCAGCCTGCAGTCAGCACGCAGCCAGCCTGCAGTCAGCACGCAGCCAGTCTGCAGTCAGCACGCAGTCAGCCTGCAGCCAGTCTGCAGTCAGTCTGCAGTCAGCCTGCAGTCAGCCTGCAGTCAGTCTGCAGTCAGCCTGCAGCCAGCACGCAGTCAGCCTGCAGTCAGCACGCAGTCAGTCTGCAGTCAGCCTGCAGTAAGCCTGCAGTCAGCACGCAGTCAGCACGCAGCCAGCCTGCAGTAAGCCTGCAGTCAGCACGCAGTCAGTCTGCAGTCAGCACGCAGTCAGCCTGCAGTCAGCACGCAGTCAGCCTGCAGTCAGCACGCAGTCAGTCTGCAGTCAGCACGCAGCCAGTCTGCAGTCAGCACGCAGTCAGCACGCAGTCAGTCTGCAGTCAACACGCAGTCAGTCTGCAGTCAGCCTGCAGTCAGCACGCAGCCAGTCTGCAGTCAGCACGCAGTCAGCCTGCAGTCAGCACGCAGTCAGTCTGCAGTCAGCACGCAGCCAGTCTGCAGTCAGCCTGCAGTCATTACGCAGCCAGTCTGCAGTCAGCCTTCAGTCAGCCTGCAGTCAGCACGCAGCCAGCCTGCAGTCAGCACGCAGCCAGTCTGCAGTCAGCACGCAGCCAGTCTGCAGTCAGCACGCAGTCAGTCTGCAGTCAACACGCAGCCAGTCTGCAGTCAGCACGCAGTCAGTCTGCAGTCAGCCTGCAGTCAGCCTGCAGTCAGCACGCAGTCAGTCTGCAGCCAGCCTGCAGTCAGCCTGCAGTCAGCACGCAGTCAGTCTGCAGTCAGCACGCAGTCAGTCTGCAGCCAGCCTTCAGTCAGCCTGCAGTCAGCACGCAGTCAGTCTGCAGTCAGCCTGCAGTCAGCACGCAGTCAGTCTGCAGCCAGCCTGCAGTCAGCACGCAGTCAGCACGCAGTCAGTCTGCAGTCAGCACGCAGCCAGTCTGCAGTCAGCACGCAGTCAGCCTGCAGTCAGCACGCCGCCAGTCTGCAGTCAGCACGCAGCCAGTCTGCAGCCAGTTTGCAGTCAGCCTGCAGTCAGCACGCAGTCAGTCTGCAGCCTGCCTGCAGTCAGCCTGCAGTCAGCACGCAGTCAGTCTGCAGTCAGCCTGCAGTCAGCACGCAGCCAGTCTGCAGTCAGCACGCAGTCAGCACGCAGTCAGCCTGCAGTCAGCACGCCGCCAGTCTGCAGTCAACACGCAGCCAGTCTGCAGCCAGTTTGCAGTCAGCCTGCAGTCAGCACGCAGTCAGTCTGCAGTCAGCCTGCAGTCAGCCTGCAGTCAGCACGCAGTCAGTCTGCAGCCAGCCTGCAGTCAGCCTGCAGTCAGCATGCAGTCAGTCTGCAGTCAGCCTGCAGTCAGCACGCAGCCAGTCTGCAGTCAGCACGCAGCCAGTCTGCAGTCAGCACGCAGTCAGTCTGCAGTCAGCACGCAGTCAGTCTGCAGTCAGCACGCAGTCAGTCTGCAGTCAGTTTGCAGTCAGCCTGCAGTCAGCACGCAGTCAGTCTGCAGTCAGCCTGCAGTCAGCCTGCAGTCAGCACGCAGTCAGTCTGCAGCCAGCCTGCAGTCAGCACGCAGTCAGTCTGCAGTCAGCCTGCAGTCAGCACGCAGCCAGTCTGCAGTCAGCACGCAGCCAGTCTGCAGTCAGCCTGCAGTCAGCACGCAGTCAGTCTGCAGTCAGCACGCAGTCAGTCTGCAGTCAGCACGCAGTCAGTCTGCAGCCAGTCTGCAGTCAGCCTGCAGTCAGCACGCAGTCAGCACGCAGTCAGCCTGCAGTAAGCCTGCAGTCAGCACGCAGTCAGTCTGCAGTCAGCACGCAGTCAGCCTGCAGTCAGCACGCAGTCAGCCTGCAGTCAGCACGCAGCCAGCCTGCAGTCAGCACGCAGCCAGTCTGCAGTCAGCACGCAGTCAGCCTGCAGGCAGCCTGCAGTCAGCCTGCAGTCAGCCTGCAGTCAGCCTGCAGTCAGCCTGCAGTCAGCCTGCAGTCAGTCTGCAGTCAGCCTGCAGCCAGCACGCAGTCAGCCTGCAGTCAGCACGCAGTCAGTCTGCAGTCAGCACGCAGTCAGCCTGCAGTCAGCACGCAGTCAGCACGCAGCCAGCCTGCAGTCAGCACGCAGCCAGTCTGCAGTCAACACGCAGCCAGTCTGCAGCCAGTTTGCAGTCAGCCTGCAGTCAGCACGCAGTCAGTCTGCAGTCAGCCTGCAGTCAGCCTGCAGTCAGCACGCAGTCAGTCTGCAGCCAGCCTGCAGTCAGCCTGCAGTCAGCACGCAGTCAGTCTGCAGTCAGCCTGCAGTCAGCCTGCAGTCAGCACGCAGCCAGTCTGCAGTCAGCACGCAGCCAGTCTGCAGTCAGCACGCAGTCAGTCTGCAGTCAGCACGCAGTCAGTCTGCAGTCAGCACGCAGTCAGTCTGCAGTCAGTTTGCAGTCAGCCTGCAGTCAGCACGCAGTCAGTCTGCAGTCAGCCTGCAGTCAGCCTGCAGTCAGCACGCAGTCAGTCTGCAGCCAGCCTGCAGTCAGCCTGCAGTCAGCACGCAGTCAGTCTGCAGTCAGCCTGCAGTCAGCACGCAGTCAGTCTGCAGTCAGCACGCCGCCAGTCTGCAGTCAACACGCAGCCAGTCTGCAGCCAGTTTGCAATCAGCCTGCAGTCAGCACGCAGTCAGTCTGCAGCCAGCCTGCAGTCAGCCTGCAGTCAGCACGCAGTCAGCCTGCAGTCAGCCTGCAGTCAGCACGCAGCCAGTCTGCAGTCAGCACGCAGTCAGCACGCAGTCAGCCTGCAGTCAGCACGCCGCCAGTCTGCAGTCAACACGCAGCCAGTCTGCAGCCAGTTTGCAGTCAGCCTGCAGTCAGCACGCAGTCAGTCTGCAGTCAGCCTGCAGTCAGCCTGCAGTCAGCAGGCAGTCAGTCTGCAGCCAGCCTGCAGTCAGCCTGCAGTCAGCACGCAGTCAGTCTGCAGTCAGCCTGCAGTCAGCCTGCAGTCAGCACGCAGCCAGTCTGCAGTCAGCACGCAGTCAGTCTGCAGTCAGCACGCAGTCAGTCTGCAGTCAGCTTGCAGTCAGCCTGCAGTCAGCACGCAGTCAGTCTGCAGTCAGCCTGCAGTCAGCCTGCAGTCAGTCTGCAGTCAGTTTGCAGTCAGCACGCAGTCAGTCTGCAGCCAGCCTGCAGTCAGCACGCAGTCAGCCTGCAGTCAGCACGCAGTCAGTCTGCAGTCAGCCTGCAGTCAGCCTGCAGTCAGCACGCAGCCAGTCTGCAGTCAGCACGCAGCCAGTCTGCAGTCAGCCTGCAGTCAGCACGCAGTCAGTCTGCAGTCAGCACGCAGTCAGTCTGCAGTCAGTCTGCAGTCAGCCTGCAGTCAGCACGCAGTCAGTCTGCAGTCAACACGCAGTCAGTCTGCAGTCAGCACGCAGTCAGCCTGCAGTAAGCCTGCAGTCAGTCTGCAGTCAGCACGCAGTCAGCCTGCAGTCAGCACGCAGTCAGCCTGCAGTAAGCCTGCAGTCAGCACGCAGTCAGTCTGCAGTCAGCACGCAGTCAGCCTGCAGTCAGCACGCAGCCAGCCTGCAGTCAGCACGCAGCCAGTCTGCAGTCAGCACGCAGTCAGCCTGCAGTCAGCCTGCAGCCAGTCTGCAGTCAGTCTGCAGTCAGCCTGCAGTCAGCCTGCAGGCAGTCTGCAGTCAGCCTGCAGCCAGCACGCAGTCAGCCTGCAGTCAGCACGCAGTCAGTCTGCAGTCAGCACGCAGTCAGCACGCAGTCAGCACGCAGCCAGCCTGCAGTAAGCCTGCAGTCAGCACGCAGTCAGTCTGCAGTCAGCACGCAGTCAGCCTGCAGTCAGCACGCAGTCAGCCTGCAGTCAGCACGCAGTCAGTCTGCAGTCAGCACGCAGCCAGTCTGCAGTCAGCACGCAGTCAGCCTGCAGTCAGCACGCAGTCAGTCTGCAGTCAGTCTGCAGTCAGCCTGCAGTCAGCACGCAGCCAGTCTGCAGTCAGCACGCAGTCAGCCTGCAGTCAGCACGCAGTCAGTCTGCAGTCAGCACGCAGCCAGTCTGCAGTCAGCCTGCATTCATTACGCAGCCAGTCTGCAGTCAGCCTTCAGTCAGCCTGCAGTCAGCACGCAGCCAGCCTGCAGTCAGCACGCAGCCAGTCTGCAGTCAGCACGCAGCCAGTCTGCAGTCAGCACGCAGTCAGTCTGCAGTCAACATGCAGCCAGTTTGCAGTCAGCCTGCAGTCAGCCTGCAGTCAGTCTGCAGTCAGCCTGCAGTCAGCCTGCAGTCAGCACGCAGTCAGTCTGCAGCCAGCCTGCAGTCAGCCTGCAGTCAGCCTGCAGTCAGCACGCAGTCAGTCTGCAGTCAGCCTGCAGTCAGCCTGCAGTCAGCACGCAGTCAGTCTGCAGCCAGCCTGCAGTCAGCCTGCAGTCAGCACGCAGTCAGTCTGCAGTCAGCACGCAGTCAGTCTGCAGCCAGCCTGCAGTCAGCCTGCAGTCAGCACGCAGTCAGCACGCAGTCAGTCTACAGTCAGCACGCAGCCAGTCTGCAGTCAGCACGCAGTCAGCCTGCAGTCAGCACGCCGCCAGTCTGCAGTCAACACGCAGCCAGTCTGCAGCCAGTTTGCAGTCAGCCTGCAGTCAGCACGCAGTCAGTCTGCAGCCTGCCTGCAGTCAGCCTGCAGTCAGCCTGCAGTCAGCCTGCAGTCAGTCTGCAGTCAGCCTGCAGTCAGCCTGCAGTCAGCACGCAGCCAGTCTGCAGTCAGCACGCAGTCAGCCTGCAGTCAGCAAGTCGCCAGTCTGCAGTCAACACGCAGCCAGTCTGCAGCCAGTTTGCAGTCAGCCTGCAGTCAGCACGCAGTCAGTCTGCAGTCAGCCTGCAGTCAGCCTGCAGTCAGCACGCAGTCAGTCTGCAGCCAGCCTGCAGTCAGCCTGCAGTCAGCACGCAGTCAGTCTGCAGTCAGCCTGCAGTCAGCACGCAGCCAGTCTGCAGTCAGCACGCAGCCAGTCTGCAGTCAGCACGCAGTCAGTCTGCAGTCAGCACGCAGTCAGTCTGCAGTCAGTTTGCAGTCAGCCTGCAGTCAGCACGCAGTCAGTCTGCAGTCAGCCTGCAGTCAGCACGCTGTCAGTCTGCAGCCAGCCTGCAGTCAGCCTGCAGTCAGCACGCAGTCAGTCTGCAGTCAGCCTGCAGTCAGCACGCAGCCAGTCTGCAGTCAGCACGCAGCCAGTCTGCAGTCAGCCTGCAGTCAGCACGCAGTCAGTCTGCAGTCAGCACGCAGTCAGTCTGCAGTCAGTCTGCAGCCAGTCTGCAGTCAGCCTGCAGTCAGCACGCAGTCAGCACGCAGTCAGCCTGCAGTAAGCCTGCAGTCAGCACGCAGTCAGTCTGCAGTCAGCACGCAGTCAGCCTGCAGTCAGCACGCAGCCAGCCTGCAGTCAGCACGCAGCCAGTCTGCAGTCAGCACGCAGTCAGCCTGCAGTCAGCCTGCAGCCAGTCTGCAGTCAGTCTGCAGTCAGCCTGCAGTCAGCCTGCAGGCAGCCTGCAGCCAGCCTGCAGTCAGCCTGCAGTCAGCCTGCAGTCAGTCTGCAGTCAGCCTGCAGTCAGCACGCAGCCAGTCTGCAGTCAGCACGCAGTCAGCCTGCAGTCAGCACGCAGTCAGTCTGCAGTCAGCACGCAGCCAGTCTGCAGTCAGCCTGCAGTCATTACGCAGCCAGTCTGCAGTCAGCCTTCAGTCAGCCTGCAGTCAGCACGCAGCCAGCCTGCAGTCAGCACGCAGCCAGTCTGCAGTCAGCACGCAGCCAGTCTGCAGCCTGCCTGCAGTCAGCCTGCAGTCAGCCTTCAGTCAGCCTGCAGTCAGTCTGCAGTCAGCCTGCAGTCAGCACGCAGCCAGTCTGCAGTCAGCACGCAGTCAGCACGCAGTCAGCCTGCAGTCAGCACGCCGCCAGTCTGCAGTCAACACGCAGCCAGTCTGCAGCCAGTTTGCAGTCAGCCTGCAGTCAGCACGCAGTCAGTCTGCAGTCAGCCTGCAGTCAGCCTGCAGTCAGCACGCAGTCAGTGTGCAGCCAGCCTGCAGTCAGCCTGCAGTCAGCACGCAGTCAGTCTGCAGTCAGCCTGCAGTCAGCACGCAGCCAGTCTGCAGTCAGCACGCAGCCAGTCTGCAGTCAGCACGCAGTCAGTCTGCAGTCAGCACGCAGTCAGTCTGCAGTCAGTTTGCAGTCAGCCTGCAGTCAGCACGCAGTCAGTCTGCAGTCAGCCTGCAGTCAGCACGCAGTCAGTCTGCAGCCAGCCTGCAGTCAGCCTGCAGTCAGCACGCAGTCAGTCTGCAGTCAGCCTGCAGTCAGCACGCAGCCAGTCTGCAGTCAGCACGCAGCCAGTCTGCAGTCAGCCTGCAGTCAGCACGCAGTCAGTCTGCAGTCAGCACGCAGTCAGTCTGCAGTCAGTCTGCAGCCAGTCTGCAGTCAGCCTGCAGTCAGCACGCAGTCAGCACGCAGTCAGCCTGCAGTAAGCCTGCAGTCAGCACGCAGTCAGTCTGCAGTCAGCACGCAGTCAGCCTGCAGTCAGCACGCAGCCAGCCTGCAGTCAGCACGCAGCCAGTCTGCAGTCAGCACGCAGTCAGCCTGCAGTCAGCCTGCAGCCAGTCTGCAGTCAGTCTGCAGTCAGCCTGCAGTCAGCCTGCAGGCAGCCTGCAGCCAGCCTGCAGTCAGCCTGCAGTCAGCCTGCAGTCAGTCTGCAGTCAGCCTGCAGTCAGCACGCAGCCAGTCTGCAGTCAGCACGCAGTCAGCCTGCAGTCAGCACGCAGTCAGTCTGCAGTCAGCACGCAGCCAGTCTGCAGTCAGCCTGCAGTCATTACGCAGCCAGTCTGCAGTCAGCCTTCAGTCAGCCTGCAGTCAGCACGCAGCCAGCCTGCAGTCAGCACGCAGCCAGTCTGCAGTCAGCACGCAGCCAGTCTGCAGTCAGCACGCAGTCAGCCTGCAGCCAGCCTGCAGCCAGTCTGCAGTCAGCCTGCAGTCAGCCTGCAGGCAGCCTGCAGCCAGCCTGCAGTCAGCACGCAGTCAGTCTGCAGCCAGCCTGCAGTCAGCCTGCAGTCAGCCTGCAGTCAGCACGCAGTCAGCCTGCAGTCAGCCTGCAGTCAGCACGCAGTCAGTCTGCAGCCAGCCTGCAGTCAGCCTGCTGTCAGCACGCAGTCAGTCTGCAGTCAGCCTGCAGTCAGCACGCAGTCAGTCTGCAGCCAGCCTGCAGTCAGCACGCAGTCAGCACGCAGTCAGTCTACACTCAGCACGCAGCCAGTCTGCAGTCAGCACGCAGTCAGCCTGCAGTCAGCACGCCGCCAGTCTGCAGTCAACACGCAGCCAGTCTGCAGCCAGTTTGCAGTCAGCCTGCAGTCAGCACGCAGTCAGTCTGCAGCCTGCCTGCAGTCAGCCTGCAGTCAGCCTGCAGTCAGCACGCAGTCAGTCTGCAGTCAGCCTGCAGTCAGCCTGCAGTCAGCACGCAGCCAGTCTGCAGTCAGCACGCAGTCAGCCTGCAGTCAGCACGCCGCCAGTCTGCAGTCAACACGCAGCCAGTCTGCAGCCAGTTTGCAGTCAGCCTGCAGTCAGCACGCAGTCAGTCTGCAGTCAGCCTGCAGTCAGCACGCAGTCAGTCTGCAGCCAGCCTGCAGTCAGCCTGCAGTCAGTCTGCAGTCAGCCTGCAGTCAGCACGCAGTCAGTCTGCAGTCAGCCTGCAGTCAGCACGCAGCCAGTCTGCAGTCAGCACGCAGCCAGTCTGCAGTCAGCACGCAGTCAGTCTGCAGTCAGCACGCAGTCAGTCTGCAGTCAGCACGCAGTCAGTCTGCAGTCAGTTTGCAGTCAGCACGCAGTCAGCACGCAGTCAGCCTGCAGTAAGCCTGCAGTCAGCACGCAGTCAGCCTGCAGTCAGCACGCAGTCAGCCTGCAGTCAGTCTGCAGTCAGCACACAGCCAGTCTGCAGTCAGCACGCAGTCAGTCTGCAGTCAGCCTGCAGTCAGCACGCAGCCAGTCTGCAGTCAGCACGCAGTCAGCACGCAGCCAGCCTGCAGTCAGCCTGCAGCCAGCCTGCAGTCAGCCTGCAGTCAGCACGCAGCCAGTCTGCAGTCAGCCTGCAGCCAGTCTGCAGTCAGCCTGCAGTCAGCACGCAATCAGCCTGCAGTCAGCCTGCAGCCAGTCTGCAGCCAGCCTGCAGTCAGCCTGCAGCCAGTCTGCAGTCAGCCTGCAGTCAGCACGCAGTCAGTCTGCAGTCAGCACGCAGTCAGTCTGCAGTCAGCCTGCAGTCAGCACGCAGTCAGTCTGCAGCCAGCCTGCAGCCAGTCTGCAGTCAGCCTGCAGCCAGTTTGCAGTCAGCCTGCAGTCAGCCTGCAGCCAGCCTGCAGTCAGCCTGCAGTCAGCACGCAGTCAGTCTGCAGTCAGCACGCAGCCAGTCTGCAGTCAGCACGCAGTCAGCCTGCAGTCAGCACGCAGCCAGCCTGCAGTCAGCACGCAGTCAGTCTGCAGTCAGCACGCAGTCAGTCTGCAGTCAGCACGCAGTCAGCCTGCAGTCAGCACGCAGTCAGTCTGCAGTCAGCACGCAGCCAGTCTGCAGTCAGCCTGCAGTCAGCACGCAGTCAGTCTGCAGCCAGTCTGCAGTCAGCACGCAGTCAGCCTGCAGTCAGCACGCAATCAGCCTGCAGCCAGTCTGCAGTCAGCACGCAATCAGCCTGCAGTCAGCCTGCAGTCAGCACGCAGTCAGCCTGCAGTCAGCACGCAGTCAGCCTGCAGTCAGCACGCAGTCAGTCTGCAGTCATCACGCAGTCAGCCTGCAGTCAGCACGCAGTCAGCCTGCAGTCAGCACGCAGCCAGTCTGCAGTCAGCACGCAGTCAGCCTGCTGTAAGCCTGCAGTCAGCCTGCAGTTAGCACGCAGTCAGCCTGCAGTCAGTCTGCAGTCAGCACGCAGTCAGCCTGCAGTCAGCACGCAGCCAGTCTGCAGCCAGCCTGCAGTCAGCCTGCAGCCAGTCTGCAGTCAGCCTGCAGTCAGCACGCAGTCAGTCTGCAGTCAGCACGCAGTCAGTCTGCAGTCAGCCTGCAGTCAGCACGCAGTCAGTCTGCAGCCAGCCTGCAGCCAGTCTGCAGTCAGCCTGCAGCCAGTTTGCAGTCAGCCTGCAGTCAGCCTGCAGCCAGCCTGCAGTCAGCACGCAGTCAGTCTGCAGTCAGCACGCAGCCAGTCTGCAGTCAGCACGCAGTCAGCCTGCAGTCAGCACGCAGCCAGCCTGCAGTCAGCACGCAGCCAGTCTGCAGTCAGCACGCAGTCAGCCTGCAGTCAGCCTGCAGCCAGTCTGCAGTCAGCCTGCAGTCAGCCTGCAGCCAGCCTGCAGTCAGTCTGCAGTCAGCCTGCAGTCAGCCTGCAGCCAGCACGCAGTCAGCCTGCAGTCAGCACGCAGTCAGTCTGCAGTCAGCACGCAGCCAGTCTGCAGTCAGCCTGCAGTCAGCACGCAGTCAGTCTGCAGCCAGTCTGCAGTCAGCACGCAGTCAGCCTGCAGTCAGCACGCAGTCAGCCTGCAGTCAGCACGCAATCAGCCTGCAGCCAGTCTGCAGTCAGCACGCAATCAGCCTGCAGTCAGCCTGCAGTCAGCACGCAGTCAGCCTGCAGTCAGCACGCAGTCAGCCTGCAGTCAGCACGCAGTCAGCCTGCAGTCAGCACGCAGTCAGTCTGCAGTCATCACGCAGTCAGCCTGCAGTCAGCACGCAGTCAGCCTGCAGTCAGCACGCAGCCAGTCTGCAGTCAGCACGCAGTCAGCCTGCTGTAAGCCTGCAGTCAGCCTGCAGTTAGCACGCAGTCAGCCTGCAGTCAGTCTGCAGTCAGCCTGCAGTCAGCCTGCAGTCAGCACGCAGCCAGTCTGCAGCCAGCCTGCAGTCAGCCTGCAGCCAGTCTGCAGTCAGCCTGCAGTCAGCACGCAGTCAGTCTGCAGTCAGTCTGCAGTCAGCCTGCAGTCAGCACGCAGTCAGTCTGCAGCCAGCCTGCAGCCAGTCTGCAGTCAGCCTGCAGCCAGTTTGCAGTCAGCCTGCAGTCAGCCTGCAGCCAGCCTGCAGTCAGCCTGCAGTCAGCACGCAGTCAGTCTGCAGTCAGCACGCAGCCAGTCTGCAGTCAGCACGCAGTCAGCCTGCAGTCAGCACGCAGCCAGCCTGCAGTCAGCACGCAGTCAGTCTGCAGTCAGCACGCAGTCAGCCTGCAGTCAGCCTGCAGCCAGTCTGCAGTCAGCCTGCAGTCAGCACGCAGCCAGTCTGCAGTCAGCACGCAGTCAGCCTGCAGTCAGCCTGCAGCCAGTCTGCAGTCAGCCTGCAGTCAGCCTGCAGCCAGCCTGCAGTCAGTCTGCAGTCAGCCTGCAGTCAGCCTGCAGCCAGCACGCAGTCAGCCTGCAGTCAGCACGCAGTCAGTCTGCAGTCAGCACGCAGCCAGTCTGCAGTCAGCCTGCAGTCAGCACGCAGTCAGTCTGCAGCCAGTCTGCAGTCAGCACGCAGTCAGCCTGCAGTCAGCACGCAGTCAGCCTGCAGTCAGCACGCAGTCAGTCTGCAGTCAGCCTGCAGTCAGCCTGCAGCCAGTCTGCAGTCAGCCTGCAGTCAGCACGCAGCCAGCCTGCAGCCAGCCTGCAGTCAGCACGCAGCCAGTCTGCAGCCCGTCTGCAGTCAGCCTGCAGTCAGCACGCAGTCAGCCTGCAGTCAGCACGCAGTCAGCCTGCAGTCAGCACGCAGCCAGTCTGCAGCCAGTTTGCAGTCAGCCTGCAGTCAGCACGCAGTCAGCCTGCAGTCAGCACGCAGTCAGTCTGCAGTCAGCCTGCAGTCAGCCTGCAGTCAGCACGCAGTCAGTCTGCAGTCAGCACGCAGTCAGCCTGCAGTCAGCACGCAGTCAGTCTGCAGTCAGCACGCAGCCAGTCTGCAGTCAGCACGCAGTCAGCCTGCAGTCAGCACGCAGTCAGTCTGCAGTCAGCCTGCAGTCAGCACGCAGCCAGTCTGCAGTCAGCCTGCAGTCAGCACGCAGCCAGTCTGCAGTCAGCACGCAGCCAGTCTGCAGCCAGTCTGCAGCCAGTCTGCAGTCAGCACGCAGCCAGTCTGCAGCCAGTCTGCAGTCAGCACGCAGCCAGTCTGCAGCCAGTCTGCAGTCAGCACGCAGCCAGTCTGCAGTCAGCCTGCAGTCAGCACGCAGTCAGCCTGCAGTCAGCCTGCAGTCAGCACGCAGTCAGCCTGCAGTCAGCCTACAGTCAGTCTGCAGTCAGCCTGCAGTCAGCACGCAGTCAGCCTGCAGTCAGCACGCAGTCAGCCTGCAGTCAGCACGCAGTCAGTCTGCAGTCAGCACGCAGCCAGTCTGCAGTCAGCACGCAGTCAGCCTACAGTCAGTCTGCAGTCAGCCTGCAGTCAGCACGCAGTCAGCCTGCAGTCAGCACGCAGTCAGTCTGCAGTCAGCACGCAGCCAGTCTGCAGTCAGCACGCAGTCAGCCTGCAGTCAGCACGCAGTCAGCCTGCAGTCAGCCTGCAGCCAGCCTGCAGTCAGCCTGCAGTCAGCCTGCAGTCAGCACGCAGTCAGCCTGCAGTCAGCACGCAGTCAGTCTGCAGTCAGCACGCAGTCAGCCTGCAGTCAGCACGCAGTCAGTCTGCAGTCAGCACGCAGTCAGTCTGCAGTCAGCACGCAGTCAGCCTGCAGTCAGCACGCAGTCAGTCTGCAGTCAGCACGCAGTCAGCCTGCAGTCAGCACGCAGTCAGCCTGCAGTCAGCCTGCAGTCAGTCTGCAGCCAGTCTGCAGTCAGCCTGCAGCCAGCCTGCAGTCAGCACGCAGTCAGTCTGCAGTCAGCACGCAGCCAGTCTGCAGTCAGCACGCAGTCAGCCTACAGTCAGTCTGCAGTCAGCCTGCAGTCAGCACGCAGTCAGCCTGCAGTCAGCACGCAGTCAGTCTGCGGTCAGCACGCAGTCAGCCTGCAGTCAGCACGCAGTCAGCCTGCAGTCAGCCTGCAGCCAGCCTGCAGTCAGCACGCAGTCAGCCTGCAGTCAGCCTGCAGCCAGTCTGCAGTCAGCCTGCAGTCAGCCTGCAGCCAGTCTGCAGTCAGCCTGCAGTCAGCCTGCAGTCAGCCTGCAGTCAGCCTGCAGCCAGTCTGCAGTCAGCCTGCAGTCAGCACGCAGTCAGCCTGCAGTCAGCACGCAGTCAGTCTGCAGTCAGCACGCAGTCAGCCTGCAGTCAGCACGCAGTCAGCCTGCAGTCAGCCTGCAGTCAGTCTGCAGCCAGTCTGCAGTCAGCCTGCAGCCAGCCTGCAGTCAGCACGCAGTCAGTCTGCAGTCAGCACGCAGCCAGTCTGCAGTCAGCACGCAGTCAGCCTACAGTCAGTCTGCAGTCAGCCTCCAGTCAGCACGCAGTCAGCCTGCAGTCAGCACGCAGTCAGTCTGCGGTCAGCACGCAGTCAGCCTGCAGTCAGCCTGCAGCCAGCCTGCAGTCAGCCTGCAGCCAGTCTGCAGTCAGCACGCAATCAGCCTGCAGTCAGCCTGCAGCCAGTCTGCAGTCAGCCTGCAGTCAGCCTGCAGCCAGTCTGCAGTCAGCCTGCAGTCAGCCTGCAGTCAGCCTGCAGCCAGTCTGCAGTCAGCCTGCAGTCAGCACGCAGTCAGCCTGCAGTCAGCACGCAGTCAGCCTGCAGTCAGCCTGCAGTCAAGTCAGTTCACGTGACGCTTTGCAAACCTGAGCTTGTTTTTCTCCTGCAACCCTTCCAAACAAGCCGTTTTCAGGCTTTTAACTTTATTTTCACACCATGCGAGCTGAGGTCTGGAGAGTCTTTATGAGCTCCACAGGGTCAGATTCTGCGCTGACTTACCGGGGACATCCTCTCCTCCATGTTTGTCTTGAATGTCTTCAGCTTAATGTTTTAACACCGAAGCACAACAAAGTCGTTTCCGTCCAGTTCATTCAACACCATAAATATTCTTATCATCATGATCATTATAGTTCAATCCAATAAAACCTGTTCTGATATGATCCAAGTTTAAAACAAGTCGCGCCGGTTCATGAGAAAAGTAACGTATCTAAGGAGCAGAAGACGTTTCGGTCGTTTATACGTCGTAACCACCAGAAGCAGCCAGAAGGATTCATTCGCACTTTATTTTCCCATTGAACGCAGATTGTTTTTGAAATTCTGGTTTACAAAGATGAAGATTTGAAGAAGCTGAAGAACGGAGTTATTCCAGATTGTTGTGGTTTATTCTCTCCTTCTCTCTGAAACATCCCAGTCGTAATATTATCAGCTAAACCAGCAGTAAACATGGAGGCAACCAGTTCTTTCCCAGTTCCTCGCCACCGCCTCCCATCTGGGCAGCGGTCTCCCAGCTTTCCCCTCATGTCCGCAGGCGGGCGACAGTCCGTGGGTCATCAGACGTCTGGAGACGGAATGAGCGGCGTAACTGGTGCCAGGGCTCCCAGTTTGCATGAATCCAAGATTCTTGATGATGTTTCTTCACAGGAAACTTTTTCTCTTTTACTTGACTGGAAATGTCAAACATGCAACAACTGGAATTTTTCCTCTTTGTTCCGGTAAAGAAGAGACTGTCAGGTCCGTCCGAGCTTCCCGCGGTGCTACGAACACGCCCGCAAACCATCAGTTCCAGAAGTAATCCGTGGAATCGATCCTCTGTCCTGCACGTCTTCCTGCCTGTAGGATCCAGGAGTCCAGTTTGGAAACGTTGTGCGATCGACCTGCTAACTGATGTGGCTTTGGGTCTGAACCTTCTGGGTCGGGGAAGGTCACCGAAGGAACGTTCTCCTCTTGGACCGTTTGGGAAGACTTCATCCCGTCTCAGACTGATGCGCAGCAGCGGTTGCTTCTCTGGGATCGTGTCTGATGTCTTTCCTCCGTGGCTCTGTGTCCTTCAGACTCGGGTCGGTCACACCAATGAGCCGTTAATCAGGCTGCAACTCGCAGCGTGTGTGTGTGTGTGGAGGGGGGGGGGGGGGGGGGGGGTTTACACACTGCTTTGCCTTTGACTCAGTTTGCTGGATAGAAAATGGCACAGTGCAACAGCGGACTTTGCGACGCGACTAGTCCTGTTGGAACGAGACGAGCTGCTTCAGCATCAGGAAACTTTTTAGCTTTTCGTTTTCGCTGACATTTTCCTTCTTCCTCTTTCTGCTTCTGTCGTTCCCCTCCAGGACCCCACCAACGGCTACTACAATGTGCGCGCCTCAACGCACGACGAAGGCCACCCCACTCCACGCTCCACCATGCATTACTCTGACTACCGCTCCCCTGGGGGAACGCCGGGGGGCGCGGCGTCCATCAGCAGCAGCACCGGAGGCTCGGCAGCCACGGCCAGCGGAGGAGCCCCCGGTCCACTCACCTCGCCCGGGCGCCCGCAAGCCTGCTACGACCCCCGTCCGCCCTCCAGACTCTCCCACATCAGCTACGCACAGTTCAACACTTTCACCCGTGGGGGCCAGAACCAGCAGCCCCCGGCGAACCCGCCGCCGGCAGCCAGCGACTTCCCCGCGGACTGTAGCCTCCTGGACTCCACCTCCCAGCTGGCCTACAACAACTACGGATACCCCTCGCACTACCAGACCTACCGCATGGGCTTCGCGCCGTCCAGCCTGGCCCCTCTGGAGGCCGGCCCCTCTTACGAGATGTACGGGGTGGGGTCTGGGGTGGCCAGCCCGGGGGTCGGGGTCAGCCCGGGAGGTCCAGCTCCTTCTGGATCAGAGACTGGACTCGGGAAGTACGGCAGCTCCACTCGCTTCTCCTACACCTCACAGCACTCCGACTACTCGCACAGCCGGCACACGCAAAGAATGCAGACTCACGTGTGAGACGGGACGCGTGACCACCTCACGGCCGGAGCGGAGCACCAGGAGGCGTCTTATAAATAGCGTTGCACCTAAAAACACACACAGCCACTACTTGACATTTACATTTTCCACACTATAACACGCCCCAGTGGACGGTGAGAAAACAGGAGGCGGAGAAGAGCGAAACCGAAGACGAGAGGAGTGCAGGAAGAAATTCCCTCATTCCTGATGTGTGTGGACATCCGACCTCTCAAAGAGCGGACGGCGCAAGTCACAATCAAGACGGGAAGAGAGGAGGCTCATGGCCTTCCGCTGACAGAGGACAAGCGGGAACGTCTTAAAGCAAACTGTCCGGTCCGGATGGGGAGGAACCTCAGCCAGTGGGCGCCACGCCGGGCCGCCTTTTCTTACCTTTTCCTTTTCTTATGCCGAGACCATAGAGCACATATATGTTATATAGTGTCCCAGAAGGCCTGTGTGTACAGTCGACAGGGTGACGGGGATGGGGAGTGTGTTTTCTGGGGGGGTGGGGGGTTAGGAAATCATTTTTGCACTGCATCTACAGTATTCATGCTTTGACGTCTCGTATCTATTATCTCCATTATGTCTTCGGTTTATTTGCACACCTGACTTAGAGCTTTGTATTCTATTTTTTAAACATTACAGAATTATTTTTGTCGATGTAAAAACATGTAAAAGCGTACGTACGGACCAAAAGTGTGAACATAACTAAGAGGAAGCGAGGAGTCGTGCCAACCGCCGATGTACCTCTCATCAGTGTTAAAACTGCGAGAAGAAGCAGACTAATGAAACCCAGTGCCAAGTGTTCATGTCGTTCTTCACCTCGGACCGTGGAAATGCAGTAGGAGCTCCTTCTATTGGCGGATGTGGCTTTGCAAGCCGTCAAGCTGTGGACTGAAAGCCTGGCGCGGATGGAGAGGAAAGAGCCGGATGATGGGGTTGAGAGTGGCCTTATAGAGGAACATGTCATTTCCATTTTTCAGTCATTCCTCAGTGTCTGTCTGCCAAAAAGCGGCCAGAGGAAAATGTGTACGGAGAGGTTTAACGAAGGCTTGTACACAGTATTGACATGTCGTAGTGTGTGTGTGTGTGTGTGTGTGTGTGTGTGAGAGAGAGAGAGAGATAAGGGGTGTGCATCGGTTTGTACAGTGTGTTTGTGTAGGAGTGTGAGTGACTGAATGCGTGGACACGTATGCAATGCGTGTGCAGTCATGTCTGTGTGTTTCAGTACATGTCCGTATCATTTCTCTCACACTCCTGTTCCAGTACTTTTATACCTCTGGTATCCTGTATTATTGTGTCTTTGAATTTAGAAGAAAAATCCAATGTTTATCTTATCGTACTGTTCGTAGCAGAGAAAACTGTTCATAAGATGTACAACGAACATTATCAAACTCATTTTTTTTATTTCATTATCGTCAATATTTTTTAAAAATGGTATGTAATTATTTTTCCACAGTATGTCATAAATAAAGCACTGTTTTTTATAAGACGCTGAGTTTGTCTACTTCATTTAGACGTATGTTTTAGGAGATGAAGTGCTTCCTGGTCTGATCTCACACATTTTTACCCCGCTTTTTTTTCTTTCTTTTTTTTTTATCTCGTCATTCCATTTTATTTCTTTATTTTTATCTGTGTGCTGTTAGTTTCTACATGACAGCTTGTTTATTTTGAAGTTGGAAAACAGAACCTTATTTTGAAACGTGAAGCTGACTCTCTAAGGTTCTCATCTATATCAATTATTCATTATTAATCTATATTTATTGATTGTTTTTAATTTATTTAATATTAAATCTGACCTACTTTAGTTCCAGTTCCCTCATTTTTTCTCCCTTTATTCTTTTTATTGTAAATAAATTCAAGCATGAAGAGCTTATTGGAAAAACGATACAACCCCAAAAAGTTGGGATGGTGTGTAAAATATGACTAAAAACAGAATTCAGTGCTGTTTAATGGAAACTGTGTAGTATACAGTATAACTACAGCAGAGTGAGGAAAAAAAAACTGGATGATTGTTTATTACATATAAAGATATAATCTGCTTTACATGGTCTTTACATGGACCGGACACCTGTCCAGGTGTACCTGCCTCTCACCCAATGCATGGACAAAGCCAGGGAGGTCCAAAGTCGGTCCTCAAGGGCCGATGTCCTGCAGGTTTTTTAATATATTCCTGCTCCAACACACCTGGCTCACATTATATAGATCCAACAGCCTATGATGTTCTGCTCAGAGACGGATAAGTGTGAGTCTGGTGTGTTGGAGCAGGGATACATAGAAAACCTGCAGGACCCTGGAGGACCGACTTTGGACACCTCTGGACTAAGAAAATAAATGTATGGATGGACAGGCTTTATGTTTGGTTCAGTTTAAATATCAAAAGAGAAAAAGGAAATGGTTTCTTATATGAATGGTTTGTTGTATATTTTATGAATGAGAAACAAGTGTTTATTTAATTTGAGGTCTGTTCAGTTTTGGCCAGAGATGTTTTATATTTTTTCCCCACTGTATTGAACATAAATTTATTAAAATGTGTTTTCCATACATTTGTAGACCCTGAGTTTACAATATTGATATAATTTGGTTTACTCAACCATCAAAATCCATTTAAATGAAGAAAACTTTTGATTTTTGGGACAAATATATCTATTATGTGATAAAAATGTGATTAATTAGGAATAATTCAAAGCCTGTAATTAATTTGATTGATAATTACAATATGTATTAGCTTAGGTTTTATTTATTAAACCAATCTATTGTAAACTTATAGGGGCCCAAAAAGATGTACAAACTATATAAGATAAATTATTCAACCTTCATTAAAAATAATAAATACTTTTTTCAAAGGTTTTTCTAATATAAATAATATAAAACTGATAAACCATTTATATCAAAATAACCTAGTTAGATGTATGCACTGTGATTTAACCCTTTATAGGGCACTCAAAGAAATACCTTCAAATGAGACATTTTAACCTAAAAATTCCTTCGGGTATGAACCGAGACCACCATTCTATTGTTACGTTAACAAAAAACAAACAACAAACAAAAAGTTTCATGCTGAATATGAAAGGAAATGAAGTGATAAAAAAAATAGTCACTTTGCCCATAAAAGGTTAAGAACCGCCCTAGATCTTTATTATTCCAATGAAAAGCTATCTTTTTTTTCTTTTTTTTTTTTTTTTATCAGCTTGAAGCAATTGAAGCGAAAACAAAAATAAAAAATTTGCTGTCAAGTGGTGGGGTCCATGCCATTGTCGTTCATCGGGCCAAAAATTCCTGGTGGCGCTCCTGGCTATGCTTCTTAGAAATAAATGCATTGGAAAGATGGTTTATTTCCTTGTTAAATGGAGCTCTTTAATGAAAAGTACATTTGTGGGAGCAGCTGAGATTAACGTGTGCTTTGTGCCCATAAAAAATTACTAGGTTTATAAATAAATGAATATTTTTTATGCGATTTAAAGATGTTTGGTTTCAGCCAAGAGGTGGCAGCATAGTGTTGCACTGCTCTTCTAAAAGCCAAGAAGAAGAAGAAACTCGTCACGTGATTGGTCGGAGGTTGTCTAACAGCCAAGATGGCGGCGACAATGCTGAGGTCGCTCAGCAGGCTAGGACGTCCTTCAAATAAATTCATTTTAGGCAGTAAAGTGTTGAATCCTGGCAGCACACTCCTGCAGGACAGGTAGGCGAAGCAAACCCTGAAGATGACACTCGGTTTGAGCTTTACTCTGTTTGCGCTTTCAGTCTGAGCGCTTCTGCGTGGCTACATGCTAATGCTAACAGGATGCTGCATAACAACTGGGGGGAAATTTAACATTTTAACATTTTTTCATTTAAACTCGACAAATCTCCTGCTGCAGGTTATGCTAAAAATAGATAAAAATATGTTAAAAAATATATACAATATATATCTTATGTATATAATATATAAATAAATAGATAATAGTTAAAAATTTGATTTTGAATTAGAAAATTTAATCAGAAATGGGATTTTCTCCTGCTGCAGTTTGTTAAAAAAATAGATAAAAAATAATATATATATATATATATATATATATATATATATATATATATATATATATATATATATATATATATGTACACACAGATAATAGTTAAAAATGAGATTTTAAATTAGAAATTTTGATCAGAAATTTGATTTTCTCCTGCTGCAGTTTATTGCTGTCACTTTGCACAGAGAGCATGTCTGTGAACCAGGTATTCAACTATATAAAAAAGATTAATTTATTCGAGTTTTTATCCGAGTTTTTTTGTTGTGAAGTTGGCATCTGTTGATGATGTTGAAGTTGGTTTGAAGTTCATTTTAGCTTCTGTAGGTCTGATCTGGTTTCACTGTTTACATTTTTATCAGAGTAAAACTATCATTATCTAAAATCCTGCCATCACAAAAGACAGATTTACATTGGGGAGGACGCTTTAGTTCATTCATTAATGAGATTACTCTTCTAAATAAATAGTTATGTCAAAAAGTCAAGGTGACGTTTTACACAAGGTTTGTTATGGTTTTTAGGTCTTATTTATGTGTCATAATGCAACATTTAAGCCGCTTCAGTTTTATTTCTAATGTACTTTTCAAACAGACATTCAACCTAAAAGATTTTACACAGCAGAGAAAAACATTGGAGGAAAAAAACTAAAACTTAAAACATTCAGGTAATGTATGAAGGGACTTATTATTATGATTCTTATTGATCATATTTCATGTTGTAGCATTTCACACACAATCATCATTTTTGTAACTCAACAGTTTCATGTACAAACTGGACAACATATTGGAATCACATATTAAATAACAAATTATTATTTGATTTAGGCGGTCATTTTGAAATAGCATTCAATGCAAGTTTTATTGATTAAAATAAACAAGTTCCCCTCTAAATGAAATTATCTCTACATGGAAAAGATTTTAAACCAGTCCTGATATAATAAACTTAATTTATTCAGCATTTTCTGCATCTAGTGTCTTTATCTTTTCTAGTTTTCAAGTAAATCTTGTAGAACAACTATAGATGGAATTCAGTCAGTGAATAAAAACAAAAGTTCAGATAAGACCAGTTCAGACTAAAACCAAACCAACGCTGGGATTCTTTGGAAGTTTCTGCAGGAAACCAGCAGATGGCAGGAGTCATATGTGTTTTGTCATGAGATGCAGATAATTTACAACAATCTCAGTTTTGCTTTCCCATCCAGTTTTTTAACATTTTGAAGGCAGCCTGGTCGACATGCCAGGATCAGAGGCTCTAATCGGTAAATCCAACCCTGTCATCAGCGGAGAAGTCAATAGAAACACATCTTTGGAGAGTATGCTCAAGAGGAGGCTTGTAAAAACTAAAAGTAGTCCTGAAACTGACCCTCGTGGGACACCATATTTCACCAGACAGACCCACCAACTGCAACTTAACATCTTCTGCGTGAAAAACCATCTGTGAAGGGCGATGTTGAGATCATGTGTCCCGATGAAACCCGCATCTCGCCGGGTTCGGTAGAGCAACTCGTGCAGTTGATTCGGAATGTGACAATATGGTTTTGTCCCGATTCGGTTCAATTCCAATTTTTGGGGTGCCGATTCAATTTAAATTACAATTTTTACAATTCTTCAACATTGCTGATTTTTGTAGATTAAAACAAAAAAAAAATGTACAAAATTTATTTTGTTTGTCATTTTACAGGATTTTAATGAGGAAAATAAACAACACAATAAGCCAGACCATCATTCTGCTGCTACGATGCCCAAGAAGACAAATAAAAAGATCAATAAAAATAATAAAAAATGACAAAAAATTTATAATGGATTATTTTTATTTATTTTAAAAAAGATTTTTTTTTCACAAAAATCTATTTTAAAATTGTGAAGCAAAAAATCCCGATATTCGATTTTTCCATTAGATTTTCCCACCCTTTCTGTAGATTGACTAAAAATTACGACTGAATCATTTTTCCATTAAAATTTGCATTTGAAATGGTGTAATTATTAATTTGTGATTAATTTTCCTGCTCGACGGCGCCTGATTCACGTTACAAACCTGCATCATCCACAGCATCCACAGCGGTACAAATCCTTCCTGCAGTCGTAATTCCTGCGATATTTATCTAAACGTCATGTGACGGCGACACCCAGCTGTAAAATCCCGTTTTCTAACCTCATCGCTTGTAAACGACTGAAACGCTGAGATAAAAACACTGAAACGTCCTGATGGTCATGTGCAGCGCAGAAATGAGGATCTGTGCTTTAAATACGATAAATAACTCTTCAGTTTTTACTACTAAGACAAAGAATTAAAGCATTCTCGATGAAATCTGCTCCTCAGACTTCAACGTCATCCGTATCATGATGGTTTCTCTGAATCTTCTCCACAGGACTAATTAGAAACTTGTTGTCCCGCTTCGTTTCTGTTGCAGTCAGTTCGTTTAGCAAACGCTTCTGATTGGACGGTCTGTCTTTTTCCTGAGGATGTGGAGGATGCGGAGCTTTTTGCGACTGTTTCCACCTGCGTTTGAGCAGGAAAGGACCTGTTGTGTATCTGTGTTGCTGCATCCTGTTACCATCTGAACAGCGTTAGCAGTAACGAGCAGTTTGCTTCACGTCTGAACTTTTAAAGCGAAACTGTCTCCAGACAACGAATCACGTCTGACGTCTTCCTGAACGTTCACCGCTCAGCGTCTCTAGTCACACAGCTGCTCTGTTCAGCGCTGAAAAACGTCCCCTGAAACACTTTCCCGCTGCACGTCGTTCCAACTGGTGTTTGTGGAATAAAACAAGAGGAAAGTAAAAACTGGTTTTCACCGTGACCCAGTTCCATCCAGCTATACTTTCTGGGGAATTTACATGTGAATCTGAAAAATGTGGCACAAATCTTAGTGAAAAGTCGTTTTCAGCAATGAGCTGCAATTATCATTAGCTGGATGTGATAATCCGCCATGAGACTGGCTGTCAGCTGTCGCTTAAACCACGAGCCTCTTCAGCCTTCATCACCCAGACGTTTAGATTAAAGCCTCTTATCATGCAGGAAGCCAGAGAAGTGTCGCCTAACTTTCCCCTGGATCAGCAGGTTAACAGTCTGGCATCTCAGGGAAGATGTGTAGACTGGAAGGCCAGCATCAGCTCCTTCCTGCTCACACTACCTGCATGTTTGTTGCTCTTACAGGCAGAAGCAATGGCAGCCAGATGTGGAGTGGACGGAGCAGTATGCTGGAGTTGTGATGTACCCGAGTGCTGTTAATGAGAAATGGACACCTCCACCGTGGAACGGTGAGCACAAACTCCCTGCACTGCTTATGAACCAGTTTATTTTTTATTCATGTCTGTCTTTTAATGCCTGAACATAGAAATACAAAGCTGCTGTTTTCTGCACCTTCTTCTGGAATAAAACCTTCTTTTCCTTCTTTTTTCGCCGTTGTTTCTTCATGTTTCAGACAAAGATCCTCCTGCAGTGAAGGACGTTTCCAACTTGACCATTAACTTCGGACCGCAGCATCCTGCAGCTCACGGCGTGCTGCGTCTGGTGATGGAGCTCAGCGGAGAGTCTGTCAAGAAGTGCGACCCCCACATCGGCCTGCTTCATCGCGGCACTGAAAAGTTAATCGAGTACAAGACCTACCTGCAGGTACGGAGCCAAACGCAGCAGCTTTGGCAGATTTTTGCTGTTCATGGGCTCGCTAGCGATGACGCAGAGCTGGTTGACCTGGACACGTAGATGTTGCAAGAGCGCCAAACGTCAGCCTCTTGTTGGGAAATGCCAAAAAAAAGCAGATGATTCTGTCATGAGTTGCCTAATTCCTGAGAGTTCCTCTTTGTGTTTCAGGCTCTGCCCTACTTCGACCGTCTGGACTACATTTCCATGATGTGCAACGAGCAGGCGTACTCTCTGGCTGTGGAGAAGCTGCTGAACATCCAGGCTCCGCCCCGTGCACAGTGGATCAGAGGTGCTGCTCACACACACATACACACACACAGGGTGTTTCTCAATTCAGGTTCTGCACACTTCCAAGTATGAATTCGTCAGCTGCATGCGTCATCGTGGCGCGCCAAGTGCTGTCCCAATTCAGAGGCTCCTTCAAGTCCACCCTCCCAGTCCACACTTCGTTTGGCTCCAGATTAATTTAAAACGAAGGATACAGGAGATGTATCCTGAGCGCCCTCTCCTGTCCCTGAATTCATTGCTCTCCTGATAGAAAAGAATGAGCAGCAAAGCGCTGGTGTAGGTACCACACTGACCAGACCGTTTATTTATTTATTTTTATGTATAAACACACACATTTGTCCCAGCAGACAAGCTGGGAGGACATTGTGTCCAATAACCACAGATGAATTTCACTCCAGTCGTCCTCAGATGTCTTTGTCCCCTTTCATTAAAGAAAAGGCTGAATTTATTACAGTCACTCAGACAACTGGAGACTGGAATACGGAACAATAATTAAAAATATGCTAAATTATAATCCAGTGATATAAGACACTGTTTTGTCATTTAATCGAGTTAAAGAAAAAACAAACAAATCGGTCCTGGACAAATTAGAGCATTTTTCTGTTGAACAGTGGGACAAAATACCTGTCAATGGGTGCAGAAGTCTGACTGAGAGGAACAGAAAACACCTGACTGGAGTGGACACAAAAGATAAAAAAAAAATAAAATAAATAAAAATAATATATATATATATATATATATATATATATATATATATATATATATATATATTAGTTTGAGTGATGTAACATATGTTATTTTATCATATTGGTTTGCTTTTAAAAAAATATTGTCATGGTTTTCATAACACTTTTATTTATTATTACTGTTGTCAATTTCATCTTATTTCCCAGGCAGCTGTTTTCTCCTTCTTTAATGGGAGGGTATGAATACATATGAGGACGACTGTAAATGTGTCTAACAAGGATTATTTTCCACTGAACGTCAGCTTGACAGGATGAGCTGTCAGCCAGAGGAGAGCTCGTCTAAACCGCCTCCTGTTGGTCATTTACACACAAAGGAAAATGAAAATAAACCAAAGTTTAAATACTGGCACCATTTTCTGTCATTAAAAAATATTTTTGTGTCTTTTTGTGGAAGAATGGGATCAGTAATTAGATAAACTTAGCATATGTAGTTGCCAGGCAACGGAGGACTGGTGCACTATGGGTAATTCTCGTCCACTAGAGAGGCCGTCTCATTTTACTGGCAGTAAGCGCACTTCGGTGTGTGCAGACCATGTAGAACACTTCATTGTCTACTAGGGCTGTGATGATATGCTTTTGTCCTGATTCGATTCCGATTTTTTGAGTGCCGATTCGATTTAAATTGCAATTCTCAAAATTCTTTTATATTGCTGATTTTTGTTTATTAAAAAACAAAAACAATTTAACTTTTTGCTAGTAATTTTTCTTGATTTCAGTTGGGAGAAAACAACACCACAGCCATACAATCATTCTGTTGCTATAATGCCAAGAAGACAAGTAAAAAGATCAATAAAACCAATAAAAATGAGATTGAAAAAAATATTTTTTTTTTAACAAGAAATTTTATTTCCCCCCCCCTATTGTCTGCACAGTCTGCGCACTTGGAAGTGTGCAGACTCTGAATTGAGAAACACACACACACGCACGCACACACACACACACACACACACACACACACACACACACACAGCTGGCTTCCTTCTGTGGCTGCAGCTCAGCAGTGGAAATTTCCCAGCATGCCACTGGTCTTGTTTTTATGTTTACTGAACATTAAAAACATTTATTTGCTTTAGCATTTTTTGTCTTTCATTGACTGAATAAAATAAATATTTTATGTAAATTTTATTCATATTTAATGTATTAAATATATTTTTATATACAAGTACTGTTACAAAAATTGAGAAAATATGAGTAATTATATTGTGTCCGTGGCGAGACGCTTGGCCTGCTGCCTCGGCGCCGCTGGTGTGTGAGTGTTTCAGTGGCGGTTGGTGCAGATTGGCTGCCATGTTGGCGCCGGCGTGTCCCAGGACAGCTGCGGTGCACGTTTAGCTCCCCATCGCCAAGTGGAGGAATAATGGGTCCAGTTTAAAGCGCTTTGGGCGCCTTGAAAAGCACTGTAAATCTAATCATCTCCAAATTCTTCTTATTAAAATACGATGCTGTTTCTAAAAACGCGTCCAGATTTGACGTGGCGTGTTGTGTTCTGTTTGTAGTTCTGTATGGAGAGATGACGCGCATCCTGAACCACATCATGGCCGTCACCACGCACGCCCTGGACATTGGAGCCATGACGCCCTTCTTTTGGATGTTCGAGGAGAGAGAGAAGGTTTGTTCATGTGGGAAAGTTTGTCTTCGTCCAGCTCTGAGGCAACCCGACTGGAACAGTAACAGCCTTACTTTATAAACGGAGGGTCACATGTGGCTCAGCGGGAAGAATAAACAACAACATCCCTCCTCCAACACACCTGACTCAAACTACTCAGTCGTCGTGCAGAACCTCATAGGCTGCTGGATCCATTCAGTGTGAGTCAGGTGTGTTGGATCAGTGAAACATTGGGAACCTGCAAGACACCCCTGGTTTAAATGTTACTTCATCAACGCCTCCTGCTTGTTCTCAGGATTGTTTTCTTGTGTAAAAAGGAGATAAAGTTTGCTTTTAACCTTTAAATATGACGTAATGATTAAAGGTCAAGTTTTTCCTGACAGTTACTTTGATAACTAATGAATATGAATAAAAAGCCTGAACTTCCAGTGAAATTATCAAACAAAAACCCTAAAAACACACACCGAGGAAGTTGGGACGGTTAAATAATCTGAGAAGCTGTCATTGCTGTTATTTTCTGTCGGGGATTTTCCAGATGTTTGAGTTTTATGAGCGCGTGTCGGGAGCCCGGATGCACGCAGCATACGTCCGGCCCGGTGGAGTTCATCAGGTAGGACACTTGGTCCTGTTGGTGGGAAAGTCTGTATTATTTATGTGGAAATTATTCGTTTTTTTCTTAAATGTCAAAATGTGAAAAAAGTCTCCTGCCTGTTGCAGGACATGCCTCTTGGTCTGATGGACGACATCTACGAGTGGTGCAAGAATTTCTCTTTGCGAATCGATGAAGTGGAAGAGGTACGTGACTCCAGACATGGCCGCTGAAACCTTGGGGGTAAATGTGATTTGCTAAATGTGGCGTTTCACGCAGATGCTCAGCAGTAATCGCATTTGGAAGAATCGTACTGTGGACGTCGGCATTGTCACTGTCGAGGAGGCCCTCAACTACGGCTTCAGGTACATCCTGCCATCAGAAAAACGGAACGAATGATCAGAAATGAAGTTGAATCGATTTTAAACGAGTCTCTGCTGTGAACCTTTTACCAGTGGCGTGATGCTGCGAGGCTCGGGAATTAAATGGGACCTGAGGAAGTCCCAGCCCTACGACAAGTATGACGAGGTGGAGTTTGACGTTCCGATTGGAAGCAACGGCGACTGCTACGACAGGTGACGAACACGTCCAGCCATTAGCTGCTCAGAAAGACGGATGTACTGGATAGAGACTTCCCGTCCCTCACATTATTATGACAAGTCTTGAAGCTCAACGGTTTTCCCTTTGTTGCTCATCCCCCCCATTGATACGGTTTTAAATATTGGTGATCAGTTGTATCATGTACATATGAGTACCATAAAGTCAAGTTACATTATTATTATCATCATCATCATAACTATGTTTTATAATAAATCAGTTGAACAACTTCAGACCTCAAAACGAAACATTTATTCATTTTAACCCATTAGATTCTGTAGAGTCAGAAATGTCACTATTCACAATATCTGTCTTATAAAACTTCTTTAATTCTCCTTTTAAACCAAGTTTTTATGGTAATTCTTTCACTTCTTGGTCCAAATCATGACAAAAACACATCGCTCCTTTCATGACGTCCTGAAGTACGGTTTCCTGAAAACTCCCACATTTTTAAAAGAGTCGTGACTTTTTCTTTTTTAAAATCTTTTCTGAATATTTTATGACAGCTGATTTTGCTTTGCTTTAAACAATACAGGTAAAATATTACAGTCAAATATTTCCTGATGTTTCAACAGTTTATGTTGCAGGTAAAATGGATTTGTTGACTCTCAGTAATTACGTCCATTAATGATCCTACTGGCTCTTTTCCACAGGATATATACTGGTTGTGTACTTCTTAATACTTCAAGACAATATATCACATAAAGAATGAACAAAGCCTTGTATACAATATACAAAGCTCTATTTTATGAAGCACTGCAGTTATTTTTGACAGTTTTAGTTTAAGATCATTTATATATTTTTTATTAAAAAAATTTAACATTGTTTATTTTTATATTTAGAATACCTGGATGCACCAGTTAATCAACAGTTAATTAATAATGTAATAATCAGAAATTATTCCACCCTCACACACGGTCACATCACTTTTAATCCCCTTAGCGGTCCTACAGCTCCATAGTATAACTGGTGAAGATGCAGGAATTTCCTGCAACTGCCTTCAGTGGAAAACTGATTATTCTAGTTGTTCCAGTTGGTTGAATCTCAGTGTTGTTAATCTGAAATGACTCTGAGATTAAAATGTGTACTTATAATAGACGTCAGTAGGCCTTTCCTGCCACGAAGGTCCCCAGAGGGAGGGTCTGACACTACATAAATAATACTAGTGCAATCATATCAGATTTGCTGTTTATAATTGATGGGATAAAAAGTCAAATCACCACCAAAACCCCATTTTTATATGGAGAAAATACTGTCCTTGTTTCATTTTCATAGTAAAAGATGATGTAATTCCAAGCCCCCATGCAGAGGAGTTCAGGTATCTTGGGGTCTTGTTTCCAAGTGAGGAAAGATGGAATGTGAGATCGACGGATGGATCGGTGCGGCGTCTAACCGTAGCTCTATTCGCCGGTCCGTCGTTGTGAAGACGCAGCTGAGCCAAAACACAAAGGCGAAGCTGCTGCCTATCCTTACTTCGGTAGTTTTGGGGTCTGAAATTGTTTAAGTGAATAAAAAGGGAAAAAATGAATGATTTTATTGCTGTTTTGGGGTAGTTAATACAACAAGTCAAGGCAATTGTGTCCATAAAGCAGATTTCATACATAAAGAAACCCAAACTGACAGGAAAATATGTAAACAGACCTTCAAGTAGTTTTTTACAGATGAAAGGAGCATAGAAACTTAACCCAGATTTTTTTTTGTATTAAACCTGAGGATGGAAAACCAAGCCAACCATTCAGAGCTTTCCTCATCAGCAGCGACATTTTAGTAGTAACCGTTATTAGAAAATCTCTTTTACAAGAGATTACTCTTTTAGGAAAAGCCACCGTTCTGCCTGTTGGTGGAAAAGCCACCGTTCCGCCTGTTGGTGGAAAAGCCAGCGTTCCGCCTGTTGGTGGAAAAGCCAGCGTTCCGCCTGTTGGTGGAAAAGCCAGCGTTCCGCCTGTTGGTGGAAAAGCCAGCGTTCCGCCTGTTGGTGGAAAAGCCAGCGTTCCGCCTGTTGGTGGAAAAGCCAGCGTTCCGCCTGTTGGTGGAAAAGCCAGCGTTCCGCCTGTTGGTGGAAAAGCCAGCGTTCCGCCTGTTGGTGGAAAAGCCAGCGTTCCGCCTGTTGGTGGAAAAGCCAGCGTTCCGCCTGTTGGTGGAAAAGCCAGCGTTCCGCCTGTTGGTGGAAAAGCCAGCGTTCCGCCTGTTGGTGGAAAAGCCAGCGTTCCGCCTGTTGGTGGAAAAGCCAGCGTTCCGCCTGTTGGTGGAAAAGCCAGCGTTCCGCCTGTTGGTGGAAAAGCCAGCGTTCCGCCTGTGGGTGGACTAGCCAGCGTTCCGCCTGTGGGTGGACTAGCCAGCGTTCCGCCTGTGGGTGGACTAGCCAGCGTTCCGCCTGTGGGTGGAAAAGCCAGCGTTCCGCCTGTGGGTGGAAAAGCCAGCGTTCCGCCTGTGGGTGGAAAAGCCAGCGTTCCGCCTGTGGGTGGAAAAGCCAGCGTTCCGCCTGTGGGTGGAAAAGCCAGCGTTCCGCCTGTGGGTGGAAAAGCCAGCGTTCCGCCTGTTGGTGGAAAAGCCAGCGTTCCGCCTGTTGGTGGAAAAGCCAGCGTTCCGCCTGTTGGTGGAAAAGCCAGCGTTCCGCCTGTTGGTGGACTAGCCAGCGTTCCGCCTGTTGGTGGACTAGCCAGCGTTCCGCCTGTTGGTGGACTAGCCAGCGTTCCGCCTGTTGGTGGACTAGCCAGCGTTCCGCCTGTTGGTGGAAAAGCCAGCGTTCCGCCTGTTGGTGGAAAAGCCAGCGTTCCGCCTGTTGGTGGAAAAGCCAGCGTTCCGCCTGTTGGTGGAAAAGCCAGCGTTCCGCCTGTTGGTGGAAAAGCCAGCGTTCCGCCTGTTGGTGGAAAAGCCAGCGTTCCGCCTGTTGGTGGAAAAGCCAGCGTTCCGCCTGTTGGTGGAAAAGCCAGCGTTCCGCCTGTTGGTGGAAAAGCCAGCGTTCCGCCTGTTGGTGGACTAGCCAGCGTTCCGCCTGTTGGTGGACTAGCCAGCGTTCCGCCTGTTGGTGGACTAGCCAGCGTTCCGCCTGTTGGTGGAAAAGCCAGCGTTCCGCCTGTTGGTGGAAAAGCCAGCGTTCCGCCTGTTGGTGGAAAAGCCAGCGTTCCGCCTGTTGGTGGAAAAGCCAGCGTTCCGCCTGTTGGTGGAAAAGCCAGCGTTCCGCCTGTTGGTGGAAAAGCCAGCGTTCCGCCTGTTGGTGGACTAGCCAGCGTTCCGCCTGTTGGTGGAAAAGCCAGCGTTCCGCCTGTTGGTGGAAAAGCCAGCGTTCCGCCTGTTGGTGGACTAGCCAGCGTTCCGCCTGTTGGTGGAAAAGCCAGCGTTCCGCCTGTTGGTGGAAAAGCCAGCGTTCCGCCTGTTGGTGGACTAGCCAGCGTTCCGCCTGTTGGTGGAAAAGCCAGCGTTCCGCCTGTTGGTGGAAAAGCCAGCGTTCCGCCTGTTGGTGGAAAAGCCAGCGTTCCGCCTGTTGGTGGAAAAGCCAGCGTTCCGCCTGTTGGTGGAAAAGCCAGCGTTCCGCCTGTTGGTGGAAAAGCCAGCGTTCCGCCTGTTGGTGGAAAAGCCAGCGTTCCGCCTGTTGGTGGAAAAGCCAGCGTTCCGCCTGTTGGTGGAAAAGCCAGCGTTCCGCCTGTTGGTGGACTAGCCAGCGTTCCGCCTGTTGGTGGACTAGCCAGCGTTCCGCCTGTTGGTGGAAAAGCCAGCGTTCCGCCTGTTGGTGGAAAAGCCAGCGTTCCGCCTGTTGGTGGAAAAGCCAGCGTTCCGCCTGTTGGTGGACTAGCCAGCGTTCCGCCTGTTGGTGGAAAAGCCAGCGTTCCGCCTGTTGGTGGACTAGCCAGCGTTCCGCCTGTTGGTGGACTAGCCAGCGTTCCGCCTGTTGGTGGACTAGCCAGCGTTCCGCCTGTTGGTGGACTAGCCAGCGTTCCGCCTGTTGGTGGACTAGCCAGCGTTCCGCCTGTTGGTGGACTAGCCAGCGTTCCGCCTGTTGGTGGACTAGCCAGCGTTCCGCCTGTTGGTGGACTAGCCAGCGTTCCGCCTGTTGGTGGAAAAGCCAGCGTTCCGCCTGTTGGTGGAAAAGCCAGCGTTCCGCCTGTTGGTGGAAAAGCCAGCGTTCCGCCTGTTGGTGGACTAGCCAGCGTTCCGCCTGTTGGTGGAAAAGCCAGCGTTCCGCCTGTTGGTGGAAAAGCCAGCGTTCCGCCTGTTGGTGGAAAAGCCAGCGTTCCGCCTGTTGGTGGAAAAGCCAGCGTTCCGCCTGTTGGTGGAAAAGCCAGCGTTCCGCCTGTTGGTGGACTAGCCAGCGTTCCGCCTGTTGGTGGACTAGCCAGCGTTCCGCCTGTTGGTGGACTAGCCAGCGTTCCGCCTGTTGGTGGACTAGCCAGCGTTCCGCCTGTTGGTGGAAAAGCCAGCGTTCCGCCTGTTGGTGGAAAAGCCAGCGTTCCGCCTGTTGGTGGAAAAGCCAGCGTTCCGCCTGTTGGTGGAAAAGCCAGCGTTCCGCCTGTTGGTGGACTAGCCAGCGTTCCGCCTGTTGGTGGACTAGCCAGCGTTCCGCCTGTTGGTGGAAAAGCCAGCGTTCCGCCTGTTGGTGGACTAGCCAGCGTTCCGCCTGTTGGTGGACTAGCCAGCGTTCCGCCTGTTGGTGGACTAGCCAGCGTTCCGCCTGTTGGTGGACTAGCCAGCGTTCCGCCTGTTGGTGGACTAGCCAGCGTTCCGCCTGTTGGTGGACTAGCCAGCGTTCCGCCTGTTGGTGGAAAAGCCAGCGTTCCGCCTGTTGGTGGAAAAGCCAGCGTTCCGCCTGTTGGTGGAAAAGCCAGCGTTCCGCCTGTTGGTGGAAAAGCCAGCGTTCCGCCTGTTGGTGGAAAAGCCAGCGTTCCGCCTGTTGGTGGAAAAGCCAGCGTTCCGCCTGTTGGTGGAAAAGCCAGCGTTCCGCCTGTTGGTGGACTAGCCAGCGTTCCGCCTGTTGGTGGACTAGCCAGCGTGCCGCCTGTTGGTGGAAAAGCCAGCGTTCCGCCTGTTGGTGGACAAGCCAGCGTTCCGCCTGTTGGTGGACAAGCCAGCGTTCCGCCTGTTGGTGGACAAGCCAGCGTTCCGCCTGTTGGTGGACAAGCCAGCGTTCCGCCTGTTGGTGGACTAGCCAGCGTTCCGCCTGTTGGTGGAAAAGCCAGCGTTCCGCCTGTTGGTGGAAAAGCCAGCGTTCCGCCTGTTGGTGGACTAGCCAGCGTTCCGCCTGTTGGTGGACAAGCCAGCGTTCCGCCTGTTGGTGGACTAGCCAGCGTTCCGCCTGTTGGTGGAAAAGCCAGCGTTCCGCCTGTTGGTGGAAAAGCCAGCGTTCCGCCTGTTGGTGGACTAGCCAGCGTTCCGCCTGTTGGTGGACTAGCCAGCGTTCCGCCTGTTGGTGGACTAGCCAGCGTTCCGCCTGTTGGTGGAAAAGCCAGCGTTCCGCCTGTTGGTGGAAAAGCCAGCGTTCCGCCTGTTGGTGGACTAGCCAGCGTTCCGCCTGTTGGTGGACTAGCCAGCGTTCCGCCTGTTGGTGGACTAGCCAGCGTTCCGCCTGTTGGTGGACTAGCCAGCGTTCCGCCTGTTGGTGGAAAAGCCAGCGTTCCGCCTGTTGGTGGAAAAGCCAGCGTTCCGCCTGTTGGTGGACTAGCCAGCGTTCCGCCTGTTGGTGGACTAGCCAGTAATCCAGACGACTAAAAACCCGAGAGAGTTAAAAAGTTTTTCTGAAATTATTTGGGTCATCAGGGCTTTGATTCTAGATATTTTTCATTTGGTAAAAGTCTTCTTTGGTGACTGCTTTTAATGTGGCTGCTAAATGTCAGCTCAGAGTCCAAAATAGCACCAAGATTTCTGGATTTGTTCATTGTTTTCACCATCACTGACCGGAGCTGGCCACGCATCTTCAGATGTCCAGAACTATTATTTCGGATTTATCTGTATTTAGCTCGGTGTTTGTGAATCCGGTCTTTAGGACCCCCTGCCCTGCATGTTCCTCCTCCAAAACACCTGAGCCAGAATCATGAACTTCCTCAGGTTCTTTGCAGCCGATGAAAAATCCCTTTACTCCATATAAGTGTGTTCAAAGTAGGGTGAGCTATAAAACATGCGGGGCCAGGGCTCCTGGGGACCGGAACTGAAAAACACTGATTTACTGAGCTTCAGAGAGGAGCAGAATCTCCCTGTAAGAGAGCTGAGTGTCATCAGCATAACTATGATCAGATATTTAGATGAGATCTGAACTAGTGTGGCATGTAGACGTTGTATGTTTATTGGCCCGTAGGAGAGCTCCACGCCATCTGTGTTTCAGAGGATCTATAGTTAATATGTCACTGCTCCAGTCTTTCTGAAGGGAATCAAACCAGTTTAGAATCGGGGAGGAGATTCCCAGCCAGTGTCTGGGACAAATCTGCAGGAAGTCCCACCCATCTCTTAGGGTCTGAGAACCTCCTGACAATAGGTGACACAGATCTCGGTTCTGTCTTAATGTCTTCTGGGACCTGCACTATGAAACAGGTCCAGCATGTTCAGGGTTAGTTTAACTAAACCAAAGGCAGGGATCTTTCCAAGGCTTGTCATCATGTCATGAAGCTCTGATACGTTCTGGTTATCTGTTAGATCAGCATTCATCATCATCGTGTGTGTGTGTGTGTGTCTGTGTGTGTGTGTGTGTGTGTGTGTGTGTGCGTGCGTTCTCCAGGTATCTGTGCAGAGTGGAGGAGATGAGGCAGTCCCTGAGAATCATGCATCAAGCGCTCAACAAGATGCCGGAGGGGGAGATAAAGGTGGACGACGCCAAAGTGGCCCCACCGAAGAGGTCGGAGATGAAGGTGAGCAGAGAAGAGCTGACCTGATGTGATGACGTTTAAAACGTTGTCTGTGTAATATGTCTACATGTGAGTATTTAAAGTGTGACAAACTTAGTTTTTTATACGACATGATCTCATATCTGTTCCTCTCTGTTAGACTTCCATGGAGTCTCTGATCCACCACTTCAAACTCTACACAGAGGGTTACCAGGTGCCCCCGGGGGCCACGTACACAGCTGTAGAGGCTCCTAAGGTGAGGAAATACATCTGTATACACTCACAGACCTTTTTATTCTTAGTTCTACGGCAGTGAGTTGCTGCCAGATGATTGGCTGATCAGCTGTTTGTGTTTACAGCTAATAGAACTGCCTGTCAGTGAAATTTCTCTAATAATAAACATTTTTTTCATTTCACATGTTCCCCATTAAAAAGAAACGTGTAGATTCCTGGTGTGCATCAGCGTTTCCATGGTAACGTGTGTAATGCCGCTGATGGTGTATTTTCTCTGTCTTGTCCCTTTGTGTGGCCTTGCAGGGGGAGTTTGGCGTCTACTTGGTTTCAGACGGCTCCAGCAGACCTTACCGCTGCAAGATCAAAGCTCCTGGATTTGCTCACTTGGTGCGCACTTTAAACTTCACAAGACACTGAAATATTAAACACACTGGGTATCAATTATTCAGCAAGCTTAACGGCTTTTCCTTCAGGCTACGTTTACTTCATTAACTCCATTTTCTTAAGTAATGTGGAACATTTCTGAAACTCCTCTCTCACCTTCCTCTGCATCTCTGTAGCTTGTGGCTACGTGAAGTGCTGTGGAGCAGTCCTTTGAATTTTGGTTTGCAAGGCTAAAAATGTCTTTAACGTTGCATAAACAAGCTATTAGAGCAGCTCGTATGTTGACTTTAGGCTACAGCCTCATGAATAATGAAACAGAAGTCTAATATGTGCTCGTCCAGCAGGCGCGGAGGTCGCTGGTTGTCGTCGATGCTAACATGTTTCTTCTGTTTCTGCCTTCCAGGCTGGTTTGGATAAAATGTCCCGGGGACACATGTTGGCTGATGTGGTGGCCATCATAGGTAAGAATATGATGTTTTTACAAACCCAGTTCCAAAAGCGACGGGACGCCGTGTGAAAGTAAAACCAGAATCTCATCAGGTCGTATTTTATTCCCAGTAGAAGAGAAGCAACGCATCAGATCATGAAACTGGCTTTTTACCATTTTACCAGTTTCAGGATGATGTTTAGCATCGTTAGCATCTCCTCTGCTAACATCTGTAAACATCTGGGGAGTGAGGATCCCAGCTGCTCTACTGGTTTCTGCTTCCATGAAGCTCCAGATGTTTTGTACTGGTGGAAGGTCTGGACTGCAGCAGACCAGTTCTCCTGTTCCACCATCAGGATGTGGTCCAGCGTGGTCCTGCTGGACCGGTTCTCCTGTTCCACCATCAGGATGTGGTCCAGCGTGGTCCTGCTGGACCAGTTCTCCTGTTCCACCATCAGGATGTGGTCCAGCGTGGTCCTGCTGGACCAGTTCTCCTGTTCCACCATCAGGATGTGGTCCAGCATGGTGGAAGGTCTTCCCTGAAAGAGACGTTGTCTGGATGGGAGCAGATGTTTCAGCATTGATGGAGCTTCCCAGATGTGGAAGCTGCCCACGCCATCGGCACTAATGCAACCCCATCCCATCAGAGATGCAGGCTGATAACAAGCTGGATGCTCCCTCTCCTCTCTGGGGCTTGGCTGGGGGAGGTCGGGGGTTGTGGAGTTTTGGGGGCCCTCTGGGGGGCATTGCGGTCTCTGGACTGCTTGACCTCTGGGTGTGTGTGTGGTCCTTGTACTGGGCGGCCTCGGCTACGTGTTGCTGGTTTCCTGGGACCCTTTTGGTCCTGATCACTCGGCTCACCCCAGCTCTAATATGTAGCACACACACATACACACATGCATACTGGTACGCACACACACACTCGGACACGGACTGGTTTCTGCATCGTTATCTATGGTTTCTCCTCTGCTGTGTTTCTGTGAAGCTTCAGATGTTTGTGTGAAGGTGCAGAACATAATGGTTTGTCTGATTGTGTGTGTGTGTGTGTGTGTGTGTGTGTGTGTGTGTGTGTGTGTGTGTGTGTGTGTGTGTGTGTGTGTGTGTGTTGCAATTGTTGTAGCTTTTTTCTACTTTTTGTTCTGTTCTCCTTTTTTTCTCTCTTTCTTTTCTTTTTCATTCTTTTCCCCCGCTTTCGCCTCCCTCCGGTCTGGTATCATCTGGTCCGGTCTGTCCGGATGATACCGGTCTGATCCAGTCTGATCCGGTCTGGTCCGGCCCAGTCTGGTCCGGTCTGATCCAGTCCGATCCGGTCCACTCTGGTCCAGTCTGGTCTGGTCTGGTCCTATCTGGTCCGGTCTGGTCCAGTTCAGTCCAGTTCAGTCCAGTTCAGTCCAGTCTGGTCCAGTCTGGTCCGGTCTGATCCAGTCCGATCCGGTCCACTCTGGTCCAGTCTGGTCTGGTCTGGTCCAGTTCAGTCCAGTTCAGTCCAGTCTGGTCCAGTCTGGTCCGGTCTGATCCAGTCCGATCCGGTCCACTCTGGTCAAGTCTGGTCCGGTCTGGTTCAGTTCAGTCCGGTCTGGTCCTATCTGGTCCGGTCTGGTCCAGTTCAGTCCAGTCTGCTCCAGTCTGATCCGGTCTGGTCCGGTCCAGTCCGGTTCAGTCTGATCCAGTCCAGTCCGGTCCAGTCCGGTTCAGTCTGGTCCGGTCTGGGCCGGCCCAGTGTGGTCCGGTCTGGTCCTATCTGGTCTGGTCCAGTCCGGTCCGGTCCAGTCCAGTCCAGTCTGGTCCAGTCCGGTTCAGTCTGATCCAGTCCAGTCTGGTCCAGTCCGGTTCAGTCTGGTCCAGTCCAGTCCGGTCCAGTCTGGTCCGGTCTGATCCGGCCCAGTGTGGTCCGGTCTGGTCCTATCTGGTCTGGTCTGGTCTGGTCCGGTCCGGTCCGGTCCGGTCCGGTCCGGTCCGGTCCGGTCCAGTCCAGTCCAGTCTGGTCCGGTCCAGCAGTTATGAGCAGAAATGCGTCATGAATAATGAAGTGAAGACTAAAACGTAGGAAACAGGAGTGTGTTTTCTCTGTAGGAGAGTAAATCTGCAGCGCAGCTCGGCAGCCGGACCGCCGTTCCTCTGGACACGTTAGAGACGAGGCTGAAACGGCGTTACGGCTTGCAATGACACATTTTCAGCCCACTCGAGTGGAAAAATCTGCACCCACTCTGTTGTTTCTGGGTTTTGTTCTTTCTGTGCACGCTTGAGCCCCGCGGGGGTTCGTGGATGTAATGAACGGCAGCGCAGCGGGACATTTCTGGTTCTGTTGGAAACTCTGAACGAGTTTCAGATTATTCATCGTGTTGATTGTCAGACGGCTCGACGAGGTTTTCATGTACATATTCCATCATATTTGATCAAAACGTTGAAAGGTTACACGCTGCGTGTGTTAGAAGTGCTGCAGTGATGTTAAATGTTTACGTGTGTGTGAACATGTCAGCTGGAGTCTCTGATCAGATTGGATGAGATCTTTGTCAACGTCTTCCTGAACACATGCAGAGAATCATGTCTGCTTTATAGCAGTGCTGCCTGAAGATCACATGGTCTAAGTTTGACCTTTGGCCTTGTCCCTGACATACAGAGATTCCTCCTGATGGTGGTGATATTATGCGCTGTAGATGGAGGAATCTGTCTGGATCTTGTCTCAGACTGGTGGAGTTCTGTCCATCTTTCTGTCTGAGAGGCTCTGCCTCTCTGAAATGCTCCGTTTGAGGCCTGTTGTGTTTCTGCCGTCATGTTCAGCTCGTTTTCCTGTAAATGATAAAATGTCCGTCTCAAGACGTTGCTGTCTACATGTCACGCCGTGTCCCAACACGGTTGCAGTTTAACATTCCTGCCCTTCTTCATGTCCTTACAGGAACTCAGGACATCGTGTTTGGTGAGGTCGACCGCTAACGTGACGCTGCTGATGATGAAGAGGCTTCTTTCTCTGTCACACGTCTGTAAGATGGGCGCTCTTCCTCTCCTCTCTGTAGTTTTCCTCATCGTTGATGTACAATGCCCAAATAAACAGAATAAATATTTAATCTGAGAGAAGTGAGACTGCTCCTGTTTTCAGCGTGACGTTGTTGGTTAGAGTGTTTTTCTCTTGGCGCCTCCGTTTCCTCGAGCTGCTCGACAGTGATGGCTTATTAAAACACGCCAGCAGCGGCGTGTCTCTTTTCCTCTGGTGTGGTGTTGAAAGGGGGAGTGGTCTGACGAGATCTGAGACGAGTGGACTTAGCGCTCCGACCACAACTTCCCCTCTTCGCTGTGAAGTATGCAACACTCGAGTGTTGAGCAGAGGAAAGAAGCGCAGCAACAGGTCGTCGTGTTCGCCGCCTGCTGAAGGAGCCCGCTTGTTTGAACCCATCTCCAGACCGAGTCGCGATGACCGTGGCGGGTATGAACCCAGTGCTGCTGGCAGTTCCCCTCTGGATGAGCTTTGGCAGAGCAGGTGAGTAAAAATGAAGAGTTTTTATGTGAAAGCGCCACAACGATGAGAAGAAATGGTCAAAAGGCGACCTGGAAGGTGTGTTAACCCGCATCCAGGTAGAGGTTTAAAGTCCAGGCAGACGTCTGTATCTGCTCATCTTCAGGCCGTTTGCTGTGACGTTGAGGCAGAGACGGGTCGAGGCAGCGAGCTTTCTGACTCTTGGCCTGGTTGTACTTGCTGTCAGAAAGGCAGCCACCACATCAGTTCCTGTGAAAAGAGAAACTGACCTGGTTGGCTCTTTGTCACTTGTGGCGAAACACACACACGGTGTGTTTGACCACATAAACGAATGCATTGAACTTCTCCTGCACATCCGTTGTCAGACTTTCAAGCCAACTCACTGCTGCCGTGTGTTTTGAAAAAAATCCTGAAAATGTGCTGCGAGACGCACAAGTTCTGTTTTTTATCACGTAGAAGGAGACACGTAAAGTTTTTCATCTAAAATCCTCTCATTTCCACTTATTTGGTCTTTTTGTAGAAAAAATATGATTTTCTTTTCATGTAGAATCTTAAATGAGGTCAGAATAAAACTTTTTATATTTACAGTGGGGAAGATTTAATGTGTGCGGATGTGTGTTTAAACGATAAAAAACAGGTAAATGAAGTATGTCAGATACTTTAGATTTGCTGTAAACCACAGACGACGACCCACTTCGAGGGTCAGGCCTGCAGAACGTTTTCAGCCGCCTGACAGAAACATCTCATCGTGTTCGTGTGAGAATCCCATTACCTAAAAGAGATTCATGCTCTCCTAACTACTTTGTTAATTCCATACTTTTAATTCTGCTGAAGAATAAAAGAAAAAAAGTTTTGTTTTTTTAAAGATAAAGTGTGTGAGTGAGCTGGATCATGCGCGTTGCGGGCATGTTAATCTGACACGATTAGTTATTTTAGGGGGTTTACTTCCTTTAAGCCTGCAGTGTTTGAGACGTGCGGAAACCAAAGGAGATGCTGCTGCAGATACCACACGGCTCATGCTCGTCACGCAGGACCAGGAACCGCAGAGGAGAGCTCGGTCCACACACTCCAGCCCTTCTCTGTTTGATCATCTGGAGCCAGCGGTGCAAAGCGAGCAGCGTTTTCCTCCGCATGCGTAGCGGACCGAGTCTGAACTGGAAGCGCATCATCTGGACCTGACAGACGTTCAAAGAAATGAATCATTTCCTTTGAATTTACAGCGGGAAAGAAAAGTGGGAAGAAAAAAAACATGTATTTATAGCTAAGTGAGTAAAGATGATCACCTCTTATTGGCCTCTTCATTTAATCAATCAAAAAGTTTATTTCTGCAACTCTTTTCATACAAAAGTAGCTGAAAGGGCTTTACAGAGTAAAGAGCAAAGTAAAAACAAGGTTAAAAACACGCTTTCACATACAAAAATATATAATTTACCCAAAGTCTGACACACACACACACACACACACAGAGGTAAAACACATAAAACACACCCATCCAACCCCTCAGGCAAACACCAGACCCAACACCAGGCTGAGTGGACGATGAGGAGGCGATATCTCAGGGATCCTTCAGGGAACCAGACCGATGCAGCTGAGTGTGAAAACGTTTTTCCATGAAGCTGCATGTAGCCCCCACACACACCCCCACCCATCTCGGACTGTAATCAGCCTGCGGTCCCCAGCGGTGGTGATGCTTCTCTCCTCGTTTGGCCAATCAGAGCTTGTCTTTCACTGAAGTAGAAGAAGTTTATTTTGGAAACGATCCCACTAAGTTACATCTAAAGAGGAGTTTTTCTGAATATTCATATATTTTAATTCTGACTTTTAAAGTCCTGCAGGTGTTTTTATTTGTATGGAAACAGATCATTTAAAACTCCTGAAAGAAAGCAGGATTTTTCTTGACATAATCTCAGAACGTCTGTCGGGAGTTCACGGGGAAATGTGTTTTAATTCTCTAAAACATGACCCTTACCTCAGTTACTTTCTGTTTTCTGCATTATCAACATTATTCTGTTGATTTAGTAAAATGATTTGATCTTAAAAAGTTCCATTTAACCCTCCTGGGGGTGATGAGGCAGTAGTCCCTCTGGTTTCCAGGTTTCCACTCCATTATTCCCACTGTGTCGTGTGCAGTGTGCTGGTTTGTTGCAGGAGTTGCTGCTGCTGTAATCTGACTTGGTGGCGATGCTGTTGCCTAATAAGGAAGTTCGATGCAGCGGTTTTTAAAAGTGGAAGTCCAGTCTGTGGATGCTGCTGCTTTCAAATCCGCTTTTTAAGACATTTGTTGAACGTCTGCAGTATCCAGATGTTCAGCAGATATTTCCAGTCATGAGTCCCAGCAGACTCCTCTAACAGCAACATGTGGAGGCAGAAGTGCTAACGCAGTTTTCCTGTTTCATCAGCTGCTCTCTCCGAGCCGGAGATCTGCTACGTCCTGGATGGCATCTTGTTCCTGTACGGCATCATCCTGACGGCTCTCTACTGCAGGATCAAGGTTTGGACCCACCACATCCGGCTTTACAGAAACCTGCAACAACACCGAGACACAAAAAGATTCTTTTGTTTGTTTTATTTTTCTTTTTAAACATCCGGTTGTCGTTTAATGGATGATGGATACATGCAAACATTAATGCATGAAAATTACATTTAATACAGGTTGAGATTACAATAAAAAAAAACCATCAAAACAAGTAAATATGAAAGTGAAAAATAATGGAAATTAACATTTTAAATTAAAAGCTAAATTAAACAAAAGTAATTAAAATAAAATGTACAAATCATAATTTAATTAATAAAAAATTATATAAACAAAAATAATATTAACTAAGATAAAATTAACCTTTAACAATTGTTAAAATTGTTAAAAATTTAACAATTAAAAAACAATTTTGAATAAAATTGGAAAAACAAAAAATAAAGTTGAAAAATTGGCAAAAACAAAATTTAACAATTAAAATTAAAGTTAACTTTGAAACTTTTTAAACTAAAAGCTAAAACAAAACAAATTAGGATAAAATGTACAAATTAAAATTTAACTAAGAAAAAATATATTAACAGAAATATTAACTTAGATAAAATATAACTAAACAAATAAAATTTAACAATTAAAAAACTAAATTTGGATGAAAATGAAAATAAACAAAAAATAAAACAAAAATGACAAAAAAAAATTAACAAAATAAAAATGAGAAGAAAAAAGTTAAGTTGACTTTAAAACTTTTTAAACTTTAAAACTAAAATAAACAAATGAAAATAAAATAACATAAAAAGGAAAATAACTTTAAACTTAAGAATTCAATAAAAATACAAATAATCACAAAATAGAATTTAAAATTAAAGGAAAAATATAAAAACAACCAATTTAATCAGATAATAAATGAACAAAACATAAGAAATAAACCATTCAGTTACCGGTGACAGAGTGTAAAGCGTGTTGTTTACAGGACAAAGTGCAGTAAACATGCAGAAGTGACAACAAACAAACATTCAAACAAACATCTTCACTGTAGACGCGCTGATGTACAGATGCTGATGCCAAACGCAGCTTTTCCAGCTGGTGGAGGCGTGACCATCAGTAAACCCACCTGAGTAATTACATCATTTACTCTGACTGGAGGGGAAGTACAGCGTCTACATGATGCCCGTAAATACCGGCGTTAAATTCAGTTGGAGAAATCCCCTGTATGATTTAAAAACTGCTATTTTAATCCTGTGTGGATCAAACACACGGCTAAAGTCTGTAGGTTCAGCTGCATCGAGCTTCCTGGATGTTTTATTCATCAGTTTATGGATAAATTCAGACTGTTTATTCACCTCTTTAATTTCACATTTTAAATGTCATTTACTTTCCATAAAAAGAGGAAAACGTGCATCAGACGGCGTGCAGCGGTCGTAAATACAGTATTTTACCTCTACAGACATATGCAATCATACGTTTCTGTTTATTAGTGATATTTAGAATTAATCATTATTTATGATATTTTAACGTATTCTATAAAATATTTATAAAATAATATATAATCATAATTATATGATGTAAATCTATCAAATACAGCTGTATCATTTTCTTTTCCAAATAAACATGAAGGCAAACTTAGATTATGTTCTATTATATTATATATATTTATTTCTTCTCCGGTGAGTGGAAACATATTGGATGACTCACTAACATCTACTGAAGTAGTTTATTTATATCAATAAAATCCTCATTCATGAACATGCAGGAAAAGAGTTTGTAAATATGTGGCCACTGTACAGTGGGGGTGGGGGGGTGTCATATCTGTAGATGAAGTGATGAAGAGGAGAAAAGATGTGATGAAGTTTTACTCTTCATGTTTCCTCTGCAGGTCTACAATGCCAGAGAGACTAAAGGGAAACCGCAGCAGGTAAACATGATGATTACTCCGCATAGACATGTACACTCATCACACACAGTACCTGCTCCACCGGGTCAGTACCTGCTCCACCGGGTCAGTACCTGCTCCACCGGGCCAATACCTGCTCCACCGGGTCAGTACCTGCTCCAACGGGCCAATATCTGGTCCACCGGGTCAGTACCTGCTCCACCGGGCCAATACCTGCTCCACCGGGTCAGTACCTGCTCCACCGGGCCAATACCTGCTCCACCGGGTCAGTACCTGCTCCAACGGGCCAATATCTGGTCCACCGGGCCAATACCTGCTCCACCGGGTCAGTACCTGCTCCACCGGGCCAATACCTGCTCCACCGGGCCAATACCTGCTCCACCGGGTCAGTACCTGGTCCACCGGGTCAGTACCTGCTCCACCGGGCCAATACCTGCTCCACCGGGTCAGTACCTGCTCCACCGGGCCAATACCTGGTCCACCGGGTCAGTACCTGGTCCACCGGGCCAATACCTGCTCCACCGGGTCAGTACCTGCTCCACCGGGTCAGTACCTGGTCCACCGGGCCAATACCTGCTCCACCGGGTCAGTACCTGGTCCACCGGGCCAATACCTGCTCCACCGGGTCAGTACCTGCTCCACCGGGCCAATACCTGCTCCACCGGGTCAGTACCTGCTCCACCGGGCCAATACCTGGTCCACCGGGTCAGTACCTGGTCCACCGGGCCAATACCTGCTCCACCGGGTCAGTACCTGCTCCACCGGGCCAGTACCTCCTCCACCGGGCCAGTACCTCCTCCACCGGGCCAGTACCTGCTCCACCGGGCCAATACCTGCTCCACCGGGCCAGTACCTGCTCCACCGGGTCAGTACCTGCTCCACCGGGCCAATATCTGGTCCACCGGGTCAGTACCTGGTCCACCGGGCCAGTACCTGCTCCACCGGGTCAGTACCTGGTCCACCGGGCCAGTACCTGCTCCACCGGGTCAGTACCTGCTCCACCGGGTCAGTACCTGGTCCACCGGGCCAATATCTGGTCCACCGGGCCAGTACCTGCTCCACCGGGTCAGTACCTGCTCCACCGGGTCAGTACCTGCTCCACCGGGCCAATATCTGGTCCACCGGGTCAGTACCTGCTCCACCGGGCCAATATCTGGTCCACCGGGTCAGTACCTGCTCCACCGGGTCAGTACCTGCTCCACCGGGCCAGTACCTGCTCCACCGGGCCAGTACCTGGTCCACCGGGCCAATATCTGGTCCACCGGGTCAGTACCTGCTCCACCGGGTCAGTACCTGGTCCACCGGGCCAATATCTGGTCCACCGGGTCAGTACCTGCTCCACCGGGCCAGTACCTGGTCCACCGGGTCAGTACCTGGTCCACCGGGTCAGTACCTGCTCCACCGGGCCAATACCTGCTCCACCGGGCCAGTACCTGCTCCACCGGGCCAATACCTGCTCCACCGGGCCAATATCTGGTCCACCGGGTCAGTACCTGCTCCACCGGGTCAGTACCTGCTCCACCGGGCCAGTACCTGGTCCACCGGGCCAATATCTGGTCCACCGGGTCAGTACCTGCTCCACCGGGTCAGTACCTGCTCCACCGGGCCAATATCTGGTCCACCGGGTCAGTACCTGCTCCACCGGGTCAGTACCTGGTCCACCGGGCCAGTACCTGCTCCACCGGGTCAGTACCTGCTCCACCGGGCCAATATCTGGTCCACCGGGTCAGTACCTGCTCCACCGGGCCAATATCTGGTCCACCGGGTCAGTACCTGCTCCACTGGGCCAATATCTGGTCCACCGGGTCAGTACCTGCTCCACCGGGTCAGTACCTGCTCCACCGGGCCAGTACCTGCTCCACCGGGCCAGTACCTGGTCCACCGGGCCAATATCTGGTCCACCGGGTCAGTACCTGCTCCACCGGGTCAGTACCTGGTCCACCGGGCCAATATCTGGTCCACCGGGTCAGTACCTGCTCCACCGGGTCAGTACCTGCTCCACCGGGCCAGTACCTGGTCCACCGGGCCAATATCTGGTCCACCGGGTCAGTACCTGCTCCACCGGGTCAGTACCTGCTCCACCGGGTCAGTACCTGCTCCACCGGGCCAGTACCTGGTCCACTGGGCCAGTACCTTGTCCACCGGGTCAGTACCTTGTCCACCGGGTCAGTACCTGGTCCACCGGGTCAGTACCTGGTCCACCGGGCCAATACCTGCTCCACCGGGTCAGTACCTGCTCCACCGGGCCAGTACCTGCTCCACCGGGCCAATACCTGCTCCACCGGGTCAGTACCTGCTCCACCGGGCCAATACCTGCTCCACCGGGTCAGTACCTGCTCCACCGGGCCAATATCTGGTCCACCGGGCCAATATCTGGTCCACCGGGCCAGTACCTGGTCCACCGGGTCAGTACCTGCTCCACCGGGCCAGTACCTGCTCCACCGGGCCAATACCTGCTCCACCGGGTCAGTACCTGCTCCACCGGGCCAATATCTGGTCCACCGGGCCAATATCTGGTCCACCGGGCCAGTACCTGGTCCACCGGGCCAGTACCTGCTCCACCGGGCCAATATCTGGTCCACCGGGTCAGTACCTGGTCCACCGGGCCAGTACCTGCTCCACCGGGTCAGTACCTGGTCCACCGGGCCAGTACCTGCTCCACCGGGCCAGTACCTGCTCCACTGGGCTCCCATTGGTCCCACAAGGTGCTGAAAACATCCCCAGAGATTTTACTCCCCAAAGACGTGAAGCACCACGGTGGCCTCACAGCCAGAGGGTCGCTGGTTCGAGACTCGGACAGGGGGAGGTTCTAACGGGGGTCTGCATGTTTTCCCCGTGGAAATATACGGCAACAAGTTGCTGCAACGAGTTGCTGCAGCGAGTTGCTGTCATATAAATGTGTTCTATGTAACGGCAACCGGTTTCCTGGTAATAAAGCAGCTGATGACGTAACTAGTGGACCACATGACCAAGTGGAGTTTCTGTCAGCGACCGTTTGTTCAGGCAGGAATCATCACTCTTATTATTATTACTTATTATTTTAACAGCTTCTAACTTGGATAAAACCAGCGCTCGTCAAGGCATTTGTTTCCCAGCAACCACTGAGACGCTGTTTCATCTCTAAATAAATTCTCTGCAGCTTCTCAGTAAATCTGAACCGACTGAATTCATTTTAGTGGTTCCAGATTCATTTTGGCAGAATTTATCTTCGGTGTCCTCCGTGCTTGTGTCGTTCTCGCTCTCACGTGAAAGTCGCTCTGGATGAAAGCTGCTAAATGACTGCAGAATAGAACAGAATAGAATTTCCCCCCCAGTTGTGTTGTACTTAGAAATAGTTTCATCTTTTGGTTTCTGAGCGCCAGCCACAAGCTGCACACACTGCAGGCTATTCTCGGCTTCGTGGCAGCCTGACTGCTTGTTTTCTTGCTGTTTCTAACCATTCTCTTCATCTCTCCATCCAGACCGCTGATGAGGGCATATATACGGTGAGTTATTTCAACCTGAGTGTTTAACAGAGAGAAAACGGCGGCAGAGGAACTAAAATCCTCTGTTTTCCCTCCAGGGTCTGACGCCTCATGCCACCGACACATACGAAACTATCGGCATGAAGAAGTGATGGGAACCAGTCCAGTCTCCTCTGAAATCCCTGATCTGTTCCTAACTGCAGCGCAGCACACTGCTTTTGTGTCCTAGCATCCATTTCCCTTTTTGCTTTTGTAGAACCGACATGAGGCTGTTTTAGGACAGAAACAGAGAAGTGGAGCCGAAACCAGGCAGGTCTTTTCAGAAACTGCTCTTCTTCTTTCCTTGTTGCACAGATTAAATTATTTCTTTTTCATTTTGATAAATATATATCCTATAGATACATATATGTAGAGGTTTAATATGTGACGTTGTGCGGACCAATCTGCTGACTATGCCCCCTGCTTCAGGCCTTTCTGAAAGACAGTTTTCTGTGTGAAAGTCGCTGGACCCTCGCCACATTGTGTTCTCTTTAAGTGTAAGATGTTTATTTCCTAATATCAGCAAAAATGTTTGCTCATCTTGATGTTTGTACCTCTCAGTTTGTGGTAAAGATGGCAAGATGTGGAAGGGGAATAAAATGTGTTTAATTCAGATAAAGCAGTGTTCCTGCGCACCACATGATGGCACTGATGGCGTCTGAGGATGACATGAGTCATGGAGCTGTTTGTATGTAAAACTTGTTCTATGTGCACATTAAAGATGGCCTCCTTTAGACAAAGCAGACGCCTCACTGTGATTTCATCATTACCTGAGCGGTTGCATTTCCAGCCTGTTCCATCAGGTTTGACTTGGACCAGAAGAAGAAAAAACGCGTCAAAGAGAAAAGCTGAGTTTGCATCGATGTGAAGAGAAAAATGTTTAAAAGCTGAAGGGCTGATTCATGTGATGGAGTTGGATCTAAGTTATATGTGACATTTAACAAAACAAGAAGTTTCTTCTGCTGTTAAATTATGATAGCATTAATGTTTATCTTTAATGTGTTCATTTCTTTTCTCTAAACCTTTGGTTTCTGTCTCGGCCTTCCTGTTTCCGGTGTTCTGCGCGTCTTCTGGTTTAAACAGGGTTTTCTGTGCCTGCTGTTTTCACCTGCTTCTGCTTTCAGCAGAACAAGTAAGGACGAGAAAATAACTGTCATGTTGCGTGAAAAAAACCAGAAAGGCAACTTTGTGTGTTTGCAGGTGTGTGCCTCTCAGAGAGAGAGAGAGAGCGAGAAAGAGAGGGAGGGAGCACAAACAGGTGTATCACACACAGGTCGAGCTGAGCCTTCTCTTACTGGCTGCAAACAGGATGGCTTCACGACACTGAAGGATTCAACCATACAAATAGAAAACTGATTCGTTTTGCCCCCTGGACAGCGTCTGGGAAGGATCTAAAGTCTCAAAGGAACAAGACACCAGCCGGGATGATCTAGCTGCACGAGGAATGACAGCGCCTCGTGCTGTGTGCTTGCCTCTTATTTAGGGTCATATTACCTGGACTGATGAGCTTTATTCTTGCTCTGGAAGTTTTCCAACGTGTGTACAATTAGCAGCGACTGCTGAGGAGGATGACATCTGTGCTGAACACACTCTCACTCTGTCTCTGTGTGCTCCAGATCTTTGGTAAGATGAGGCTTTTCATAACATGAAATACTGCTTTGACACTGTGGTGCAGCTCTTTAATGCCACAGCTACAGTCTGAATGTCTGGGAATGGTCAGGATAACTCACTGGAATGGTAGTTTGTAACACATGTCCATCAGCTATTTCTGCTCATTTTTGGAGAAGCTTTTGTCCAAAAAGAAGAAAAACCCAAACCCCCCCAAAACACTTGTGGCTTTGTGTGACATTTCAGGAAAAACAGGTTGCAGTTGATCCATCTTACTGATTCATAGGAACGGCATGAACCCTCCCAGCAGGGGTGTGTTTGCACGATACTTAAAATCAAGCTTCAGTTCCTAATCCCCTGAAAACACACTTGTGTATGTAAAAAGAAAACAGAAAACTTTTGGCCATGGGGAGCATCTCTTGACCTGAACATGATGACTGCTACGTCTTCCTCTTTGATTCTGAGAATATGTTTAAGGACACCAGCTGTCCACTGTTCTGGCCATGTTGCCTTTTACATACTTTCAGTAGAGTGTTTATTGCAAAGCATGCTGATTGCTAACAAAATGATTAACCACAAAGAAAAACCCCAAAAGAAGTGTCTGCGCCACGAGTCGACCACTAAATGTTTTGCTTCAGTGACAGCTTTTATCTACACAGCCCTCTTCATCATACTGGTCCAGTTTTTCTTTTCTTTCTTTCTTTTTTTTTTTAATGTGATTTTTTATTATTTAAACCAAATAACACACACATTTATAAGACACTGTCATTGGCATTGTCAGACAAAGACGACAACTAACACGTAACTAACCCAAAACCAGGAATATTGAGGCAACAGAAAACTCCTGGAACGGCAGAGCATGAAGCTGCCTGACCATCATTAGTTTGTAAATTGTGTGAATGTAATAAATCAGGTGGGAATACATAACTTTAAACTTTTTCCCATTCCTTTTTGAACATCTTCGTCTATTTGTGGTTGGGTTTTCTTGTTTTCTTTTATTTGCATGTTGTTTTCTCTCTAAACCACGGACCAACCCACCAACATCACTGCAGCAGCTAATGGCTAACAGCATTGCTAAAATTTGCTAGCAGATTTAGCTACTTTGCAGCTCAAAAGCATCTCATTTTGCCATGTTTTGCATAACCTTACCAACTTGACAGAGATGAGAGTTACAAGATCAGGCTCTTGGAGAAGATGCAGCCAAGTGTGCACCATCTAGCTAACCTTGAGTAATAAGCTCAACGATGCTGTGCTCCTGCAGCTACAGAAACAGTGCAATTCTGACAAGACAGCATTTAATTTGGAAATTTGCTGCATTAAAACACAGAATGTGTTAATGCAGAGTAATACAGAAGAAAACAGCAGAAGGAATCTGGAGCAAAGCTAATAATTAGCATATTTAGCTAAATTACATTACAGTTTAACAACTATGGTGGCTAATGGCTAGCTAGCGCTCACACCCCCAGTACTGGCAACAAGCATATGCAGGTTATGTAGCCAGGCTTATTTTTAGACTGTTTTTTTCCATGTCAGTGAAGTAGTAGCACCTAGCTAGCCTCAGAAAGTTCAGCTAATTCCTTCGTTGAGGGCCACAATCCTGCAGCTTTTCCATGTAGCCTTGCTCCTAAACTCCAGACTCAAATTAATGTGCCACCGAGCAGAACTTCAATTGCTGTTGGATCCATTAAATATAAGCCAGGTGTTGGAACCAGTTGGAACAGTGAAAACCTGCAAGACAGCAGTCCTCAAGGTCCAACTTTGGTTATCACTGCACATGCTAACAGCTAAAGGGCTCCATTTGTGGACCCCATATTGCCCATGATATAGTAATTGGTATACGGCATTATGGAAGAATATCTGCATACTGTGTAAAAATGGGAATAAACAACACTGATGGATGACTGTTCTTTCTCTGTGCTGGAGGCTCATAAAGTATAAAACTTGAAAGATTACTCTTTTTCATTATTAATGTTTTATTTGCTGATCAGGCGAAGTTAAATTTGCCAAAATACAAACTCGTAATTAAAGCTAGGCGAACATTTCTATTCCATCCATAAAGCAGGACATAAAGCTATTCCAGTAATGCAGCAGAGGCAGATTCCACAGTCGGCTCAAACCTCAGGGTTACAAACAGACACATACTCATGGAAAAAAAACACACCTGTCTTCAGAATACACTCACCAGCTCTGACGGTAAATACATGAATCATATCCTTTTTATTTGCACCTCGTCTCACATCAGGGAATTAATCAGCTCCTGTACGAGTTGCTCAACATGAGACTCACATTAAAAGATTATCACTTGTCATATATCAGATTGGTACCATCGTGGGGTCACAGCTTGGGCACACAGTTTGTGGAGATAGGTTGGTTGTAATGGTTAGAAATGTTTCTAAGAAAACCAGTGTGGATCAACAGGGATTGTTATATTCCAGTGTGTATATTTGAAATAAATTCATAATGCATTAGTATAATGCAAAACAGTGCTGGGTGGTATTATTACTGAATCATACTAGTTCCAATGTCTTTGGCAGTATTTTCTCTTATACCTGACTGGGTGTTAACCATATTCTCACCACAATGGAATGGACTATTCTTACCCAATAGTTTATCCATATTATAGTGTCTCTAGCAAACACGTGAACCAGTGACGTCTGACTTGAGTGTCTTCAAGCTTTTTCAGTTTAACCTGAGGATATGGAGGGTGTGGATCTTAGTTTCAGACACTATTGATACTCCGAAGCATGTTTGAAGCTTAGGTGATGCAGCTAATTGCATGGGTTGCCGCCTTTGGCGACAAGCTTATCTCTACATCATTTGCAGTAAATAGTTGTTTGGTGCACATCTGACCAGTCAAAAGCAAAGTATCTCCAGAGAACAGATACAGGACCGTATTTCTGTGTCATGTTAAACTTCGCCCAACATCCCTTTCTGAGCTTGATCAGTTCAAAATCACAACTGAACTTGTCCAATAACATGACGGCTTTGCTGCAGGTTTAGTGGTCAAACAGGAGAAAGGTCCCCGTCCAACAGTTTCCTGCTGCAATGTGTTCCCGATGTTGTTTAGGCTGTTGAAATCAAAGCTTGCAGTATAAGATACATTCATAAAACCAGAAAATATATATTAAAAGGATTCTTGGTATAAATTAGGTACAAATAGCTGAATGTTTACTGTTGGAGGTAAACAAATGGAAAATGTGGTTGGGCCCTCATCCCTGTCTCGCTGCTATGTTGCATTGACATGTTATTTCAGTATCCAGAAAGGACAAACCAAGTGATAGCTCTACATAAGACCTTTATGGTTTATAAAGCTACCGTTGTCTGTGGGGAGGTAGATGCTATTTCCATTTGGAGCAGTTATGTCTTTAGTCCTTTCACACTTGATTGTATTGATTGTTAAGAAGCTCCTGGCAGGATGACTGAAGCAGCTTCGCTTTTGACCATTATCAGGTCAAAAGGTTTATGGCAGGACCATCAACCAACAGCTTTATTTAGTTTCCTTTGATGAATGTTATTTATGACTATGTCAAATGTAGTCAACTGTCACTGCCCACATTCTTCCCATGCGTCCTTATGTCAGCATGGCTGTTAGGTAATACATGCAGACTTCAGAGTTCACTTCTGAGCTGGGATTTCAGTTTTAGCCGTATACACCAGCAAACATGACAATGGTGGATGGGATGGTGATAATGTAATGGTAGAAAGAGACATAAAAAGAATCAGAGCAGGAGACAGCGTGTCTGTTAAAGACGTCTCAGCTTTTTCTTCTTTGTTCTTCTTAGTTGTCATATACACCCTACAATGTGCAATATCTTCAAATCCATTCTGTACTCCAGTAGCACATGATACCGCAACAAAAACGCTCATGTACATCATCAGCAAGGGTCCAGTAAAAACAGTTCAGTAAAATAGTTACTCGAAAACACTTCTTTTATTCATAAACACAATTTTAGAGAAAAATTAAAGGATTTCAAAGGGTTTGAATAGATTGTTTTTAAAGAATGTAACATTTTAAAAATATTTAACACTCAAAATATTTGGCCGCACATTTCTAGCAGGTAATTTGTCACTATACAAGTACACCTATCTGTGGAGTTCCTCAAGGATCAGTCCTTGGACCTCTAGTGTTCAGTTTGTATCTGCTCCCTTTGGGGCAAATATAACTTTAACACTAATTTATAACAGCTATGCAGATGATACACAACATTATGTGTCTTTGTCACCAGACGACTGCAGTCCAACAGACTTACTGTATTAGTGTTTTGAGAAAATTAACGCCTCGGTCTGAGAGAATTTTCAGCAAATAAATGAAGACAAAACTGAGATTATTCCGTTTGACTGGATTAGTAATATGGTCTTTAAACAGGACTTCCTAAAAAGACAATAAAACATTTGCAACTCATCTAGATGATGGTGCTAGAGCTTAAACTAGGACTAACGGTGTGTTCAGACCAAATGCGTCAAGAGCGGCAGGTTTCCATGTAAAGTCTATGTGGAGGTGCGGCAAGGGGGCGTCGAGCTTTCTCGTGTCGCGTTTTGAGCGTTTTGGGCGTCGGTCAAAAGCCAGAGATGGGCAAAGCTGAACTTTTGCCGCTTGATGCGGGGCGTCAACCAATCAGAGCGATTAGCTCGCTCCTGGAGGATTCCTGTGGTGAACCCAGACACGGGTCTGAGACGCCATTACTCCGTTCAATATTTAGGATAACCATTCCTTGCTAAAAAGCTGAATGTTACTGATTTGGCAACTTAGCAGGACACGTTGCCTAGCAACACTTTGTTTGGGGGTGGCGGCTCTCTGCTGAGTGCGGCTCTTGTTGCATTAACAATAACTATCACTGCACTACGACAACATTCTTCAGCTTTATTTATTAAATAAAACCATGCCATCGCTCTACTGAATCCGCCATCATTCAAACTGACCGGAAGAAAAGCTCCGCCTTTCCCCCTCTCTTTTCCGCCGCGTTTGCCGCTCGCTCCAGACAAGCAGCAGACGTGGCGGGAGCGTCAGGAGCGCGTCTGACATAAAAGTGGCAGTTTAATGACCAGCGTTGAGCGTTTTGAGTGTTTTTGATGCTCAAAATGGGTTTGGTCTGAACACACCGCAAGATATCTGAATACATCACACCAGTTTTAAAATCTACACTGGTTTCCAGTGAGTCACAGGATAGACTTTAAAACCCTGCTGATGGTTAACATAATTGGTTGACATAATCCCAGAATGGTTTAAACCCAGAATACATCAACGATATGTTCAGTGAATATAAACCAAGACGTGCTGTTAGATCCAAAGACTCAGGTCAACTAGTCCAGAGTCCAGACTAAACATGGAAAAGCAGCCTTTAGCTGTAATGCTGCAAACAAGTGGAACAAATTGCCAGTGGAGAATAAACTTTCACCAAATCTAAACACATTCAGGTTAAAAACATTTATTTTCTCATATGTTATGCAGAAAATCTGCATGCTAACTTTTAACCGATTTTATTGATTTAAATTATATTAATTTATGATGTTGTTATTTCTGTAAATTGTTATTTGTTGTTGTTTTTATTCTTATTTACACCACCTGTAAAGCTTTTAATGTCTTATGTAAAGCACTTTGAGTTATCTTGTACATGAAAGGTGCTATACAAATGAACTTGCTGTGCCTTATGTAATGTAAGGCTATCAACTTGATGTTAGCATGTAGAGGTGCTAATGTGGTAGCACCAGATTAGTTTTAAGGTAGTTTGGGAAAACCATGTTATATTTAGATTTCACTGAGAGTATTTAAGGAAAACACATCAATTGAAGCTGAAAATAAAGGATAAAACATGCTCTCAGTTACTTAGAGCTGACTAAGCTAGCGCTACTACATCATCTAGTTCAAGTAAACAGGTGGCTAGGAAGGCTCGTAGCTGATTTTAAAGCAGGGATCAACAACTCCAGGTTCTTTACCCAAATACCACATCAAACTCCGCATCCTGACCCAAAACAACCAACCTATCCTTTGTTGATCTTTGTGAACTTTCTGCAAATATTTCCACTTGGTGATTCAGTTAACTCATGCAAAGTTGTTTTACTTCTCATTAGGGATGCCCAGATACCGATATCAGTATCGGTATCAGCTCAATACCATGTCTTTGTACTCATACTGGGTATTAATATAAGTTTACTGATACCACCACTAATACCCGATACCACACTAGTTAAGCCAGCGCAGATGTGTTTGATGATATGCTTTGGATGTGTTTTAAAATAAATAAATGCCTTGAATGTTAAAATGTGACATTTTTTGTTACACTAAAAGCGAGATCTTTGTTTGAAAATTGCACATGTATAGATTTATTTGGGTAAAATGCGCCAAATCAAAATAAAACTTGTTGACATTGTTAGATATGTAATGTTATTATATTTGTATTGGTGAGGTAACTTCAGAAAGGATGGGTCATTGATTACAGCCTAATGAAATCTTACACAGTTATAACAGTAATAATAACCGTAGTCACAATAATGTTCACATAAACAGATTTGTTATTGGCAAATATCGGTATCTGCAGATATTTCAATTTCAGATATTGGTATCTGATCGAAACTCCCAATAAGTGGATCGGTGCATCCCTACTGCTAATGCCTTTCTAATGTCGCCAAACTTATCATAGTGGTGTGTGAGTGTGTTAGAGAGGAACATAATAATTTTAATGTTGCGTTTAACTCAATGCAAAGCAGGTTTTCCTCAATAGTTCAGTTGTTCAAGTACTTTGATAATGATTTATACTTTTTTCAGTACTTTTAAAGTCTTGACGAGGTGAAAACTGCATGTTGGTCAGAAGTACATGCAGTTAACAGATGCAGTAAAACATGAGCAAGAAATAAGCAGCAAAGGTCTTACCTGGTGTGATATTTTTTAAAAGTAAATGTATCTCAGTTTGGATACATACACCTCTGCTCATAAATTCTGGGACACTTTCCGTAATAGGGAAGTGTCCCAGAGTTTCTGAGCAGTTGTGTACAGGAGACGTGTTGTCTGCTAGGTTTTGGGTTTAAACAGTAAACTTAACTGATTCCATTTAGCATAGAGCCATATTCTGTGCTATAGTGAAAAAAACAAACAAAAACAATGAAACTTGATGAGCAGTAACACAACATTTGTCACATTATATCTGTTTGCTTCAGCAAAAAGACAACAAACCTACATTGGTTGAATCTTAGTAGCGTGCTTCGAGAAAAATATGAACCATGTAGGTGCAAACAGCCCCTTCCAGCTTCACACCTAATGCAGGCTTCGACATCCTCTGTGGTAAACTATTTCATCGCGGGCATCAACAGACATGAATAAAAGGAGAAAATAGTGCTGGGTGTCTGTGGTTTCTACCACTGTGCTGCCATGTGACAGCGTTCAAACACACGATGCACAGGCTTTGTTTTTCAGGCCTGTGACTGTTTGCGTTGTCCTGACGCTGAAGTAAACTCTGAGGTGAAGTTTGTTTTTGGAACAAGTTAAACGACATATCTGCAATCGTTCTAATCTTCATCGCATCCTGTTTTCTATTCCCTCCTTCTTATCTGTCGTCAGTGTGGAGCTTAAAAATCCTCCTCTGCTGCTTTAATTCACTCGAGTTGGATGACAGTTTACCTGTAAAATCACATTTTTATCTGCTCTTTCCCAGCGTATGATGTGTTCAGTTAACATCAAGCAGCAGGAAAGAGAACACAACTTCTCCACCAAGCTGCAACAAATATTTGAAGATTATTTTTGTGTTTCAGAGACAATGATAAAGGGAGACTTAGTGGATCTTCCCCCAAATCCCTTACAATCCCTGGCGGAAGAGGAGACTGTCCTTCCTTGCCGCTACCAGCCTAAAAACAGCGATGTGGTGGTGCAGGTCACCTGGTATAAAGGGAGCCGCAACCATGAAAACCAGATCATCACTGTTAACCGAGAGAATGGACAGACAGGTGAGTTCATCAGCACCGTGTCTGTCTAAATACTTTCCCAGCTTCACGGTGAGGAATGTGTGTATCATCCCACCCACAGTTTCTGTCAGTGTTACATTTGTCAGTTTGAGTCAGTGAGAGTTGGGAGGATTTGTTTCTGCCTTTGCAGAACTTAAAGAGCTTTAAGGCAAATGCCAGAAACATCTAAAACTGTTCAGTGAAGCAGGCTGTGAGGGGAGCATGGCCAGACTCTGATCTTTCATCGCTTATTTGTGTTGTTTTTTCTTATTAGTAGTGATTTAAGAGTTAAAGCTTACAGCAAATGTGAGTGTGGGACACAAAACTGGAAGCTAAATGCCCACGATGCAATGTCTGGGTGCAAGCTTGCACATGGAAGTAAAAGAGACAAAATAAACCCTGGGGTCTGTTTGGGAACTCACTGGACTTAATGTTTTGAGTCACTTCCTTTCTCTTTACTCTCTCTTTCTCTCACTGCTTCCCTCCCCCTCTCAATCTGCAGCGTTCGGGTTGTGGTCTCAGCGCGTGCGCTTCAAAAGCAGTGAACCCATCATGGACTCATCCCTGGTTATCATGAACACAGACATCACTGATGAGGGGAAGTACATCTGCCACATCTCCACCTACCCATCTGGCAACTTTGAAAGAACGATGTCCCTCATCGTGTGGAGTGAGTTTGACTGGAAAACCCAGCATGAGCAATGTGTTGCGTGTGCTTTCTTTATCAGGTTCTTTATCTATACAATTAACCAATTCATTAGAATAATTCATGCTAAAATTCCTAACAAATTTCCACTCAGTTTTGTTTTCTGAAAAAGATGTAAACTTGGCAAATTTGAACATTATTAACCCTTTAACACTTAAAAAATAATGGATCCATTAATCTATTTGCTACACTTGCTTGTTCCAATGCAGGGAAATAATTATTAGAAACCTACTTTTTTTCCCCAAATTTGAGTCTTTATGTGGCCTTTTAAGAAAATGCAAAAATCTAAAATAATTTGCACATATGTATGGTACATGTAGGCGATACGCCAGGATTATTTTATTTTATTTATGATTATTTCATTACACACAGTTTTCAGCTAATTTTTTTTTGCAATACACCTCAAAACTGTATGTATCAAATATCATACATTTGGCATTAACAGGTGAAATTATATTTGAAATACATATAATGCACAAGTGCTTCAACATATAGCTAGTTCTGAGCGTGCATGTTCAACTTTTCTGCTTTAGCTTAGACTTCAAAACATATTCAGTTCAATTCAACTTTATTTGTATCACACCACTTCACAACAATGTTGTCCCAGGACACTTTACATCCACATCATTTCAAGCCAATTCATACATATCCTATAATAGAAACCAACTGATTACATCGAGTCATGACTTGGATCCAATCCTCCATCCTGAGCTGCACACGGCGACAGTGGGAAGGAAAAAACTCCCCTTTAACAGGAAGAAAACCTCCGGCAGAACCCGGCTCAGGGAGGGCAGCCATCTGCCTCGACTGGTTGGGGTGGAGAGGACAGGAAAGACAGATCAACATGTACAACTGCACTTATTCAGGAAGACCAGTGGAAAAAAGGAGAAATAAGTTAGAGACGGCAATATTGGCAGATATTTATACATTAATATATTAGAGAAATAGAGCGAGGTACTTCTCACTGCATCAGGTAACATCCCCATTGCTACATAAGTAATGGATGGCTAGACTACCCATAACTATAAGAGCAATGAGCAGAACCTGGACAGGTGGGTCCCGTACATGCAGACTCCAACTCAGGAGATGCTCATATCCTAACTATAAGAATCATGGAAAATGAAGGTTTTCAGCTCGATCTTAAAGATGTTGAGGGAGTCTGCCTCCCGAACCCACGGTGGGAGCTGTGGGTTTTACAAAATGTAAAAGTTACTTGGAACTAAGATTTTGGGCATCGTCCAGATATAACTATATCAGTGTGAATTAAAGCTGCGGTGTTCCTGATCAGGATTTTAATAGTTTTTATTTAATGTTATTTCCTTTCCCTCACTTTCTTGTTTTGATTTTAAATTATGCTTATTTTCTAATGTTTTATTGTTTTTGTAAAGCACTTTGCATCATCTTGTTGCTGAATTGTACTATTTAAATAAACTTGCCTTGAAATTTTACGATAAAAATCAGACAGTTTACGATTCGTGGGGCATGATATGAGTCAGAATATTGTTTACGATATGATTCAAAGCAGCTTGTAAGCAACTATTGCATCAGCGTGTGGTAAAAACTTTGCTTAAATCCTGTTGGACTCCTCTTCTGCCCCCTGGTGGATGGATGTTACTCCAATAATTCAGACATATCGCGCAGTGCATTTATCGTATTATACCATTAAACATGGATCATAAAACTTGTGTAATGAAGCATTAGTGAGCTAATTAAAGCTAGCTATAATTAGTAAAAGAACATTTTACAAGCGTTTTATAGAAAAGTATAGGAGAAATTCACCTGATTGTTTTTGTTGTACATTTTCCTTTGGTTTAATTTTCCTCCTCATTGCTCTCTTTAACCGCAAAGCGACATTCTTCATGTTTGTAAATCTTTATCAGTAAATCAGACATTAGGTACCAAGTTGTGAAGGCAGGTCTTTTGATTAAATCTTGTTTTTATTCTTGCTAATGCTAGCTGTGTTAGCATCTCGGTATTCCCTCAGTCGGTAACCGCCCTCCTGGCTTTTGTCAAATCTCCCCTTTGTCTCATAACATCCCAAAATATTTCCACACCTTGACCTTGTTTCCACCTCGCAAGCAACAACATGCCAGATCTGAGCGGGGTGTTAAGCAGGCTGGTTGACTACCGCAGGCCTCGCTGCCTGTTTGCGCTAACCGTGTGGCCTCACTCTTTGTATTTACATCTATATCTATAAATTAAACCTACTTGATGCTTTTGTTAGAGTTAAATCACAGCTGAAGATATTTGTCGTTGTCAGTAAACGGCAAACAGAGCAGTAATTGCCTGTTTTCTCCTCCTTCATCCAGGTGTTTTGGTTCTTTTCCAGGAAGTACTATTAAACATATCTGCGAGTTTTAATTACTGGACCAACTAATGCTGTGTTGGTGACATAACAGCAGTCTGGACCTGATTTCATGAGGACTTCTCTGAAACTTTAACCAGTTCTCCACAGCTGGGATATTTAAACCAAAACTGTGGACGCCATGAAGTTGTTTAAAAGAAGAATTTAATGGCAGTAAAACTGGAAGGAGAAGTTTCTAAATCCCAGAATGCTGTAAAAGATGCTCTGCTGTTGTAAAATGTGAGGTTTAGTCACTTGTCATGAGATGAACTCTGATCAAAACTGTCACTTTCACTCTTCTAGCCATTCCCATTTCCTCCTTGGATCCTGTGGTAGTAGAGGAGGGGCAGGACTACCTGCAGGTTGCCACCTGCCGCTCCATCGGCCGCCCGCCACCCCGCCTGGCCTGGGACACCGAACTGAACGGCCGGTCCAACAATCGCTCCTCCAACAACGGGGCGGTCTCCATAATTTTCTCCCTGCACCCCCTGAGGAGCATGAACGGCAAGAAACTGGACTGTCTGGTGTGGCATCCGGCTCTTCCAGGTCCCCGCAGGCTCACAAACAACCTGGTCGTGCACTGTGAGTGACAGACGAGAAGCCTTCCTGTCATAAACACAGTTTTCTCTCATGCCTTCAACTGATCGAAGCTTGTAAACTTCTGCTTCCTTCCAGTCCCTCCGCATGCAGAGGTGTCAGGGTACAATGGAGACTGGCTTGTTGGTGCGCAGAATGCTGCCCTGACGTGCGTGGGTGGAGGAAACCCCAAACCGCACAGTTTCACCTGGTCCAGGTAAGGCAGCACTCGCCTCTCTCTCTCACTGTCTGGTGCTCGTATGACTAAATGTCTGGAAGAAACGGAGTCATGGTGCCAATTACCTGCCAGGTCAGCTGATGTGCAGAGCAATGCTCAGTCAGTTTAGGTGTTTTTATGTCCTCAGCAGAAGCAGTTTCTTGCTTTTATGGGAAGTCTGCGGAGCTCTGCACCACAGAAGCATTTCATGCATCAGAGTTGGATGTTTCATGCTTTCATGCAGGAAGAGCTAAAGAGAGCAGGTCTGGTTTATTACGGCATTAAAAACTCTGCCTTTAACTGCAAAACATTCAGGAGATAGCAGCAATTTAAAGTAAAAAGTGGACTGCTGAAGCAGGAGTAAAATCCACCCATTTAATATCTAAAACAGGTGTAATATTGCACATAATGACAGCCTAGATTCAGGGAAATGAGATTGATTTATACTGATTCAGGGTGTTTATATAATAACTTGCAACAAAAGTATTCTCAGCACAATTTAAGAAGAAATTAATTCAGTCCAACAAATTCCACTTAAACTCAACAATTTTCAACCAAACAGTCTTTATTAACAGCGGCTGTAGCTCAGGAGGAAGAGCAGTCATCTTCAACTGGAACGTTGGGAGGTCGATTCCAGGCTTCCCCTGACCAAAATGCCAAAGTGTCCTGGAGCAAGACACTGAACCCCAAGCTGCCCTGAGATGTGCCTATCAGAGTATGACTGTGTATGTGACTGTAAAAAGTAGTGTAAAGTGCTTTGAGTGGTCTGTATGACTAGAAAAGTGTTATATAAGTACAAGTCCATTTATTTATAAAACACTTTTAAAACAAACAATGTGAAGATGTGAGGGTGAAAAAAGAATGAAAACAGCAAACACTGATATAAATTTATACTGAAAAAATACAGTATTGAAGAGGATTGAAAAACAATTATGGTCCAGAAATAATTGGACGGAAATGACGGAATTGGAAAGACAGAAGCAGCTGGAGATGATGTGAGCTTTGTGACGATCATCCTGCTGGAAGTTTCCATCAGAAGATGCTAAACCAGGGGTCACCAACTCTGGTCCGCGAGGGCTCCAATCCTGCAGGTTTTACTGTTTCCCTGGTCTAACCAGGCGGCAACCTCCGGCGGTTCAAAATGAAGCCTCCGCAGAAGTGCCAAAAACTGCAGTTCCCCCTTCATCCACTAGGGGCTGCAAACTGGAGTGAATCCCCATAGACCCCCATGTTAAAAAGACCAACTTCACGGAAGAAATAAACATGTTTCCAGCAGAAATAAACATGTTTCCAGCAGAAATAAACATGTTTCCGACAGAAATAAACATTTCCAGCAGAAATAAACATGTTTCCGGCGGAAATAAACATGTTTCCAGCAGAAATAAACATGTTTCTGGCGGAAATAATTATGTTTACCGCAGAAAAAAAACACGTTTTCAGCAGAAATAAACATGTTTCCGGCAGGAATAAACATGTTTACAGCAGAAATAAACATGTTTACCGCAGAAAAAAACACGTTTTCAGCAGAAATAAACGTGTTTACAGCAGAAATAAACATGTTTACCACCAAAATAAACATGTTTACAGCAGGAATAAACATGTTTACAGCAGAAATAAACACGTTTTCAGCCTGGTACAAAAATCCATTTTAAGTTTAATAGGTCAGGTTTACCTTCATGACAACTGTGGGGGGAGCGAAGTTTTGCTTTTTTAAAAAGATTTCATCAAAAAATTCTGCCATTCGTGAAGGAGGAACGTAGAACAACTGCGGTTTTTAGCCGGTTAACAACGTGACTTAGCTTTAGCCCGCTTACCTCTGTTAGCTGGTTAGCTCCTGTTAGCTCGGTTAGCTCTTAGCTACAGGCAGCTCAGAGTTCACTAGATGTCAATCATCCACCATGACATCTCAGCCCCCCGCTTTGCCCATATTTGTATTTTCCGGGAGACAACATGCGTGATGCTGTCTATGGCGATGGTAGGAACCTACAGTCTACAGTCATACAGTTTATGGGTATAACACACCTGACCCAAACCAACTGCTCATCAGCAGGCAGGTGCAGAAGATGAAAACAAGTTGTTGGAGAAGCTTTTCATTTAAAACTAGTGAGTTGTAGCAGGGAAACACTAAAACCTGCAGGATGATGGCCCCTGAGGACCAGAGTTGGTGACCCCCTGTCCTACTATGTAACCCAGGGGCACCAAAGTTCCCAGAGACCGACCATTCTGCAGCTTTTAGATGCAACTCTTGTCCAACACACCAGTACCATATGTCATGCAGCTCTGCAGAGGCCAGGTAATAAGCCAGTCGTTGGATTCAGATGTGCTGCATCTAAAAGGGTTTATCTGTCTTCCTGTTGTCTTTCCATCATCTCCAACCAGTCTGACCAGTCTCTGACCTCTGACACCAAGCAGACCTTCTGGTCCAGATAACAGCTGGATGTTTTCTCTTCTCCAGACCTTCTCTGGAAACCCTGGAGATGGTTGTGTGTGAAAATCCCAGTAAACACTCAGACCAACAACATGCTGCGTTTAAAGTCTCCTTTCCTCCTCATTCTGAGGCTCAGTGTGAACTTTTCATTTCTGCCTGACTACATGTCACACATGTGATTGGCTGATTAGATATTTATGCGAACAAGCATTCAGACAAGTGGACCTGATAAAGCGAGCAGTGTGTATCTTACCAAATGGACATTTGTTGACGATGAACTGGTTGAACAGGAAGTTATGTATCTTTTCCTGCACTGAGATGGAGAAGCGATGTGCAGTGACCCCGTCTACCTGACGCTGCATGGAGGCTGGTGTCAGCTGGAAAAGCATGTTTGTCTTCTCTCTTTCTGTCCTCTGAGTCTGTTGACCAGAGCAATTCTTACTCTGCTACCTTGTTTACAAAACAGTTTTTTTCCCACCAAAGTCCCACATCACAACCATGACTTCATTTTTAAAACGATCAACTAGTTACCATACAGTGTATCCTGATGTGTGCACGTTGAGTGAAATAGGTTTAGGCAGCGTGGCAGAGCAGGATCTCCACCCTTTCCACCCGACTTCATCAGACAAGCCCTGACATTGTCACCGCCTGATCCTGCTGCCTCAATGGAAACTGACAGATTCACATATTGCGTGTGTCACATAACATGCTGCGCACGGCTGCCCAGCTTTAGACCCAGCAAAGGTTTGACTCACATGCCTGACTTCTTCTGCTTGAGTCACACACTGGCTTTTTAAGACCGTTTTCTTTGTCACATTAGATATTCTCAGGGTGTGGTGCTTGTAAAAATATGTGCCACAAAAAGAGACAGTGGAGGATTGACGGTTCCTGGCGAATTATGACAGGTGACAGCAGGGTCCAAAATGGGGGAAATCCACTCAGAAGGGGCACTTCTGCAGCTAAATAAGAAAAGCTGTGGTTCATTGCCGAGTGATATTACTTACTATTAATCACAAATACATCTTGAGAAAGATGTTTTTGTGAGTAATGCTCTTTCTACACAACTAAATCTCTGGTTACAATCAGCCACACTGACTCACACTCAGTTCACATGAACACAAACTCACGCTGAAGAGCTGCGGCTACAGCAGCGGGCCAACCTGTTATCAGCTAGTGACGGCAGGTGAAGTCATGCTAATGTCGCAGTGTCATGTTGCGGCTTGCGCCAAAAGCAGACAGATGAGACAGTTTCACACGAAGGCGGGAGGATGGAGGGGATGAGAAGAGTCAAAAGGGAAAGGGATGAGTCGCAAGGAGAGAGGGGAGCTGGTGGGAGCTGGGGTGAGAGGAGGAAGAGGAAGCAGAAATGTGTGGATTTGTATGAGATGTTATCAGAGATGTGTGAGATGCAAATGTAGAAACAAATAGTTCCTCTTTCTCCTTGTCTGAAATATGTGTTTGTGTAGAAACATTCAAAGCATACAGCTGTGTTATAAGTAGAGAAATTCATAAAAAAAACAGCCACCGCAAAATCATTTCTTCCATCCTCCCCAATATGGTGTAATAGTGCTTTTAAAGCTGCAGGGACACCACTAAATAATATAGTTTGGCGTAAAGAAAATATCATGGAAATCTCTCAAATTGTAGAAAAGGGAGAAATTCTCCCCTTTGAAGAACTTGGGAGAAGACATAATTTAAGCATGAATAACTTTTTACAGTATTTTCAGTTAAAGTCAGTTGTCTCCAAACTTTCCAAAGAATGCTTTGATTATAATTTTGAGATTGATAAAAAAAACTCAGACTTCTATCCTCAAATAGAAGCACAGTCTCAGGTATATATAAGCTATTGCTTCAGTCCTCTTCAAATCCAAATTTAAAAACAGAGGCACAATGGGAATCTGATTTACGGGTCCAACTCATATCCACAGAATGGGAAAATATTTGGTGTGATATTAAAATAATCTCTAAATGTTAGAGGAAGAATAATACAGCTAAAAATTCTTCATAGAGCATACATTACTCCAAACTTAAAAAAATAGACCCAAGTATCTCAAATGTTTGTTGGCATAAATGTGGACAAGTAGCTAATCTATTTAATATCTTATGGCTCTGCCCAGCTATTAATCTGTTTTGGACAGAAGTCTGTAGGTTAACCTCAGTGCTTATTAATGTAGATATAACTCCATGTCCGTCCTTATGTCTGTTGGGTCATAGGACCATAAAGTTTAAAACAAGACTAGAGAAGAAAACAGTGGGCTTAGCATTTCTGTCTGCCAAAAGAATAATTTAATTTTACTGGAAAATTCTCAAGCCAAAATGCTTCTCCATAGAAACATGGTTATCTGAATTTCTAAATCTTATAAGCATGGAAAGAACAACGGATATGCTAAATGATACTAAAATCAATTCTGAAACTATTTGGAAGCTGGTATGGGGACACATGGGATCACAAATGATGGTTTGATGATAAGTAAGTAATTCTCTTTTTTCTTTTTAAAAAATTTTTCATATACAAGGGAGACAGTTTCCCATTGCACATAGAGAGAATGTGTGTCCGGGTTTTTGACATGTAGTATATAAATTGCAATGTAGCTAAGAAAAAAAGAAAAAGAAAAGAAAAGGGGAAGGAAAAGGAAAGAAAAAGGGAAGGAAAAAAAGAAAAAAGGGAAAAAAAGGGTAAAAAGAAGAGAAAAAAGAGGGAAAAGAAAAGAAAAAAGGAAGAAAAAAAGAAGAGAAAAAAAGTTTTGCATGGGTAGGTAGACTTACATAAACGTTGGTATGTGTGTTTATATTTTGTATACAGATTTAAACGCAGTTAGTGTATGTATGTATAGGCTTTAAAGATATGCAGACATATGTATGTATAGATGTATGTAAGAATTATATGTATATATATGTATGTAAGCAGGCATGGACATGCCTATCACCTGGCCTTTTGGGCTTCTGATATGGGCTTCTCTACTGAATACTTTAGCGTCAAATATGAGTACACACATCCCCCCCCCCCCCCCCCCCCCCCCCAGCCTCCTTGACTTACAGTTTTCACTCCACATGAGTGGAGTGAAAGCTGTAAGTCAAGGCTAAATATGGGTCTAATGAAACTACACAATGGGCCATATTTGTGCCAGTGTTTGAGATTACATCATCTTTTAGTTTTGGCACAGTGATTCACAAAGAGCTGTTAGCTAAAACCTTGGCAATTCCAGGCGTGAATAGGATCTGAAAGAAACAACAAATCAGGACCTGAGAGATGCAAGAGGACCTTCAGCTGATCCATCTCCTGTTGGCCGAAGCCTCATCAAAAATGATTTCATGGAAGAAGCCTTGCTGAGGAAGTGAAACAGAGAGGCCAAAGTATGTCACATGATACAAGAACCAAATTGAAGGTTCTAATGGAGGGATGAATCCTCCCCAGAACCCGGACCTCAACATGACCGAGGCAGTGTGGGATCATCTAGGCAGAGAAGGGAACAAAAGGCAGAAACATCAGAAAGAGCTTGTGAGGAAAAGCCTGAAGAACTACCTGAAGAAAACTTAAATAAAACAAGAAGTCTGAAAGGGTTAAAACTGAAGATAAAGATGCTCAGAACAAATATTTACTTTCAATCTTGACAGACCCCTCCCTGAGCTGTCACCTTATCGTGGTGGAGGGGTTTGTGTGTCCCAAAGATCCTAGCAGCTATGTTGTCTGGGGCTTTATGCCCCTGGTAGGGTCACCCATGGCAAACAGGTGTCTAGGGGAGGGACCAGACAAAGTACGGCTCACAAGACCCCTATGATGTACACAAACTCGGGCAGAAATGTTCCCTTGCCCGGACGCGGGTTACTGTGACCCTCCTCTGGAGCCAGGCCTGGAGGTGGGGTACGTGAGCGAGCATCTGGTGGTCGGGCCTTTACCCATGGGGCCTGGTCGGGCTCAGCCCGAAAGGGTTACATGGTCCCCACCTCCCGTGGGCTCACCATCTGCGGGAGGAGCCGTAGGGGTCGGGTGCAGTGTGAGCTGGGCGGTAGCAAGGGGCGGGGACCCTGGCGGTCCGATCCCCGGCTGCAGAAGCTGGCTCTAGGGACGTGGAACGTCACCTCTCTGGTGGGGAAGGAGCCTGAGCTTGTGCGGGAGGTTGAGCCGTTCTGGCTAGATATAGTTGGACTCACCTCGATGCATAGCTTGGGCTCTGGAACCAGTACCCTCGAAAGAGGCTGGACTTTCTTCCACTCTGGAGTTGCTCATGGTGAGAGGCGCCGAGCAGGTGTGGGCATTCTCATCAGCCCCCAGCTTGGTGCCTGCACGTTGGGGTTTACCCCGGTGGATGAAAGGGTAGTTTCCCTCCGCCTCCGGGTGGGGGGACGGGTCCTGACTGTTGTCTGTGCTTATGTGCCGAACAGCAGTTCAGAGTACCCACCCTTTCCGGAGTCCTTGGAGGGAGTGCTGGAGGGTGCTCCTTCTGGGGACTCCATTGTTCTGCTGGGGGACTTCAATGCTCACGTGGGCAATGACAGTGAGACCTGGAGGGGAGTGATTGGGAGGCATGGTCCCCCGCCTCTGAACCCAAAGGGTGTTTTGTTATTGGACTTCTGTGCTCGTCATGGATTGTCCATAACGAACACCATGTTCCAACATAAGAGTGTCCATATGTACACCTGGCATCAGGATTCCCTGGGCCGCAGTTCGATGATCGATTTTGTAGTTGTATCGTCAGACCTGCGGCCACATGCCTTGGACACTCGGGTGAAGAGGGGGGCGGAGCTGTCAACTAATCACCACCTGGTGGTGAGTTGGCTCAGATTGTGGGGGAGGAAGCCGGTCAGATCTGGCAGGCCCAAATGTGTTGTGAGTGTCTGCTGGGAACGTCTGGCTGAGTCCCCTGTCAGAGCGAGCTTCAACTCCAACCTTCAGCAGAGCTTCGAACATGTCCCGAGTGAGGCGGGGGACATTGAGTCCGAATGGGCTGTGTTCCGTGCGTCTATTGCTGAGGCGGCCAGCCGGAGCTGTGGCTGTAAGGTCGTTGGTGCCTGTCGTGGCGGTAATCCCAGGACTCGTTGGTGGGCACCAGCAGTGAGGGATGCCGTCAAGCTGAAGAAGGAGTCCTATCGGGCCTTCTTGGCCTGTGGGACTCTGGAGGCAGCTGATGGGTACCGACAGGCTAAGCGGCATGCGGCTTCGGCTGTTGCCGAGGCAAAAACTCGGGCATGGGAGGAGTTCGGCGAGGCCATGGAGAAAGACTTCCGGATGGCTTCGAGGAGATTCTGGTCCACCATCCGGCGGCTCAGGAGGGGGAAGCAGTGCTCCATCAATACTGTGTACAGTGGAGGTGGGGAGCTGCTGACCTCAACTCGGGACGTTGTGGGTCGGTGGAAGGAATACTTCGAAGACCTCCTCAATCCTACCAACACGTCTTCCGATGAGGAAGCAGAGCTGGTGGACTCAGGGGTGGACTCTCCTATCTCTGGGGCTGAAGTCGCTGAGGTGGTCAAAAAGCTCCTTGGCGGCAAGGCCCCGGGGGTGGACAAGATCCGCCCAGAGTTCCTTAAGGCTCTGGATGCTGTGGGGCTGTCCTGGCTGACACGCCTCTGCAGCATTGCGTGGACATCGGGGACAGTACCGCTGGATTGGCAGACTGGGGTGGTGGTCCCCCTTTTTAAGAAGGGAGACCGGAGGGTGTGTTCTAATTACAGGGGAATCACACTCCTCAGCCTCCCTGGTAAGGCCTATTTAGGAATCCTGGAGAGGAGGGTCCACCGGATAGTTGAATCCCGGATTGAGGAGGAGCAGTGTGGTTTTCGTCCTGGTCGCGGAACAGTGGACCAGCTCTATGCTCTCTTTGGGCTCCTGGAGGGGGCATGGGAGTTTGCCCAACCAGTCTACATGTGCTTTGTGGACCTGGAGAAGGCATTCGATCGTGTCCCCCGGGGGCTCCTGTGGGGGGTACTCCGGGAGTATGGGGGACCCCCTTGTACGACCTGTCCGGTCCCTGTACGACAGGTGTCAGAGCTCGGTCTGCATTACCGGTAGTAAGTCGGATTTGTTTCCGGTGAGGGTTGGACTCCGCCAAGGCTGCCCTTTATCACCGATTCTGTTCATAACTTATATGGACAGAATTTCTAGGCGCAGCCGAGGTGTTGAGGGGATCCGACTTGGTGGCCTCAGGATTGGGTCCCTGCTTTTTGCAGATGACGTGGTCCTGTTGGCTTCATCTGGTCGTGATCTCCAGCTCTCACTTGAGCGATTCGCGGCCGAGTGTGAAGCGGCTGGGATGAGAATCAGCACCTCCAAATCTGAGACCATGGGCCTCAGCCGGAATAGGGTGGATTGCCCTCTCCGGGTCGGGAGTCAGGTCCTGCCTCAAGTGGAGGAGTTTAAATATCTCAGGGTCTTGTTCACGAGTGTGGGAAGGATGGAGCTCGAGATCGACAGACGGATCGGTGCGATGTCTGCAGTAATGGGGACTCTGCGCCGGTCTGTCGTGGTGAAGAAGGAGCTGAGCCAGAAGGCAAAGCTCTCGATTTACCAGTCGATCTATGTTCCTACCCTCACCTATGGTCATGAGCTGTGGGTCGTGACCGAAAGAAGGAGATCTCGTATACAGGCGGCTGAAATGGGTTTCCTCCGCAGGGTGGCCGGGCTCTCCCTTAGAGATAGGGTGAGGAGCTCGGTCATCCGGGAGGGGCTCAGAGTAGAGCCGCTGCTCCTCCGCATCGAGAGGAACCAGTTGAGGTGGCTCGGGCATCTGGTCAGGATGCCTCCTGGACCTCCCTGGTGAGGTGTTCCAGGCACGTCCCTCTGGGAGGAGACCCCGGGGAAGACCCAGGACACGCTGGAGGGATTATATCTCTCGGCTGGCCTGGGAACGCCTCTGTATCCCCCCTGCAGAGTTGGCAAATGTGGCTGGGGAGAGGGAAGTCTGGGCTTCCCTGCTTAGGCTGCTGCCCCCGCGACCCGACCCCGGATAAGCGGCAGAAGATGAAGATAAAGATGAAGAATCTTGACAGAAATGTAGAAACTCTGTGCCTCAGATATTAGATTTCCATTTCCAGTTGCATGTATTTCAGTAAAAAGCTGCACCTATTTCCTGTTTTCCTGGTAAAATACCAAGACTGGAGGGATGACTCAAGACTTTTCCACAGTTCTCTGGAATATCTCATCGCTTGTTATTGTTTTGCCTGTTTTGCGTTATGAAAGTGTTGCAATCTTCAAAACGTACATGACAAAAGCTGGTCAGGTCACAAGGCTGCAGAGGATAATGTTGGATAAATATATATTTTGCTAACAGGACTGTCACTTTGGAGCGTGTGGGGATGTGTGTGTGTGTGTGTGTGTGGGGGGGGGGGGGGGGGGGTGTAAAAGTACTGTAAAATGTATTTTTAAATCAATCTTTGAAATATAGCACACTGACAATTGTTTACTCTTAAAAAGCTGAAGTTTTCTTTGTTTGTTCTGCCTGCAGAATAGGAGGAAAGCTGCCAAAGGATGCCGTTGCCCACCCTAATGGATCACTGGTATTTGGGCGACCCCTGAACACCTCAGACGAAGGAACCTACCAGTGCGAGGTGGTGAACAAAGTGGGAAAAGCAAAGGTGGAGGTGGAGGTTCGTTTGAAAGGTAGGTTTACAACACTGTCAACAGTCAGACTAGTTATGTTAACATCTCCATGTACAAATATATTTATGTATATCCATTTAATCCCTTTTTACACAGTGGCCCCCATGGAGCGAAAACTGCTCGACAACATGACAATGATCATCTTTGGGGGTGTAGCTGGTGGGCTGCTGATTCTGATGCTCATCATTATCATCACCATCACATGCTACCACAAACGCAAGAACGCGAGACTGCAGAATGACCTGGATCAGAAGATGTACGATATAGCGTCCTAATTAAGATGAGATAAGATGAGATGGAGCCTTAATAGCCCCCACAAGCAGATTGAGCTGAAAGAAACTCTGTTAATGAAGCAAATCAGGGCTATTAAGCGTGTCACAGCTGACAGCATCAACATGGCACTAGAACATGATGACTAGATCTAGATGTTCATGTAAACGTGGAAAATTAGATCAATTACTGTGAGCAGAGATAGAGAAAAATATGCTACATGACAAGTTTAACTTATCAGCAACACATCATTCACAGTGGAGCTGCGTCGCATTTTAAAATGTCTATTTTTCTTCTTTTTACAGGCAGGAAATAAGCTCTCTCTCCAGGCAAACTTCGTCCAGGAGAATAAACTCCTATAGCACAGATGGTAGAGAAGCGGTACTAGCACTTAATTATCCTCCCATCCCTTATTTTTCTTTGTGTTGCTGGTTCCATAACTCAGTAATATGCTAATTGTAGTAATATCAGTCATTTTGGAAGCCTTTGTTTTCAGTGTTAGTCTTTCTTTTGACCTCATCCTATGTGTCTGTTTGAACTGCAGATAGAAGAAAGCATCCTTCTGGCGTTGGAGAAAAGGGAGGTCAGCCTGTCTTCCCTCAGGGTCAGTCTGCGTATCTCTCTAAATCTGCATGCAAGGCCAGTTTCTTAGACTGAGGCTTTACTGTCCTGAGGCCAGAAGGCCAAATTCTGAGCTTCCAACAGTTCACACCTGAATGTAGAGCATCAAAGATACTGATAATAACATTGACACACTGTATTACTGGAGATACTCTTGGATTTCTCCAGGCTGCTTTTTTCTTGAGGTGTTTGCTGTTTCTGTGGCTCTTTGATTTCTTTAAACATGTAAATTTATCTGTGTGCCGTGCATGGGATTTTAAGTATGAGCTAAAATGTCTTTACTTTAGGAAACTGACGCTGCACCAACCTAATGCATGTCTTTTTAATGGTAAAACTGAGCGAATGCACAGTTAGCTTAGCTAAGCTAACTGATCTAATGCACAGTTAGCTTATAGACTGAAAAAAAAGCTTATAGACAGCATATACACTGAAAGAAAGAAATGCTAGCTGTGCTGGCTCTTTCCAAAACAACAAAACCTGCAATTTGTAAAATGACACAATTGGCCAATTATACCATCTTGGTTTAATAAAAACCATGAAACTGGTTGAACAGGAAGTTCAACCAGTATATATTGGTTTTATAGGGAACAGAAAGGTCAAACTCCAAAACCGCTCCATCTTGGGTGGCTAATAGCTAGCTATTTCTTGTTTTTTAGAATTAATTTAAATTTATATTGTATTTATAATTTCATAACTTATATCTTGTGGTGTGTGAAATACTGAGTTTCGTGTTTATTAGCAGTAAACCGCCGTCAGAGCACTTTCACCTTGGATAATCTAAGCTGTCCTGACAGGAGCAATAAAAGCTAAAGCTAATCAGAATTTAGCCACCGGAAGAACAAATTTTCAACCATTTTAAATAGTCAAACTTTTAAATTAATAATAGATGTTTGAGCAGGCGTTACATTGTGGAAATTTACACCTTGTAAATATCCACAATGTTTACATTTCCTCAAATACAGAATGTCCTGTAGCAACACGCTTTGCCCTTTGTCCAAAACAACAGCCCAGATTACAGCATTGTGTGACGTTATGGGCCCAGTCTGAGGCAGAAGTGACACAATCCCAGCTGCTATGTTTTAGATTTGTTAGAACATCCATTTTTCTTGGATGCATCCCTCTAAGCGAGTTTTAGCATTTAGCTTTAGCTTGCCTACAGCTATAGCATCCAGTTCTCCTGAGAAAATCTCAGTGTCTACTGCAGGTAATTAGTACTACAGATAAACCAAATTAAAAAATAAAAGCAATAAAAAAATACCTTTAAGCTATGAAACCACTGGTAAGCTTCATACTGTACACTTTTTGTGATACTGCTACATTTGGGACAAAAATACTTATTGCAGTTTTCTTCTGGGCTCATATAAGTCGCATCTCTTCTCAGTACCAGACAGGATGAGTTGTTTTCCATAATTTTCACACTATCACATGAATATCCTGCTGGTCCAGGGCCACAGTCCTGCAGGTTTTCAGTGTGTCCCTACTCCAACACACCTAAATCAAATGATTGAGTCGTGCAGAACTTCATAGGCTGGTGGATCCTCTAAATCGAGTCAGGTGTTGGAGCAGAGATACATTGAAAACCTGCAGAACTGTGGTCTCTGAGGACCGACTTTGGACCTGCGATGTTTTTTACTTTTTATCTTTCTTTTCCATTCACATTTTTAGATTAAGTGGCAGTGCTAAAATAATTCATCATACATATTTTTTAATTGTTACAATTGTATAATATCCATTTCATATTTCTATTATTATTGTAAAAGTGCTGATAAAGTTTAGGGAACCAGAGAAAACCTAGGAATTTCAAATTTACCAATTTTAGTTGGTCCTAAAATTTCTTGAAATTTCTGCAATGATGATTAAAGAGATGATCCAAATCATTACTGCTAAAGTGTAAAAAGAATTTTGAGAAAAATCTGCATTTTCTTTTCTTTTCATTTAAATGGAGATAGATTTTTTTTAATCTTATGTTTAAAAATAAACCTATTTATGCCCAGATGCCAGCTTTGTATTAATGCCAAATATTAATTATATATAATTAATTAGTCAAGTACACAATTATCAGTATGTAATTGCAGCAACTACTAAATTCAGCTGCAGATACTTTTCCAGGAAGTAGGTTAAATGATGAATATTTCAGATGGATGAAAAAAGGGACTTTTGTTTTATGCTAACGTTTTTTAGTTGGCCTACAGACTGGATTTTGTACATTTTGATGAAATTGCACAAACAAGACGTGGCTGTGCTCATTTCTGATGCTGATTATTTGGATCTGTTGTTAAGTTTGTCAGCATGTTCCTTCTTTCCAGTCTTTCTGGTAAGCTGATAAAAGTAAACCCTTCACCCTTCAGCAAGGAGGTGCACGCCTTCCAAAATGTCACTATGAGCCTACTTTTACACAAATGAACTAGAACAAGAAGAAATGACAGATTGTGATTTGACCTGGTTTATATAATAAATGCTCTGACTGGAAACTGGTCTTAAAATGAAAGAATGAAACATTTCTGAGTGTGTAATCAGTGTATTCTCTCTGACAGCCGGAGCAGACTCACAGCTATGACAGCAGATCTACAATCTCAGCTGGGAGAGGAGGAGGTGGAGATTACGACTTTCTGGGCCGACCAGTTTTGTCCAACTTCTCCCGGAGGCGGAGAGAAAGAAACGAGGATACCCAGCTCAGAGTGGCGACGACTATGAGAAACGGCGAAATGTCTTTTGTAAGTGTGTCGTTTTCTGGGCATGCCCAAGCTTGATTTCACCAAACTGTAGAATTCCTCTGCTCCAGTTTAGTCGCCTCTGAGCACATACCCGATGATGATGACGATGCAGTTCCTGTCTGGTCTGTGTCATTGCAGCAGGAGAATGGTTTCGTCCCTCCGATCATGCCGTCGCCTGCCCCTACCCTGCAGTCCACTGAGATCTTTAGACACCAGAACGGCAGCGCTATCATCACAGTTAATGGAGGTTCACGACAAGGAAGTATCACAAAGACTTACCTTCCCCCTCCCATGAGCATCAGCTACCCCCCAGTACCGGACAACGAGGATGAAGTCGACGAAGGCTTGGGCGGGCCTATCAGTCAGGATCATCCAGACCATCAAGGCAGTGAGACCAGCACCTCTAGAGAGTCCATGGCTAACAGCTCTCTAAGCTTCAATCAGATGCCACCAATGCCCCTTCTGGATAGTCCCCACGCCTCCACCATCCACAGGGCTCATATGGTTTAACTGGCGGCAGGAAAAAGACACGGTAAACTACAGCACTGGTTGGAGGAAATGCTGCATTTTCTATTTTCATTTCTATACTGGGTGACAACAGATCATAGCTTGGTGATAAAGCTGTGTTCCCCCAGATTGCAGGTACAGACTGGGACAACACTGCGAAATTTCCAGTGCAGCTATGGCATTTAATCAGCTAGCTTTCACAAGGCAGACGCTGGTCTAAGCAGCTGATGGGTGAATGTGACACGCCTTGTGACTGGGGATATCGAAAGCACTCAAAGACACATGAGGCTCTGTGAGAAAGCGGATAAATCGAAATGATTAGCACTGAGGGACTTCTTTTTATTTCCATGTTCAGTGAAGAGCAGCCGAGCTTGTGAGAAGTTTTGGGATCTGATCCAGACCTTTGGCTGTGCATCTCTGGCCACACCTGAAATATCCACACACCTCCCTGTTTTTCCTCACTGTCTTCACCTCAAGCACTGAAGCAAACAGAAACCTTGGCTCTGCATGTGCAGTAGTCTGGAAATCTGTACAAATGTGCATATGAAATAATTTTTTATTATTATTCAAGCCATGCTCTGAAATGTTTTTGTAAAACGATCAGATAATTTGTTTCTAGCTGTTAGATTGAACACATAAGCTCCATATTCAGGATGGAAACGGACTTCATCTCTTCTCACATGCGTAGTGTGTGGAAGCTCGACAGACTAACACGTCTCCTTCCACGGTTTTCCACATTGCTTTATGTGGCTGAATTTCAACATGTGGACAGCTGCCACATCCACGGACATGCTGCATCTACACTTTACTGATGTCAAGCTGGAGTTGTTCAGATTTTCCAAGAGAAATGTGACATAAACCAAGCATGTATTTTTATTTTTCTATGTCCTGAGTTTTGTTGTGTTCTGTTGCCACCCACAGGGGGACAATGTGCCAAAGGGAATATAGGTTAATATGTTTTTCAATTCATTTTTTAGGCAAGTATGAAGTATTACGTTCTCTACCCATGCTATTCTGATCCAGACTTATTTTATCTGCTGCAGACACATTGGTTCCCAAAACAAGAGTCAAATACCGACTAACTTTTTTACGTTCAGATAAGAGTTTGCTGGGAGAGCTGCAAGTCTGATCTGCAGGGCTGCAGCAGTGAAGAGTGGGCATGTGATGGGGTTGTTTGTGGTGCCTCCTGGTGGGTAGAGTTGGAAACAACAGGGATAAGCCTATTAAATGTTATTTTCTTACTTCTCTAATTCTGAAGATCTTCAGCATTCAGTGTCATTATTTGTGTTATTATTTGTCAATATTTATCATTATTTGGGGGTCTTGCATGGGCAGCATCTTGTATCGGTTGGAAAGAATAAATGTGCATCGTTTTTTTAAACATTTATTTGCTTTACATCTCAATCCAACATCAACCCCCCTCCCCCAATGTTACTGAGTTATACAGAAGATGTTTAAAGTGTGGGAAAAATGTTTCTAAGTAGCTTTGCTTTCACAGCAGCTTTGCATGTTGCATCAAGAGGTTTTCAAATGGGACTACAGGTTCTAATAATGTCGTCATGGGAACGGCTTCATGCTCTGACCATATACCAACCATATACTGCAAATAAAACCTTCCCTTGTATGTTTATACGACTGCTATTGTGAGAGAGCGTTGAGGTTATCTGCTAAGCATGGCTCAGAAAAGATAAAACAACATGAGGTGATGATGCAATGTTGCTGCAGCCATTCTGGTAAACTGCTGAACCGTCAGAAAGCACAACCTAAAGTTATGATTCTCGTTCGTTCATCAGGCTAGTTGATAGCTGCAGCTGATGCCCAAATATTATACCTTCAGAATACTTTATATGGATGCATTTGTGACTTAAAAGTGTTGATGTTATGGTTACTCACACATAACTTTATCAGATCCACCTTACTAGTACTGCGTTGGACCTATTTCCTCCAGAACTACCTTTATTATTGGTGTGATAGATTCAACAAGGTGTTGCTCAAAGATTTTGCTCCTTATTAACATAAAACATCACATAATGGCTGCAGATTTGTCAGCTGCACATCCATAATGAGAATCTCCCGTTCCACCTCATCACCATGAGAATCTCCCGTTCCACCTCATCACCATGAGAATCTCCCGTTCCACCTCATCACGATGAGAATCTCCCGTTCCACCTCATCATGATGAGAATCTCCCGTTCCACCACATCATGATGGAGAATCTCCCGTTCCACCTCATCATGATGAGAATCTCCCGTTCCACCACATCACCATGAGAATCTCCGGTTCCACCTCATCATGATGAGAATCTCCCGTTCCACCACATCACCATGAGAATCTCCCGTTCCACCTCATCAAGATGAGAATCTCCCGTTCCACCTCATCAAGATGAGAATCTCCGGTTCAGCCTCATCATGATGAGAATCTCCCGTTCCACCACATCACCATGAGAATCTCCGGTTCAGCCTCATCATGATGAGAATCTCCCGTTCCACCACATCATGATGGAGAATCTCCCGTTCCACCTCATCATGATGAGAATCTCCCGTTCCACCACATCACCATGAGAATCTCCGGTTCAGCCTCATGATGAGAATCTCCCGTTCCACCACATCACCATGAGAATCTCCGGTTCCACCTCATCATGATGAGAATCTCCCGTTCCACCACATCACCATGAGAATCTCCCGTTCCACCTCATCAAGATGAGAATCTCCCGTTCCACCTCATCAAGATGAGAATCTCCGGTTCAGCCTCATCATGATGAGAATCTCCCGTTCCACCTCATCATGATGAGAATCTCCCGTTCCACCTCATCATGATGAGAATCTCCCGTTCCACCACATCATGATGGAGAATCTCCCGTTCCACCTCATCATGATGAGAATCTCCCGTTCCACCACATCACCATGAGAATCTCCGGTTCCACCTCATCATGATGAGAATCTCCCGTTCCACCACATCACCATGAGAATCTCCCGTTCCACCTCATCAAGATGAGAATCTCCCGTTCCACCTCATCATGATGAGAATCTCCCGTTCCACCACATCGTGATGAGAATCTCCCGTTCCACCACATCGTGATGGAGAATCTCCCGTTCCACCTCATCATGATGAGAATCTCCCGTTCCACCACATCATGATGGAGAATCTCCCGTTCCACCTCATCATGATGAGAATCTCCCGTTCCACCACATCACCATGAGAATCTCCCGTTCCACCTCATCATGATGAGAATCTCCCGTTCCACCACATCACCATGAGAATCTCCGGTTCCACCTCATCATGATGAGAATCTCCCGTTCCACCACATCACCATGAGAATCTCCCGTTCCACCTCATCATGATGAGAATCTCCCGTTCCACCTCATCATGATGAGAATCTCCCGTTCCACCACATCGTGATGGAGAATCTCCGGTTCCACCTCATCATGATGAGAATCTCCCGTTCCACCACATCACCATGAGAATCTCCCGTTCCACCTCATCAAGATGAGAATCTCCCGTTCCACCTCATCACCATGAGAATCTCCGGTTCAGCCTCATCATGATGAGAATCTCCCGTTCCACCACATCACCATGAGAATCTCCCGTTACACATCATCATGATGAGAATCTCCCGTTCCACCACATCGTGATGAGAATCTCTCGTTCCACCACATCGTGATGAGAATCTCTCGTTCCACCTCATCACCATGAGAATCTGCCGTTCCACCTCATCATGATGAGAATCTCCCGTTCCACCTCATCATGATGAGAATCTCCCATTCCACCACATCATGATGAGAATCTCCCGTTCCACCACATCATGATGAGAATCTCCCGTTCCACCTCATCACCATGAGAATCTCCCGTTCAGCCTCATCATGATGAGAATCTCCCGTTCCACCTCATCATGAGGAGAATCTCCCGTTCCACCACATCACCATGAGAATCTCCTGTTCCACCACATCATGATGAGAATCTCCCGTTCCATCACATCATGATGAGAATCTCCCGTTCCACCTCATCACCATGAGAATCTCCCGTTCAGCCTCATCATGATGAGAATCTCCCGTTCCACCTCATCATGAGGAGAATCTCCCGTTCCACCACATCATGATGAGAATCTCCCGTTCCACCTCATCATGATGAGAATCTCCCGTTCCACCACATCACCATGAGAATCTCCCGTTCCACCACATCGTGATGAGAATCTCCCGTTCCACCTCATCATGATGAGAATCTCCCGTTCCACCTCATCATGAGGAGAATCTCCCGTTCCACCACATCATGATGAGAATCTCGCGTTCCACCTCATCATGATGAGAATCTCCCGTTCCACCACATCGTGATGAGAATCTCCCGTTCCACCTCATCATGATGAGAATCTCCCGTTCCACCTCATCGTGATGAGAATCTCCTGTTCCACCTCATCATGATGAGAATCTCCCGTTCCACCACATCGTGATGAGAATCTCCCGTTCCACCTCATCACCATGAGAATCTCCCGTTCCACCTCATCATGATGAGAATCTCCCGTTCCACCACATCGTGATGAGAATCTCCCGTTCCACCTCATCAAGATGAGAATCTCCCGTTCCACCTCATCATGATGAGAATCTCCCGTTCCATCACATCATGATGAGAATCTCCCGTTCCATCACATCATGATGAGAATCTCCCGTTCCACCTCATCATGATGAGAATCTCCCGTTCCACCTCATCACCATGAGAATCTCCCGTTCCACCTCATCATGATGAGAATCTCCCGTTCCACCACATCGTGATGGAGAATCTCCCGTTCCACCTCATCATGATGAGAATCTCCCGTTCCACCACATCACCATGAGAATCTCCCGTTACACATCATCATGATGAGAATCTCCCGTTCCACCTCATCATGATGAGAATCTCTCGTTCCACCACATCGTGATGAGAATCTCTCGTTCCACCTCATCACCATGAGAATCTGCCGTTCCACCTCATCATGATGAGAATCTCCCGTTCCACCTCATCATGATGAGAATCTCCCGTTCCACCACATCACCATGAGAATCTCCTGTTCCACCACATCATGATGAGAATCTCCCGTTCCATCACATCATGATGAGAATCTCCCGTTCCACCTCATCACCATGAGAATCTCCCGTTCAGCCTCATCATGATGAGAATCTCCCGTTCCACCTCTTCATGAGGAGAATCTCCCGTTCCACCACATCACCATGAGAATCTCCTGTTCCACCACATCATGATGAGAATCTCCCGTTCCATCACATCATGATGAGAATCTCCCGTTCAGCCTCATCACCATGAGAATCTCCCGTTCAGCCTCATCATGATGAGAATCTCCCGTTCCACCTCATCATGAGGAGAATCTCCCGTTCCACCACATCATGATGAGAATCTGCCGTTCCACCTCATCATGATGAGAATCTCCCGTTCCACATCATCATGAGAATATCCCGTTCCACCACATCACCATGAGAATCTCCCGTTCCACCACATCATGATGAGAATCTCTCGTTCCACCTCATCACCATGAGAATCTCCCGTTCCACAACAGTTTGGCTGAGGAGCTCAACCAAGACCCAGTTCAGAAAATTGAAACACATAGTTTTCATAAAGCACAGGGAGGAAGAGGGGCTTTAACAACCTGGTTCTCACAAAATGTTTATGCATTTAACAAATTATCCAACATTTTTAAAAAGTTTGAAACCTGGAAACAGATTTAGATTTACTTTCTTTTTTCCCCTCAAATGATAAAAAATTAATACGGTTCCTGTGGTTTAGTTGTATTCAAATATGCTTCACCTCCAACACCTGCACAGGTAATATTTGTGTGTACTTACCAGCGATAAAGACCAACCTAGTGCTGAAACTTTGATGCTCAAACTCCAGTATGATCCAGTATAAATATTCTGTTGATACAAGCTGTTTAGCCTAAAGCTTTTATGTGTATAGGCTATGTAAATGAATAAATAAATAAGTAACTAACTAAATGAGTGACTAACGAACTAACTAACTAACTAAATAAATAAATAAATACATAAATAAATAAATAAAGACAGTGTGACTCAGTATAAATATTCTGTTGATACAAGCTGTTTATTGTAAAGCTCTTACATGTATAAGGTATGTAAATAAATAAATTAAAAAGTCAAGAAATAAGTGAATAAATAAATAGATAAACAAACAAACAAATAAATAAATACGACACGGTGTGTGTCGGAAGTGTGTGGTAAATGACGTCACTGAGGAGGAGGAAACAGAAGTCGACAGCTAAGATGGCGGAGGAGCAGCAGGAGTCATCGCAGGGAGAGATGGAGGGTGAGGAAAGCTGTTCCAGCACAACACATCTCCCTGAGGACTGCCATGACACGATGAATCCGTTATTTATTGTAGTGAGTGTGGGGAGGTTCAGCTGTTGCCTCCGGTGTGTCTGAGGTTACTGGTGTGTTTACTGGGATGACTGGAAACAGTGGGAGGCCGGAGCTAGCAGCTAACAGGCTAGCGCTTCTACACAAAGACAAGAGAAAAACGTTTCTTTATTTATTTACAGCCAAACTGCGCTTGACAGTCACACTGTGATTCGCTTCAGGAAACGCTGGAAGAGTGTGTTTAATGTCTGAGACGGTGTTTGTTGTGAATCAGGCTCTTTTACGACGTTTTTTTTTTACTCGCGTCAGAGAATTGTTTTTGTTTTCCAGCTAGCATGCTAAGCTAACTGACGGTGTTGCGGATTTATTTGTTTCCATGTTATTTAGTGACTCCGGATTCGGTTTTCACCTGGTTGCTCGTGGCAACAAGAGGTACTGACCGTGGCACGTGCGTTGTTATCTTTAAATACGTGTTTGCCCTCATTTTGCATTTTTATTTCAGAAATACAGCTCGTTTATGCACATGTTTGGTGAAGAGTCACTTGATTCAGGCTAATTTTTTTTTTTAAATTATAATTTATTTGTGGGTAAAATGTTAAAAAAAAGAAAAAAAAGGTGTAAAAACTGAAAGTAAGTTTGGACTTCTAAAAAGTGGCAATGCTACAGTTTGTTATAATAAACTATGGATTTTATCACATTTTTAATTTAGCCAGTTAAAGTGAAGCTTGAAGTATTCATTGATAGGCAGAAAAAATATAAAAAGCAAAACAAGCTTTTATCAGACAAATAGAAAAATAGAAGAGCAAATTGACTTATTGGCATCTTTTAGTAGCGGTACTGAAATGTAACACAATAGTTTATTAACATATTAATCTAAGTAATTAAAACTATATTATGTTTGAAGTCTGAGAATAAACTTGCTCTTTAAGCTCACGCTCCAAAGTATCCAACCACATCAGTTGTGAGCCGAGTCATGTACGTACAAACTGTTTTGTGTACTGGGCTTGTTACTGCAGGATTCCACTGGGATGCACATTGCAGACAGGTTGGAGTTGCTGAGTTTTCCGTGATGTAAACAAAACAAACGGAGACAGTCAAACACGTCAGTGTTTGGTTAAGTCCGTCTCAGTAAGCCGCTGGTTGCTGAAATGGCTGATTGACTGGTGAACAAAACAGCCTATCAGCAGCGCCCCGACACAGTTTCTCCATCATCTGCCTCTGTGCATGATTGTGGACTTCAGTTTGGCTTCACCTAAACTTTTACCACAGTACTGATCTCTCAGCAGCTGTTGGGACGGACATAACTGCTCCTGTGCAGTGGTCAGCTGTCATTAAGCGGGGGCTTATTTTGGACCATTTGGACAAATTAGCCTCTGAAAGTGACTGAAAAACTTCAGTCACTGTTGACCTTGTGACCTTACAAACTGGTCACACCCAGCCAAACTGGTCCTGACATGGTCTTCGCTGGTTACGTGCACATTGCAGCGTGCTAGCAGGAAGTGTTTACTTCCGGGGATAAATTTGATCTAATCATATTAAACATGTTTGGCAGGACGGCAGAAATTTTACCGGCTAATATTAAAAATATATCAGACTATGGTTCAAGCAACAGCTAAATAAAACTCTCCAAACTTGTCTAAACTAGTCACCGGCTGTGTTTACACTGACCAATATTCCATCGGTTCAGTTTGATCAACATGATCTTTGATTCCAGCTGACATGTCCACATGGACGCTCGGTAAAGCCATCAGCCAGGCCTGTAGGTGGCGCTGCAAGGCTGCTGTAGAAATACACAGGAAAACTGAGCAGACGAAGGACGTGGAAAAACTGAAGAGTTGAGCTGGAAATGAGGAGCTTTTGGGATTTTTAAGCAGATTTTGCAGTAAAAGGAACAACACACTCAGCAGTCTCTGAATGATTCACTGTTTAATGGATCCATCGCTATGCCTCACTCACTGATTCCGTTACATCCCCAAACGTTCAAAACCGGCTTTTTTCATCGTAATGAAATGGCAGAAATGCAAAGTGTGGCAGGAACTTAAAGTCACGCTGGAGGCTTTGGGAGATGGACCGTCGGTCCAACGTCCTGCTAAAGCATCTGGGTAAACGCAGATACCATGCAGGCGGCCACTAGCCGTGCAGCGTTGACTTTAACGTGACATTTAGTCATCGGGATGAAGGCTAGCGTTAGGAAATATTGTGGTTTTTAGGATATTGAATAAACAAGACTTTCTCCATCCAGGTTGTTACGACAGACATGTGGAAACATCTCAGCCCAGGTTAGAGGAGGAGAAAAACACCTTTTTAGTTGTTCAAGTCAGACGGTTGTTTGTAGTGAGACGTGCATCCTCTTCAGTTTGTTCAGTAGGGCTGTGACGATATGCTTTTGTCCTGGTTCGGTTCTGATTTTTTTGGGTGCCGATTCGATTTAAGTTGCATTTCTCACAATCCTTCGATATTGCTGATTTTTGTAAATTAAAAACAAAAAAAAAATGTATAAAACTTTATTTATTTTGTTATTTTTTCTTATTTCAATCAGGAAAAAAACAACACAGCAGCCAGACCATCATTCTGTTGCTATAACGCCCAAGGAGACAAATAAAAAAATAAATGAAAACAATAAAAATGAGAAAAAAATTGATAATGGATTATTTTTATTTATTTTAAAAATAGTTTTTTTTTTTTTTTTTTTAATGTTTTTAAATTTTTCGATTAGATTTTCCCAGCCCTATTATCCAGCCATTAATCCCCCCCTGCCAAGGCGGTTATGTTGTTACCACGTTTGTCTGTGTTAAGATAATTTAAAAAAGTTACTGACGGATTTTCATGAAATATTGTGGAGTTGTTGGAAATGTGAAAAGGAAGAACTGATTAAAATTTGGTGGTGATCCGGACCACCGTTTGGATCCAGGAAGGTTTTAAGGATTCTTTAAAGGGGTCCTATGATGGTATTTGGAGTTTTCTGAGCTTTCTACAGTGTTAGTGTTGAATCCTCATCAGACATGTGAACGGCACTGTTTTTTATTACCTAAACGCATGTTTGAGTTTGAGTTTGAGTTCCAGCACGCTCTCCATTCGGTTTCCATGGCGACGAAAAACGTGTCATTTTAGAGCGTTTTTTCTACTTGGAAATCCTTGTGACGTCCCGGGGGATAAGGTTCGGTGATTGGTTACCTTCTACTGGTTAACAAGGGCATGTACAAATACATCAGGCGGGTGGAAAACGTGGGATAAAGTTATTTCCAACGATGGCTGGTGAGTTTACCAAAGAGAGACATCTTGCTGCATTCGTTGCTGTGGGTTGCTGTTTTCCACTTCGTTTTCAGGCTCTGATTCAGGTTCCAACATGTAGGGCTGTATGCTATGTGTTGACATTGTATTTTGTTTTTTTATTGAGTTCATATGAACCTAATCCTTCTGTTTATGAGATGTTACAATGACGGCAAAAGCAGGTGCGGTGCGCGCTCCCGATGTAGTGCAGTGGCGGGAGGCGGGGCTTAATGCGGAAGAGTCTCAATCCACTCGTTTTGCCCACAGGCTGATCTGACAGCCTACGGGGAGGGTCGGTCTGAAGTAAATAAAGTGATTTGTGACAATAACTCCATCAATCCCAGCCCTTCTGGTCTCAGAAATAAAAATAATTAGCCTGAAATGCACAGAATAGTTCCACTTTAACGTTGTGCTTGGCGGAGCTTTGCTCTCCGAGTGCTTTTCCGGTTTTGGAAGCGGATATCGGCCAGAACCACCACAAACTTCAGAAACAGCCCAAAGTTGTGTCTGTGTGGACGCGGCGTACAGAACCAGCAGAGCTTTTCCTCCATAGTCCACAAACAAACCGTCACCACTCAGCGAGCCTCCTGGAGGTGCTTTGGTCGACACCAGAGGAAAACTTCCTCTCTGCTTTGTGTCCTGCATCGTTTTCTCTGCTTTCAGGCTTTCTGCTCTTTTCTAGCTTCATCTTTAGAACGAGATCTGGTGAACCGATCGGGGAATGTTTGTTTTGTGTTCGTTCTCTTGGCTGCTGTGCATGTGACACTCCGTAAAGCACTTTCAACATGAAACTCTGCACTGCGGAGATGTTTTGATGTTTGAGTTTTACTCTGAGATAAACACAGCGGTGGATTAAAATGTCAGATATTTGCTAAACATCGTGTTTAAACACGTTCCCTCCTAACCTGCCGGCCTTGTCTTGCAGGAGTGAACTGCCTTGCATACGACGAGGCCATCATTGCTCAGCAGGATAGGATTCAGCAGGAGGTAAGGAGTTTTTCTAAATTGGGGGGGGGGGGGTCAGATTTCATTTTGACAGCTGACATAAACAACGATAGTTTACCTTCTAGCAGCAGGATCAACAGCTCACTAGTTGGTTTGTGGACACAGCTGAAACCTTTTCCATGCACTGCAGGTTACAGCAAAATGTAGATCATATAAAACGTGACCTATCTGCACCGTACATACAAGCGCAGGTGAAAATGCTCTGAATACAGCCACACTGATGCTCGCTCTGACTGGGACTTTCTGTGTGCAGATAGCCAACACTAACCCCTTAGTGTCGGACAGACAGGACCTGTCGGTGCTGCAGAAGGAATACGCAGATGATGACACGGTTTATCAGCTCAAGATCAAGGTGAGGAACTCGCAGGTTACAGGTTACCACGTCCCGCTGCTCGTCTTCCTCAGTCTGAGCCGTCGTTTTATCCAACAGATGCTCTGATGTCTCTGTCCTCCATGTGGCTTGTTGTCTGATTTTTATCTTGTTTTCTTTTCATCTTCTTTCTTTGTTTTGTTTGTTGCAGGACCTTTACAAGAAATACTCATACATTCGTAAGACACGGCCAGACGGGAACTGCTTCTACAGAGCCTTCGGGTTCGCACATCTCGAGTCCCTGTTAGATGACAGCAAAGAACTTCAGAAGTGAGTGGCGTTCATATCGCATTCTGACATTTTGGACCATTTTAAGTTCACTTTTGCACCATTTTCTTTCCTTTCATGACTTCAGTTCAGTGAAGCTCTGCTTGCTTATTTCTACCATCCAGAGATTCCAGTCGATGTTCTGGTCCTACATCCTTTCTGTATGGATCCTTTGTCAGATTGATCCTTTGTGGATTCCTTATCCATTGATAAGGAATCCACAGTGTCTTGGCTGCAGTGTGGTGTTTGTTCTCCTCCAGTAATGGAAAGTTGTTCCCGTTCTGGATGGTAGTATCCAGAACATTGTCCCTGTTCTGGATGGTAGTATCCAGAACGTTGTTCCTGTTCTGGATGGTAGTATCCAGAATGTTGTTCCTGTTCTGGATGGTAGTATCCAGAATGTTGTTCCTGTTCTGGATGGTAGTATCTAGAATGTTGTTCCTGTTCTGGATGGTAGTATCCAGAATGTTGTTCCTGTTCTGGATGGTGGTATCCAGAATGTTGTTCCTGTTCTGGATGATGGTATCCAGAATGTTGTTCCTGTTCTGGATGGTAGTATCTAGAACGTTGTTCCTGTTCTGGATGGTAGTATCCAGAACGTTGTTCCTGTTCTGGATGGTAGTATCCAGAACGTTGTTCCTGTTCTGGATGGTAGTATCCAGAATGTTGTTCCTGTTCTGGATGGTGGTATCCAGTATGTTGTTCCTGTTCTGGATGGTAGTATCCAGAATGTTGTTCCTGTTCTGGATGGTAGTATCCAGAATGTTGTTCCTGTTCTGGATGGTAGTATCCAGATTGTTGTTCCTGTTCTGGATGGTGGTATCCAGAACGTTGTTCCTGTTCTGGATGGTGGTATCCAGAACGTTGTTCCTGTTCTGGATGGTAGTATCCAGAATGTTGTTCCTGTTCTGGATGGTGGTATCCAGAATGTTGTTCCTGTTCTGGATGGTAGTATCCAGATTGTTGTTCCTGTTCTGGATAGTAGTATCCAGAATGTTGTTCCTGTTCTGGATGGTGGTATCCAGAATGCTGTTCCTGTTCTGGATGGTAGTATCCAGAATGTTGTTCCTGTTCTGGATGGTGGTATCCAGAATGTTGTTCCTGTTCTGGATGGTAGTATCCAGAATGTTGTTCCTGTTCTGGATGGTAGTATCCAGAATGTTGTTCCTGTTCTGGATGGTGGTATCCAGAATGTTGTTCCTGTTCTGGATGGTGGTATCCAGTATGTTGTTCCTGTTCTGGATGGTAGTATCCAGAATGTTGTTCCTGTTCTGGATGGTAGTATCCAGAATGTTGTTCCTGTTCTGGATGGTAGTATCCAGATTGTTGTTCCTGTTCTGGATGGTGGTATCCAGAACGTTGTTCCTGTTCTGGATGGTGGTATCCAGAATGTTGTTCCTGTTCTGGATGGTAGTATCCAGAATGTTGTTCCTGTTCTGGATGGTGGTATCCAGAATGTTGTTCCTGTTCTGGATGGTAGTATCCAGAATGTTGTTCCTGTTCTGGATAGTAGTATCCAGAATGTTGTTCCTGTTCTGGATGGTGGTATCCAGAATGCTGTTCCTGTTCTGGATGGTAGTATCCAGAATGTTGTTCCTGTTCTGGATGGTGGTATCCAGAATGTTGCTCCTGTTCTGGATGGTGGTATCCAGAATGTTGTTCCTGTTCTGGATGGTAGTATCCAGAATGTTGTTCCTGTTCTGGATGGTGGTATCCAGAATGTTGTTCCTGTTCTGGATGGTGGTATCCAGAATGTTGTTCCTGTTCTGGATGGTGGTATCCAGAATGTTGTTCCTGTTCTGGATGGTAGTATCCAGAATGTTGTTCCTGTTCTGGATGGTAGTATCCAGAACGTTGTTCCTGTTCTGGATGGTAGTATCCAGAATGTTGTTCCTGTTCTGGATGGTGGTATCCAGAATGTTGTTCCTGTTCTGGATGGTAGTATCCAGAATGTTGTTCCTGTTCTGGATGGTAGTATCCAGAATGTTGTTCCTGTTCTGGATGGTAGTATCCAGAACGTTGTTCCTGTTCTGGATGGTGGTATCCAGAACGTTATTCCTGTTCTGGATGGTGGTATCCAGAATGTTGTTCCTGTTCTGGATGGTGGTATCCAGAACGTTGTTCCTGTTCTGGATGGTGGTATCCAGAACGTTGTTCCTGTTCTGGATGGTGGTATCCAGAATGTTGTTCCTGTTCTGGATGTAGTATCCAGAATGTTGTTCCTGTTCTGGATGTAGTATCCAGAATGTTGTTCCTGTTCTGGATGGTAGTATCCAGAATGTTGTTCCTGTTCTGGATGGTAGTATCCAGAATGTTGTTCCTGTTCTGGATGGTAGTATCCAGAATGTTATTCCTGTTCTGGATGGTAGTATCCAGAACGTTGTTCCTGTTCTGGATGGTAGTATCCAGAATGTTGTTCCTGTTCTGGATGGTAGTATCCAGAATGTTATTCCTGTTCTGGATGGTAGTATCCAGAATGTTATTCCTGTTCTGGATGGTAGTATCCAGAATGTTATTCCTGTTCTGGATGGTAGTATCCAGAATGTTGTTCCTGTTCGTTCTGGATGGTAGTATCCAGAATGTTATTCCTGTTCTGGATGGTTATATCCAGAACGTTGTTCCTGTTCTGGATGGTAGTATCCAGAATGTTGTTCCTGTTCTGGATGGTAGTATCCAGAATGTTATTCCTGTTCTGGATGGTAGTATCCAGAATGTTGTTCCTGTTCTGGATGGTAGTATCCATAATGTTGTTCCTGTTCTGGATGGTAGTATCTAGAATGTTGTTCCTGTTCTGGATGGTAGTATCCAGAATGTTGTTCCTGTTCTGGATGGTGGTATCCAGAATGTTGTTCCTGTTCTGGATGGTGGTATCCAGAATGTTGTTCCTGTTCTGGATGGTTATATCCAGAACGTTGTTCCTGTTCTGGATGGTAGTATCCAGAATGTTATTCCTGTTCTGGATGGTAGTATCCAGAATGTTGTTCCTGTTCGTTCTGGATGGTAGTATCCAGAATGTTATTCCTGTTCTGGATGGTAGTATCCAGAACGTTGTTCCTGTTCTGGATGGTAGTATCCAGAATGTTGTTCCTGTTCTGGATGGTAGTATCCAGAATGTTGTTCCTGTTCTGGATGGTAGTATCCAGAATGTTGTTCCTGTTCTGGATGGTAGTATCCAGAATGTTGTTCCTGTTCTGGATGGTGGTATCCAGAATGTTGTTCCTGTTCTGGATGGTGGTATCCAGAATGTTGTTCCTGTTCTGGATGGTGGTATCCAGAATGTTGTTCCTGTTCTGGATGGTAGTATCCAGAATGTTGTTCCTGTTCTGGATGGTGGTATCCAGAATGTTATTCCTGTTCGTTCTGGATGGTAGTATCCAGAACGTTGTTCCTGTTCTGGATCCGGGGAGAACATGAATATGACAAACCTGCATCCCAGTAGACGAGTTCACACGGCAAATACTGGAGGGCGCCATTCTCCTCTGCAAATGCATTACCCTTCCGCCAGAAGTGGTTTGTCCATTGTTCGCCGGTATAAACAAACCTCGACGCTAGCTTCGTCTGGACACGTATCTCTCAAGACTCGCTGCTTTTTTTGTTAATAATGTCCTTACAATGGGAACACGGATCTACCAGCTTGACTGGAGAAGGCGTTAATTTAGTGCAGAACTGGGAGGATAACACGACGATGTGGCCCAGCGTAACGTACAGCAAGATTTGCTCTTATGTTTTGGACTCTCTCACACACACATTCACGTCATCACAACAGCCTGCCACATTAGTGTGTTTGTGATGTAGATTTACTCAAACACATGCACACACATGCCCACACAGAGACACACAGGGGACACGCAATGGTGTAGCCTAACTATAGTGGATATTATTTGTCCCATCGCCAAAACAATCAACTAAAATACCAACTTTGTCATTTTATTGTCAGTTTCATAGCTGAAGTCGCTGCACTTCCTCTCAGTTTGGAGTCTGCGTCTCTTTCTCTCGGGGGGAGGCTGTGGTGGTCCGCTGGGTGAGTTTACGGAGAGCGCTTGTATCCCAACCACAGCTCTGGAAATGGATTATCCGTGGTTGGCTCTTTGTCAGCAAAGTGGTACGAACAAACAAAAACGTTGCGGGGTGGGTTCTGTAGATTTAAAGCCTTTAGCCAGGCTGTGAATCGGAGTCGGCCTCAGGCTTGTGGAAAAACGTGTATAGTGGCGCGCATGAACACTGCCTCTTTGCCGCTGGTTTGTGGTCAGCCACCTCACACGTCGTTCCTGAACCAGTTTTCTTTTTATTTTCCATCCTCTTTGAGTTCTGTTACTCTGCATCGAGCTAACGTTAGGCAGCAAAACAATCAGCCGGTCAGAACGGAAGTGGATCGGCAGGAGAAGTCTCGGGAGTAGACCGGAAACGGCTCTAAAACTTGTCTGTAGGAAGGAAAGCTGGAACCAGGAAGGGCGGCCATTGGCCTTGACTGGTTTGGGTTCCAGAAGACAGGAAAGAGGACGACAAGCACCACAAGTCTAAGCTGGGGAACCTGCTGAGAGAACACAGATGACGACAACAATGGCGGATATTTATTTATGGAGAATAAAGAGTAAAGAGAGAAAATTTCTCCTGCTGGAGGAGCATCCCATACTGCACTGAGCATCATGGGATGTAATCTGTTAGATATTTTACATTTCATAGGTTTTCTCACATTTTTCATACAGAATACATGTGTGTGAACGAGGAGGAACAAAGTGGAAGAGTAAAGCAAAAAGAAAAAAATTAAAGTACTTGGGATCGACAGTTCAGAGCGATGGAGAATGTGGGTCATGAGGCGCGGTTCCATGTGATCTGTTACCGGATCATTTTCTCATTAAAACCTGATTCTGGTCCCACTGGTCCCTATTTCTGTCCCGTACTCAGCCAGACCCGTTGGCAGAAAGGAAGCTTCATGCAGAAGCCGTTTAATCTCTGCTCTGGATCGAACAGGGAGCCAAAGAAGAGCAGAAAAACAGTAGATATGGGATTTCTGAGGATATTTCTGCATCATGTTGGGCCAGCTGGAGACTTCTCAGAAGCTTTCTGTGCAGGATGCTGCAGCCGTCCAGTCGTAAACCACGGTTCTGATGTCTCATCGTGGCAAATGTTCTCATATCCTTCTCATCTTCTTTCTCTGCTCAGGTTCAAAGCAGTTGCATCTAAAAGTAAACTGGACCTGGTTAACGAAGGTTTCACTGAGTTTACCATCGAAGACTTCCACAACACGGTGAGTGTTTACGTCTTATTCTTTTTATTCATTTTTTGCTATGAAATATTTTCATATGAACTTTAGTTGTATTTTATTGCAGTTTTTCCTTTTTTAAACTTGTATTTTTTAACTTTTAAATAAATTAACGGGGTTAGGTGTAATAAATGATGTTTTCTTGGCGCGTGTTGAACGCTGCGTTCTGATTGGATGTTGAGGGAATCTCGGTGAGCCGTTTTCCTGGCTTCCGCTCCCAAAGCGTCGGCTGGACGAGGCGTCATGACTTTGTCCAGCTTGCTAGTTTTTCTGCCAGCTTGACTCTGACGATGCGTCTCCTCCTAGTTCATGGACTTGATCGAACTCTGTGAGAAACAGCCGAGCCTGCAGGAGCTGCTGAACTCCTTCAACGACCAGAACGTGTCCGACTACGTGGTGGTGTACCTGCGGCTCCTCACCTCCGGCTACTTGCAGCGAGAGAACGGCTTCTTTCAGCATTTCATCGAGGGCGGGCGCTCCGTCAAGGAGTTCTGTCAGCAGGTGGGGAAGGAACTTTCTGAATGTTTGTTTCCTTCATGTGTGTCTTGCTGCAAATACAGATCCACTTCTGCTTTCTTCTGGCCTCAGGAGGTAGAACCGATGTCTAAAGAAAGCGACCACATTCACATCATCGCCTTAGCCCAGGCCCTGAACGTTTCCATTCTGGTGGAGTACATGGACAGAGGAGAGGGAGGAACTGTCAATCACCACGTCTTCCCCGAAGGCGGAGATCCACGCATCTTCCTGCTCTATAGACCAGGCCATTACGACATCTTGTACAAATAACACTCCCGGCCACTGCCCTCTTCATCCTCCTGCAGCGGCACGTTCAGAGATAACTTCAGCAGCCACATTGATGAAGAATACGTCTTGTGTACGAGATTATACTCATTTATTTGGAAAAATACATTTAAAAAAGACAAGAATCACATTACCTGCCTCCCTTACCCCACTCGCTCCCGAACCCCGACGTTCTCCTCGGTTGGCACAGAATGGTTAAAGTAAAAAAAAAAAAAAAAAGTTTTGAAACTAGAAGTGACTCCAGCCATTTAGAGTTGTACAGGTTTTTTTTTCTTTTGTGGTTGTAAATGTTATCTACTTGCTTTGTTTGATTCTTTTCCTTTGTTACACTGCGTTTCATTGAGTTTTATTAAAGCGATTTACATCTTATGGCTTGTCATCTTGTTCTACATGCATGGATGTACATATATAAACACATTCCTGTGTAAACATGTAGATTATTCATGTCCTAAATTCCCTCATCTCACATGTATGAAAAAGTTACAACCTTCCTTGTCATTATTTGTCATATTTGTCTATATATATATATATATATATATATATATATATATATATATATATATATATATATATATAAAATTCAAAGGTGTCTGCTAAATGACAGCAGAAGGTAAACGTACAAATTTATGTCCCTACAACAGAACCACATTAATTTATTTAGCTTCCATTGTGTAACAAACATTTATCCTAAAAACGGCACAAAGACCAAAAACATCCCAATATTTCTGGCTTTAAACGCGCCATCCTGATTAAGCTGCTTTTCTACCTTGTATTTATTTTAAATGTGCACGTTACAAACAATTGTAGATGTTTTTAATTTGATTTATCTGTTAAACTTAGTTTTTTTTTTTAAATGTGGAAAGACACATGCTGCATTTTAAATGAAGTTTCCATCTGAAAATATATCCTGCTTCTTCTCTCAAAAGTAAATTATTTGATCTGGAAATAAATTATTTCTATATCCGCGTATATATTTATATAAATATATTTTCATTTACACAAATGCAAAAGCATTTGTCAAGTTTGAGAAACATCAGCTGATTGATCACTATTGTAAATAAATGTAAGCACGTTTTATTATGGAAGCGAGCGTGACCACGTGGGCTTTGTTGACCTTGTACGCCTCATAATCAAAGATCTTCTATACGAGCGAAGATGCTTGACTCCGTTTAGCCAACTCTAATATTACAGAAACTGCTCAGGGTGAGACGTCTCCATTGAACCGTAGAGAAAAGCTCTTCCAATATGTCTTCATGTGCGAAGTTGTTGACCTTGTCAAAGAGAATTTTATCCACGTGTGTACGACACCACTCGTCTCTGACAAGTACGTTAAAATCTGTGTAAAAATGTATATATTTGAACACTAGAAGCGGGACGTCGCGTTAGTGTTTCCACAGACAGCTAGCCGGCTAAGCTAGCCACGGTCAGCTAGCTTAAAGTCGAGCTGAATCGCCAACAGTTTAATTTTATTCAGGAAAAAATCCCATAAAACACGTTACACTGAACCACACGATGCCAGGATCGCAGTAAATGCTACATGTATTAATTCTAGCAGAGAGTTTGTCCACTATGTAGAGAACAAACCCTCCATATATGTGTACAAACGATTTAAACACCTCCTCTATGTAATTTATCTGTACAGAGCAGATCTGCTCAGCTTCATGACCTTTAGGTCCCGGATTGTTGTAAACGTCTGGCTGGATCTGTGACAGCAGATGATAGATTTCCATGCCATGCAGGTTTGGTTGCTTGTGGTTTTGTGTAGATTTGCTGGTTGTAAGAGAGACATGCTGCCTGTTTCTGACATGTTTCTGTTCTTCTGCACAGCTGAGCTGATTGAAAACATGGACAAGAAATCCACCTGGGACCGCTTCTACACAGAAAGCAGCAGCAGAACCTCCACCTTTAAAAACTTTGAGTGGTTCTTTGGTTTTGATTCTGTCCGAGACTTCATCCTGCCCCTGTTGCAGACCATGTCCCGTCCAGACGCAGCGCTCCAAGTCTTAGACCTGGGCTGTGGTACATCTGCATTGGGCCCCTGCATCTACAGAGCCTCTGTCTTCCCAGTGCGTGTCACATGTGCTGACATTTCCCCAGTAGCTGTGCGATTAATGCAGCAACAAGCTGGAGTGAAGGCTGTTCAGCCCCACAATCCGTCTTCACAGCTGGACTTTGTGGAGCTGGACGGCACGCAGCTGGACAAGCGCTACGGTTCCAGCAGTCTGGACCTTATTGTTGACAAGGGTACCATCGATGCCTTGCTGAGGTCCAGGGAGGGGGAGGGGAAGGCTGCCTTGGTGCTGAAGCAGTGTTTACAGGTGTTGCGGAGTTCAGGATCCCTTCTCCAGTTCTCAGACGAGGATCCCGATGCCAGGCTCCTGTGGCTGGAGACGGCAGCACAACGTCAGGGCGTAGCGGCGCATGTTGCGGTGCAGGAGGTTGGAGAGCTGAGAGGAGTGTGTTACTTCTGCTACCAGGTGACTCCTCATCCCGTTGTGAAGCAGGACTTCTCCACATCCTGACCATCGGATGGCTAAACGATTCAGCTCCATGTCACCTGAAATGGACTTTAAATTCACACCTCATGAATAATTACAGCAGACTTGTGCTGCTGAAATGTTGCATTCATATTTACATGAAAGTAAATCGGTTTCATTCACAAATAAACTAAACATCTACATTTTACAATGAACGTTTTTATTTCAGGGATTTTTGGTGTAATAAGTGTCATTCTGTGATATTTACTGAATAATCTACGATGAAACGAATTAAGACGATGATCCTCGGTGGATTATTTCTCAGTCGTAACGATGCCTTCAGGCTATTTTATACATTTTGAAAGTCTGTTTCCTTTGAAATAAAAAGTAGGAAACTGCACATGTGGCTCATTTTTATTTAGTATTTTCATAAGAGCCTTACTTATATGCGTAGGAGCCATTAGAGTATGTTTGAATATTCATGAGGTGACACAGGTGATGCTCTGCATCAGCATCTGGGTGGTGTGCGTGTTGTTTAGATGAATGGATGAGGAAGTGGGGTGAGCTCGGTGGTAATATTTTCTGTTCACCGCGTATCGCTGCGTATTTCTCTTTAGTCAGTAAATCGTTTATTTGTTGGATCTGATGTTGGACCTGTGGATGAAAGGATGAAGGCATTGCTGCTGTCTGACACAGAGCCCTGAGGTAAGCTCACAGCGGCCCTCAGACAAATGATCTTTCTCTCCGCAACAAAATGCACGTCTTAATAAAAACAGTTACTGTTTAAGATTTAGTCGAACCTTGAAGTAAACAACAGAAACCAACAACAAACAAATCAAGCGAATAAACAGATTATGACTCTTGGACTGAAAGATGTCTCTGCTTCTTCCTGATACACACTTCCGGTCACAGGTGTCGGACTCCAGTCGTCGAGGTATCCTGCAGGTTTCTGTTGTCTCCCTGCTCCAACACGCCTAAACAGGTTGACCAGAAGCTGCTGGATCCATTTGATGTGAATCAGCTGTTTTGGTAGATGACTGACTGATACCGGCCCTTGAGGGCTGGAGTTTGACTCCCCTCTGGTCTGTACTTCTGCACCAGTCCTGGTCCTCTGGGACCACCACCCTGCCTGCTTTGGGGGTGTCCATCCTTTAACACGCCTGACTCAGGTCAACGGCTCATTAGCAGGCTCACATGACGAGCAGTTCGGTTAATCTGCATCAGGTGTGTTGCAGTTGGTAAGAAGTAAAACATGCAGGGAAGAGGTCCCCCAGGACCAGGATGGACCACCATGTTGAGCTGAAACTGACCCTGTAAGTAGTCTGCAGATTAGCAGTCAAGGTTTGCCAGTCTGGTCGGATCAGTCTTCCATGAGGTCGTCCTTCGCCGTCAGGCTCGTTGGAGCTGGTGTTGGTGCACTGGAACCTGAACATGTGGAGGATGGTCATGTTGGGCAGCGAGTCCAGATTCTGTCTGCAGCAGTCGGACCGAGGGGTCATGGGGTCACCAGCTTTTGGTGGAGGCAGGGTGACGACGTGGGCAGCATCTTCCTCACAGAATAAACAAGACTTGTCCTTGTTGGCAGGAGTCTCAGTGCAACAGAGATGTAGAAAGTAGAAGTCCTGTCTGGCAGCTGTTTCCAACCAGTCCCTAAACCAGGTGGAAGTAACGAGCTCCTCTTCAGGTAGATGAGTCTGTTAGTGAAAACACCTGTTCTAGATCCAAAAACATGGCAGGACTTCTACTTTCTACACCTCTACAGTGAGATGTGGAGACAAGACAAGTGGCCTGTGTGTGGGGCTTCATGCTATTCAGACCCTTGTTTATGAATTAAACTGAAGTAAACAGAAGAGTCGAAGGCAGAATCAGCTGTTTGGCAAGTTTATCCAGGCTGCAGCTCATCTTAAAATTCATTGTATTTACAAATGTGACCCCATTAAAAAGGAAAATAAACAAACTTTTATTTATTGTCAACAAAAAGCAACAAAACCCCAGTAAAGCGCGCGCCACGTGCCACGTTCAGAAAGTTCATTATTTGTTGCTTTCTGCTGCCATCTAGTGGCCGCAGGAGGATTTACTGAGCTGAAACGCGTTCCTGACAGCAGAAGATGGAAGAATCTCACAACTCAGTCTACTTTTAGAAAGTCTTTTATAAAGATATGAAGACATTTTAATGTTATAAAGATATTAAGACATTTTAATGTTTAGAATAATTTTTTATGCACGCTTCACCTTGTGCAGGAGGGATTACATGATACATATCTGTTTATTATGGGAGGAAATACAAAGATTTCTGGCTCAGATGGAAAAGTGACGGACAACTGATGAGTGATTATTTTGTCCCTGATTCATAACATGAACTTGATAAACTTACGTGTCATTAATTCAGGTAGAAAATTAGTGCAGAAAGACATTTAGACTGCTGTGTCTTGTGATTCAGAAGACGCTGAAGAAGGCTTCTGGCTCCTCTTCGTCCTCCTCCTGGAGCTGGGCGTCCTCACAAAAAGACGGAGGGATCAGGGACTGGGGATCTGGTAGTCCAATCACGTTGTTGAAAAAGCTGCAAAGCCGAGTGATAAATAAATACACATTACATGTCAAACAGGAAAATATCCTGCATGTTGGACCAGAGAGACTACAGAATAAACGACTGATCAGAAAACACTTTATGTAAACTTTGTGTTGATGGACTGAACAGATTAATGCGGGTTGTTTACTATCTGGGAGTTTGAAGGTTTGGAAAGGGAAAATTAGTTTGCTATTCTCTACTGCAGGAACTAAACATCAACGCGCAGCTTTATTAGGTCCACTTGTTCAACTGCTTGTTAATAAATACAAAACCAGCCAATCACATGGCAGCATTTAGTCGACATGGTGAAGATGCTGAAGTCCAAACTGAGCATCAGACTGAGGAAGAAAGGAGATTTACGAGACTTTGAACGCAGCATGTTGTTGGTCTGAGTGTTTACTGGGATTTTCACACACAACCATCTCCAGGGTTTCCAGAGAAGGTCTGAAGAAGAGGAAACATCCAGCAGCCGTCTGGACCAGAAGGTCTGGTTGGTGTCAGAGATCAGAGGAGACTGGTCCGACTGGTTGGAGATGATAGAAAGACAACTGGAAGTCCAGAAAGCACTGGTTCCCACCAGAACATCATCTCTGAGCACACAACCCGTCCAGCCTGGAAGCAGATGGTCTCCAGCAGCAGAAGACCACAGCGGGTTCCCTCCTGTCAGTAAGAACAGGAAACTGAGGCTACAATTCACACAGACTCACCAGAACTGGACAATAGAAGATGGAGAAACGTTGCTGGTCTGATGAGTCTCCAGTTCAGCTCCACATTCACATGGTAGGATCAGAATCTGCTGGAAACATCATGACAACATGGATCCATCCTGCTGTCAGGATCAACGCTTCAGGCTGCTGCTGGTGGAATGGTGGGGGGAAGTTTTCTGGTCCCAGTTTGGTCCCATTAGTCCCAACATGACATGGTTTAACCTCCACAGCCAACCAGACTCCTGCTGCTGACCATGTCCATCCCTTTCTGAGTACAGTGTAGTGTCTTCTGATGGAAACTTCCAGCAGGATGATGCACCATGTCACAAAGCTCACATCATCTCCACCATGACGATGAGTTCACTGTCCTCCAACGGCTCCACAGTCACCAGATCTACATCCAGCAGAGCAGCTTTGGGATGTGGTGGAACGGGAGATTCTCATGGTGATGAGGTGGAACGGAAGATTCTCATGGTGATGAGGTGGAACGGGAGATCTCATGGTGATGAGGTGGAACGGGAGATTCTCATGGTGATGAGGTGGAACGGAAGATTCTCATGGTGATGAGGTGGAACGGGAGATCTCATGGTGATGAGGTGGAACGGGAGATTCTCATGGTGATGAGGTGGAACGGAAGATTCTCATGGTGATGAGGTGGAACGGGAGATCTCATGGTGATGAAGTGGAACAGGAGATTCTCATGGTGATGAGGTGGAACGGAAGATTCTCATGGTGATGAGGTGGAACGGGAGATCTCATGGTGATGAGGTGGAACGGGAGATTCTCATCGTGATGAGGTGGAACGGGAGATTCTCATCATGATGAGGTGGAACGGAAGATTCTCATCGTGATGAGGTGGAACGGGAGATTCTCATGGTGATGAGGTGGAATGGGAGATTCTCATGGTGATGAGGTGGAACGCGAGATTCTCATGGTGATGAGGTGGAACGGAAGATTCTCATGGTGATGAGGTGGAACGGGAGATTCTCATGGTGATGAGGTGGAACGCGAGATTCTCATGGTGATGAGGTGGAACGGAAGATTCTCATGGTGATGAGGTGGAACGGGAGATCTCATGGTGATGAGGTGGAACGGGAGATCTCATGGTGATGAGGTGGAACGGGAGATCTCATGGTGATGAGGTGGAACGGGAGATTCTCACGGTGATGAGGTGGAACGGGATTTTCTCACGGTGATGAGGTGGAACGGGAGATTCTCATGGTGATGAGGTGGAACGCGAGATTCTCACGGTGATGAGGTGGAACGGGAGATTCTCATGGTGATGAGGTGGAACGCGAGATTCTCACGGTGATGAGGTGGAACGGGAGATTCTCACGGTGATGAGGTGGAACGGGATTTTCTCACGGTGATGAGGTGGAACAGGAGATTCTCATGGTGATGAGGTGGAACGCGAGATTCTCACGGTGATGAGGTGGAACGGGATTTTCTCACGGTGATGTGGTGGAACGGGAGATCTCATGGTGATGAGGTGGAACGGGAGATTCTCACGGTGATGAGGTGGAACGGGAGATTCTCACGGTGATGAGGTGGAACGGGAGATTCTCACGGTGATGAGGTGGAACGGGATTTTCTCACGGTGATGAGGTGGAACGGGATTTTCTCACGGTGATGAGGTGGAACGGGATTTTCTCATGGTGATGAGGTGGAACGGGATTTTCTCATGGTGATGAGGTGGAACGGGAGATTCTCATGGTGATGAGGTGGAATGGGAGATCTCATGGTGATGGGGTGGAACGGGAGATTCTCACGGTGATGAGGTGGAACGCGAGATTCTCATGGTGATGAGGTGGAACGGGAGATCTCATGGTGATGAGGTGGAACGGGAGATTCTCACGGTGATGAGGTGGAACGCGAGATTCTCACGGTGATGAGGTGGAACGCGAGATTCTCATGGTGATGAGGTGGAATGGGAGATCTCATGGTGATGAGGTGGAACGGGAGATTCTCATCATGATGAGGTGGAACGGGAGATTCTCATCATGATGAGGTGGAACGGGAGATTCTCATCGTGATGAGGTGGAACGGGAGATTCTCATCGTGATGAGGTGGAACAGGAGATTCTCATGGTGATGAGGTGGAACGCGAGATTCTCATGGTGATGAGGTGGAACGGAAGATTCTCATGGTGATGAGGTGGAACGGGAGATCTCATGGTGATGAGGTGGAACGGGAGATCTCATGGTGATGAGGTGGAACGGGAGATTCTCACGGTGATGAGGTGGAACGGGAGATTCTCATGGTGATGAGGTGGAACGCGAGATTCTCACGGTGATGAGGTGGAACGGGAGATTCTCATGGTGATGAGGTGGAACGCGAGATTCTCACGGTGATGAGGTGGAACGGGAGATTCTCACGGTGATGAGGTGGAACGGGATTTTCTCACGGTGATGAGGTGGAACAGGAGATTCTCATGGTGATGAGGTGGAACGCGAGATTCTCACGGTGATGAGGTGGAACGGGATTTTCTCACGGTGATGTGGTGGAACGGGAGATCTCATGGTGATGAGGTGGAACGGGAGATTCTCACGGTGATGAGGTGGAACGGGAGATTCTCACGGTGATGAGGTGGAACGGGAGATTCTCATGGTGATGAGGTGGAACGGGATTTTCTCACGGTGATGAGGTGGAACGGGATTTTCTCATGGTGATGAGGTGGAACGGGATTTTCTCATGGTGATGAGGTGGAACGGGATTTTCTCATGGTGATGAGGTGGAACGGGAGATTCTCATGGTGATGAGGTGGAATGGGAGATCTCATGGTGATGGGGTGGAACGGGAGATTCTCACGGTGATGAGGTGGAACGCGAGATTCTCATGGTGATGAGGTGGAACGGGAGATCTCATGGTGATGAGGTGGAACGCGAGATTCTCACGGTGATGAGGTGGAAACGAGATTCTCACGGTGATGAGGTGGAACGCGAGATTCTCACGGTGATGAGGTGGAACGGGATTTTCTCATGGTGATGAGGTGGAACGGGAGATTCTCATGGTGATGAGGTGGAACGGGATTTTCTCATGGTGATGAGGTGGAACGCGAGATTCTCACGGTGATGAGGTGGAACGGGAGATTCTCACGGTGATGAGGTGGAACGGGATTTTCTCATGGTGATGAGGTTGAACGCGAGATTCTCATGGTGATGAGGTGGAACGGGAGATTCTCATGGTGATGAGGTGGAACGGGATTTTCTCATGGTGATGAGGTGGAACGCGAGATTCTCACGGTGATGAGGTGGAACGGGAGATTCTCACGGTGATGAGGTGGAACGGGATTTTCTCACGGTGATGAGGTGGAACGGGAGATTCTCATGGTGATGAGGTTGAACGGGAGATTCTCATGGTGATGAGGTGGAACGGGATTTTCTCATGGTGATGAGGTGGAACGGGATTTTCTCATGGTGATGAGGTGGAACGGGATTTTCTCATGGTGATGAGGTGGAACGCGAGATTCTCACGGTGATGAGGTGGAACGGGAGATTCTCACGGTGATGAGGTGGAACGGGATTTTCTCACGGTGATGAGGTGGAACGGGAGATTCTCATGGTGATGAGGTTGAACGGGAGATTCTCATGGTGATGAGGTGGAACGGGATTTTCTCATGGTGATGAGGTGGAACGGGATTTTCTCATGGTGATGAGGTGGAACGGGATTTTCTCATGGTGATGAGGTGGAACGCGAGATTCTCACGGTGATGAGGTGGAACGGGAGATTCTCACGGTGATGAGGTGGAACGGGATTTTCTCACGGTGATGAGGTTGAACGGGAGATTCTCATGGTGATGAGGTTGAACGGGAGATTCTCATGGTGATGAGGTGGAACGGGATTTTCTCATGGTGATGAGGTGGAACGGGAGATTCTCACGGTGATGAGGTGGAACGGGATTTTCTCATGGTGATGAGGTGGAACGCGAGATTCTCACGGTGATGAGGTGGAACGGGAGATTCTCATGGTGATGAGGTGGAATGGGAGATTCTCATGGTGATGAGGTGGAACGGGAGATTCTCACGGTGATGAGGTGGAACGGGATTTTCTCATGGTGATGAGGTGGAACGGGAGATTCTCACGGTGATGAGGTGGAATGGGATTTTCTCATGGTGATGAGGTGGAACGCGAGATTCTCACGGTGATGAGGTGGAACGGGATTTTCTCATGGTGATGAGGTGGAACGGGAGATTCTCACGGTGATGAGGTGGAACGGGATTTTCTCATGATGAGGTGGAACGCGAGATTCTCACGGTGATGAGGTGGAACGGGAGATTCTCACGATGATGAGGTGGAACGCGAGATTGTCACGGTGATGAGGTGGAACGGGATTTTCTCATGGTGATGAGGTTGAACGCGAGATTCTCACGGTGATGAGGTGGAACGGGATTTTCTCATGATGATGAGGTGGAACGGGAGATTCTCATGGTGATGAGGTGGAACAGGAGATTCTCACGGTGATGAGGTGGAACGGGATTTTCTCATGGTGATGAGGTGGAACGGGAGATTCTCATGGTGATGAGGTGGAACGGGAGATCTCATGGTGATGAGGTGGAACGCGAGATTCTCACGGTGATGAGGTGGAACGGGATTTTCTCATGGTGAGGAGGTGGAACGCGAGATTCTCACGGTGATGAGGTGGAACGGGATTTTCTCATGGTGATGAGGTGGAACGGGATTTTCTCATGGTGATGAGGTGGAACGGGATTTTCTCATGGTGATGAGGTGGAACGCGAGATTCTCACGGTGATGAGGTGGAACGGGAGATTCTCACGGTGATGAGGTGGAACGGGATTTTCTCATGGTGATGAGGTTGAACGCGAGATTCTCATGGTGATGAGGTGGAACGGGAGATTCTCATGGTGATGAGGTGGAACGGGATTTTCTCATGGTGATGAGGTGGAACGGGAGATTCTCATGGTGATGAGGTTGAACGGGAGATTCTCATGGTGATGAGGTGGAACGGGAGATTCTCACGGTGATGAGGTGGAATGGGATTTTCTCATGGTGATGAGGTTGAACGCGAGATTCTCATGGTGATGAGGTGGAACGGGAGATTCTCATGGTGATGAGGTGGAACGGGATTTTCTCATGGTGATGAGGTGGAACGCGAGATTCTCACGGTGATGAGGTGGAACGGGAGATTCTCATGGTGATGAGGTGGAATGGGAGATTCTCATGGTGATGAGGTGGAACGGGATTTTCTCATGGTGATGAGGTGGAACGCGAGATTCTCACGGTGATGAGGTGGAACGGGATTTTCTCATGGTGATGAGGTGGAACGGGAGATTCTCACGGTGATGAGGTGGAACGGGATTTTCTCATGGTGATGAGGTGGAACGGGAGATTCTCATGGTGATGAGGTGGAACGGGATTTTCTCATGGTGATGAGGTGGAACGGGATTTTCTCATGGTGATGAGGTGGAACGGGATTTTCTCACGGTGATGAGGTGGAACGGGAGATTCTCACGGTGATGAGGTGGAACGCGAGATTCTCACGGTGATGAGGTGGAACTGGATTTTCTCACGGTGATGAGGTTGAACGCGAGATTCTCACGGTGATCAGGTGGAACGGGATTTTCTCATGATGATGAGGTGGAACGGGAGATTCTCATGGTGATGAGGTGGAACAGGAGATTCTCACGGTGATGAGGTGGAACGGGAGATTCTCATCATGATGAGGTGGAACGCGAGATTCTCACGGTGATGAGGTGGAACGGGATTTTCTCACGGTGATGAGGTGGAACGGGAGATCTCATGGTGATGAGGTGGAACGGGAGATTCTCATGGTGATGAGGTGGAACGGGAGATTCTCATGGTGATGAGGTGGAACGGGAGATTCTCATGGTGATGAGGTGGGACCGGAGATTCTCATGGTGATGAGGTGGAACGGGAGATTCTCATGGTGATGAGGTGGAACGGGAGATTCTCATGGTGATGAGGTGGAACGGGAGATTCTCATGGTGATGAGGTGGAACGGGAGATTCTCATGGTGATGAGGTGGAACGGGAGATTCTCATGGTGATGAGGTGGAACGGGAGATTCTCATGGTGATGAGGTGGAATGGGAGATTCTCATCACGATATGCAGTAACTGTGATGCCTCAGGTCGATATGGAGTAAATGCTGTGAGGAATGTTTCCAGCACCTTGTTGAATCTTTCACACCAAGCATCTAGAAGTTATGAAGGAAAGGATGTCCAACCTGGAGCAGGATGGACCTACTGAAGTGGCTGCTGATGTGATGTGTTGCATATCTGGATATGGAGCTGTATTTATAATAAAGGAATTTAATCGGGAATGACAGAAGCATCTTTCCTGCACTGACCTGGTCACCACCCATCCACTTTGATCGGTGTGAAACAGGGTGCTGATGGGAATGCACCCGTACTCGGTGACGGTGCTCAGGTACTTTGCTGTGGAAACAGAAGGGAATTACTGACAGAAAGCTGAGGCAGCACAACCGGTCCAACAGGAAATACAAGCAGGAAGTGAGGAAAGTCATGTGCTACATTAAAACACATGACACAGATTTGTTTTTCTGCTGTCTCATTTCCTCTTATTGTACCTTCTTTTCCCTTCTTCATCTGCAGGTCCCCGGTCCAAGTGTTGACCAGGACTCCCTGTCCAGGACCGGAGGAGCTGCCCAGCACGGCCTGGCCCAGCAGGGAAGCGTTCTTTGGGATGGCCAGAGGGTGGAAGTCTGTATTCAGACGCTTCTTGCAGCAGGTGTGATTCCTGTAGTTTATCTTGTACAAGACTCCCTGCAGGACAGACGTTATCACATACATTTATGTTCTGGTCGACTGGTTAAATGTTCTGATAAGTTTACCTGTTGGAAGAGCAGAAGGGCATCAACGTGGAAGGTCTTGTTCTGGTAAGAGCCAACCTCTCTGAAGCGGATGCGTTGTCGCAGGGCATCATAGTTGAACTTTGCAAAGGCAAGCAGCTTCCCGTTCTGGCTTGTCTGGAGCAAAACAAACATGGTTGCTTGTTTCTCCATATTCCTCTTTATGTTGAACAGAAGAGACAAAACTTACCACAGAAAGTCTTCCAGTCAGCAGGCGTGGAGATGCTGGCAAAATGAGAAGTCAGTTTCCACACTGCTCACATTCCCACACATAAACATCTGTAACATCTGTAACATCTGTACTTACAGCACGGCTGTGGTCGCTGAGCCAGGCAGCAGGCTGACAGACAGGCAAGCAGAATCAGAGCTCTCATGTTGCCTGACACTTTCCTCTGCAGCAGTGGCATTGATCTGAGAGCGCGCTTCCTTATAAACAAGCTGCTGACGCTCCTGGTCTGCTTCCATGCCCTCAGCACAGCATGATCAGACTGTTTACAGTGACGTTGCAGATTCTGATGACTCAGCAAAAATTTACTGTTTAAACCTGGTCTGACATGAACACAAATCTGCCCAAGTCCTTGTTTTCTCCCCTTTAATATGGAGGAGATGATCTTTACAGAAATGGAACTAGTTTAGAGAATTACGGAGAGAATCTCTTCTTATTGAACAGCTGACATTATTAAAGATAACTTTCCATTGTCCAACGTATGAGCAGCTCAGATTTCCAGACAGCGTTCACTTCCTGCATCGATCCAGCGATCCATGTTCAACTTCAGTCCAAAAAGTTGGGAATCAGAGTTTTCATGGAAAACATGAGTTCTTATTGCATCTGATGCAGCAACACATCTGTAAAAATCTGGAAAAGTAATAAAAAAAACAACTGGAGGAACATTTATTATTGTAACTGGCAACAAGTCAGCAACATGACTGGGTAAAACAGGAGCATTTCAGAGAGGCAGAGTCTCTCAGATGGAAAAAGCTTCACCAGTCTGAGACTAACTGGGTCTGAAAACAGTGGAACAATTTCAGAGAATCTTTTTTTTTTTTTTTTTTAAACACTACAAACACTTCACAGATCCCACCATGTATAGTCTGTAATATCATCAAAAGCTTCAGAAAATCCGAAGGAATCTCTGTGCGCATGGGACAATCCATCCATTCATCCATTATCCTAACCGCCTAGTACGATTAAGGGTCGCGGGATGGGACAATCCTAAAGATCAAAACTGAATACTTGTTATGTTTGGGCCATTAGGTCACACTGGGAAGATCCCAACAAAGCTTGAGGTTTTAGAGCAACATATGCTCCCAGAGAAGACCTTGCAGATTTCAGCAAGACCATGCTGAAACACATCCTGGAATGTTTACAATATTAAGATAGAAGTTATGAAACAATTTTAGAAAAATGTTGTTCAACATTATACAGTCATTTAACGTTACGACCGCCGGGGTGTCTATGGGTTAAAGGGGGTGGTGGCACAAAATGAAACTGGAACTAAAGTAAAAGTTCAACAAGGAATTTATTTACAGGATAATTACAAAAGAAAACAATCAACAAGTTCTGTCTAAGGAGATAAAACCATAGACATCATGTATACATATACGCCTCGTTGTGCGCTGGAGAGTGAACCAGCATCTCCGCCATATTGGATGGGTCGCCATCACATTGGATGGGTCTCCGCCATATTGGATGGGTCTCTGCCATATTGGATGGGTCTCTGCTTTCCAGTCTTGCTGCAGAGTCAACGTAGTTTCCCCACAAAACTGTTTTCTGTGGAACAACGCGTATATATTACACACAAACAAAACACTTTTCTACATAACTGGTTTATAAATAACGTTAACACAGTGAATAATCTACTAAATGCAAATGATAAATTTTACTCCTATGAGGTGTTTATGGAAAAATATGATATTGATGTTTCACAAAGAGAGTTTTACATGGTAGCATAGTTACATCCACCAAGGAGGTTATGTTTATACCGGCTTTATCTGTTTATCTGTTTGTGTTCAAGATAACTTAAAAAGTTATGGATGGATTTTGATAATATTTTCAGGACTTGTTGGAAATGTGAAAAGGAAAAACTGGTTTAATTTTGGTGGTGATCTGAATCACCGTTTGGATCCAGGAACTTTTTAAAGGCCTTGGTGGAGGTTTACGCTCTCTGAGTGTTTTTCTGGGGAACTTCTGAATTGCACAATTTTGATACAACACTTTATTTTCAGACTTTGTACAACTGTATCTCTATATTGATAAATTCATAAATGTAAAAAAGAAAGCGTCTGCTGTAGTCAAGAGAAAGCAGCAACTATTCCCGTATTTTGTTCAGCATATGGTTGCAATAACCAGTGAAATATTGAAAGCAGATTGTGTGGAATTACGTTTCACAAGGTTGAATAAATTATTTGACCAGATAAAAATAGATAATATATATAGATTATGAAAAATAATTTAGGATAATTTAAGAAAACAAACAAACAAAAAGAAAAAACAGTTTAACTTGCTGAGTGGCATCTTAAAGATCTTTACCTTTACCAGGCTTTTAGCTGTAGATCTGTAAAATATTGTGGCATCTTAGTAGAGCATCTAATGGGTTAGGAATCTCTTCATCACAGTTTGACACACTAGAGGCCCCCAAACAACATCTTGCATAGGGCCCCCATTTAGCAGATGCTTTTATCCAATAAGCTGCAGTTATTTTGACATATGCTTATAAATGGATGACGACTCCAGATGAAAGAACTGAGACTGAAGTGGTTTTGTCGTTGCCGGAGCCCCCAGCAGCTTAACTCACTGTTTCATATCATCTAAGAAAAAAATCAACTAATGAAGAACATTCATTCATTCATTTTCTGAACTGCTTATTCCAATTCAGGGTCGTGGGGAAGCTGGAGCCTATCCCAGCTGGCTTTGGGCGACAGGCAGGGTACACCTTGGACAGCTCGCCAGTCCATTGCAGGGCCACACAGAGAGACGAACAACCACACTCATGCTCACACTCACTCCTAGGGACAATTTAGAGTGACCAATGAACCTATCATGCATGTCTTTTGGATGGTGGGAGGAAGCTGGAGTACCCGGAGAGAACCCACGCATACACGGGGAGAACATGCAAACTCCACACAGAAAGGCCACTGACCAAACCAGCCAAGGATTGAACCAGTGACCTTCTTGCTGTGAGGCCACAGTGCTAACCACTGCGCCACCGTGCAGCCCCTAATGAAGAACATAATATTCCAAACTTTTTCCACATCAGTTTCTTTGAATTAAAGGGGTTTTTATGTAATGATGTAATGTTTGTAATTTTACAACTTATAATGACATGACAACTAATGTTTGTTCTTAATCTTTATTAATAATCAGTGTAAATGCATCACATCATGGTTGGTATAGAAAATCCACAACACAACAGACTCATAACGGAACACACTACTTCACACACTGCTAGTAAAAAATATCTCAGGCAACAGCCGTCACCATCACATTAAACCACGTTCTGGAACCAGCCTTGTGTTTTAAAACAAGCCGAAGTAGGTCATCAGATGCTCGCCCTCCTCTTCCTCCAGCTGGGAATTCTTACAGAAGGCCGGCGGGGTGAGATCCTGAGGATCTGCTAGTCCGATGATGTTGTTGAAGAAGCTGAAAATCAGATGAAAAGCTGTTAGCACAGTGTTCAGGACATAGTTATTAAAGGGTTTTATTCAATCCCTAATAGCATTGATACAGATCTGAAAATGTCAATCAACTATGGATAATCATTAAAAAAAAAGAAAAAAAAGAAAAGGAAAATATCTTTTTTTTTTTTAACAACCTAACTGTGTTACTTTAACCTGATGAGGGAAAAGCTGTGATGAAGCTGTGTCAGACTGGTTTTTATCAGACTCTCAGTACGAAAAGTTTATATCCTGAACTCAACATGCAGAATCAGGCTGTTTTTTTATTCAAATGTCTCACTGAGCTCAATAAAATTCAGATTTTATTATTTAAGTGGATTTTTTGTGATTTGATAAGATAGGAAGCGATGGTGTTTAATCAGTTCATGAAATAATCTCACATCAAACGCTGCTGGGAATAAAATTAAAATCCAATGATGGCAAAACTTGTTTGGTTTTAGTTTGAAATATTTGTATACATCCTAAAACTTTCACAGAAAAAATTCACACTAAGAGAAACATATGTGGAGAAAAAAAATTAAGGGGTTCATACACTTAAAACTAAAGGGAAAATAGGCACATTATTATATTATATTATATTATATTATATTATATTATATTATATTATATTATATTATATTATATTATATTATATTATATTATATTATATTACTTGGCTTTAAGGCAAAAGCATTATTAATATTGATCATCATCATCATCATCATTATTATTATTATTATTATTATTATTATTAATAATAATAATAATAATAATAATAATAATAATAATAATAATAATAATGTAATAAAATAAAGATGATTCTATCAGAGAACACTTTAATCATCAGTATGTAAAACTTTTTTTCTGGTATATTGTATCAAATCCATATTTTGTGAAAGGATTAAGAAGGTTTTACTGATGACGTTCATGTTCTCGTCTAATTCAGGGAGGCCTGTAAGATCTGCACTGACCTGGCCACCACCCATCCTTTTCTGTCCGTGGTGAACAGAGTGCTGACAGGAATGCATCCAAACTCCGTGACACTGCTCACATACTTTGCTGTAAAAAGAGAAGTGGATCACCATGGTAACCGAGGCAGCACAACCAGACAAACATGAAATGCAAACTGTACAACTGGACTTGTACCTGTTCCCTTCCTCATCTGCAGGTCCCCGGTCCAGGTGTTGACCAGGATTCCCTCTCCGGGAACAGAGGAGCTGCCCAGCGTGGCCTGGCTCACCAGGTCAGCGTCCTGTGGGATGGCCAGCGGGTGGAAGTCTTCAATCAGCCGCTTCTTCAAGCATGTTCGGTTCTTGTCGTTTATCTTGTACATGACACCCTGCAGAGCAGCACATGAGGACGTCTCACACATGATCTTGTGGGTTTCCCCGCTGACACATGCTTGTTGTGGAAGTACCTGTCTGTAAAGCAGCAGCACATCCAGGTGAAAGGTGTCATTGTGATAGGACCCCAGCTCTTTGATGCGGATGCGTTTTCCCATGGCATCATAACTGTACCTGGCGAAGACCAGCAGCTTCTCGTTCTGGGTGGACTTTAAGATGAAGAAAAGGGATTTAAATGAAAATAAAAGCTCCACATTGGTCACATACTCAGAAAACATGAGGAAGAGATTAGACTTACCACAGAAAGACCTCCAGACATCATCGGTGGGGATGCTGCCAGCATAACGAGTGATTTTAGTCATACAACACAGACTCAATGATGATGAGAAATGTCTTAAAGATCGGTACTCACCGCATGGTTGTGGCCTCTGAGCAAGGCAGCAGACTGACAAACACACAAGCAGGACGACAGCTCTCATGTTGATCTTCCTCTGCAGCAAATGATCTGAGAGACCCTGTCCTTATATACGCATCGGTGAGGTTCCCAGTTTACGTCCAGTACAAGCAACAAAGCGGCTCTTTGTGTGTGTGTGTGTGTGTGTGTGTGGGGGGGGGGGGGGGGGGGGGGGGGGGGGGGGGTTGTGTGGAGTGAATTGGGGGACATTCTGTGGGCTGATTTTAGGATTTGGCCGTATAACCCATGGCTGTTATGCATGGCGGTCATATCTTTGGTGTGGTTACAGGGTCATGATTTGGTGACGTTACTGTTCCAAAGTGGTAAATTAACATGAAATATGCAAAGATGAAACGAAAGATGGTGTTCCCCTTTCGGCTTGTCGCTTTGAAGGAGTCACTGCAGCGAATCATTGTTTGGGTGAGGAGGGATGTGTTTTACGCCAGATGCCCCCTGCATTTATCTGGCCTTGGGACTGGACCTCAGAGAACAATCCTCCTTGGGGAGGTGTAGGGGAGCAGGACTCAAACCGCCAACCATCAGATCACACGACAAGCTGCTGCTCGACCATCTTCGCCACCAACGTTGAAACGTTGCAGAAAACATCTTCAAGCGTTTGTAGGAACTCATAGCAGACAATCATCAGGAGCACCTGGGGAGCTCCAGAATATTTACTCTCAGTGGTATAAATCATTCCCCATGTTTGTGTCTGATCATGTGACCTGCATGGCTGCGATGTTCATTGGGGGGAATGAAGTCTGGGCTTCCCTGCTTAGGCTGTTGCCCCGGCAACCCGACCCCGGATAAGCAGCGGAGAATGGATGGATGGAAATATATATTTCCATCCATCCATTCTCATAAAATTATAAATTGAAATGCTTTGAAACCTGCTCTTTAAAGATGAATTTTCGTTATGGAGCTTAAAAAAAATGCAGCATTCTTTGTCTCAAAACCTCTATAAAAAATTAACTAAAGTAAATTAAAATGGATCAATGCACAATTTAAACAGTTAAGTATGTGAGTTACAAGGTTTAGTTTAAAAAAAAAACAAAAAAACAAAAAAAACAACCCAAGTATTTATTTTAGCGAAGTTGCAGCAATGAAATGGCACCTTTTGGGTGGAATGACCCTTTTAAAGATGTGTTGCTGCATCAGATCCAAATCAGCTCATATTCACCATGAAATGGTAAAATGTCTCATGTTTATCTTCTACTGGTAAAAACATGTTTGTTAATGAAATCTGCAAACAGTACTCCAACATCATGTAGTCGGGGTTCCATATCTGTATTTATATATCCATATTTGTATCTATATCTATATATCTTTATATCTATAGCTGTATCTAGATCTGTATCTATATTTGTATTTGTATCTATATCTACACTATTTGTATCTATTATAGATATAGATATAGATACAGATACATATCTAAGTCTATATTTAAATCCATATGTCTATATCTACAGGCGTCCTCAGATGTCTTCGTCCTCTTTAACTAGAAAAGGCTGAATTTATAACAGTCACTCAAATAACTGGAGACTAAAAAAGAACAATAAAAAAAAATTCTGAATGATATTTTTGTGATATTAGACTTTTTTTTTTAAGTTTAATTGAGCTGAAAATAAAAATAAAACAAACATATTGGTTCTCAGAACATTAATAAATATTAGTTTGTAAGTGATGCAACATATATTATTTTTTATCATGTTTGTTTGCTTAAAAAATCTATTAAACCAGAATTAGAAAATAATGGAATGATTTTCATAAAATTTTTATTCATTACTTTTGTTAATTTCAGCTTTTTTTTCCAGGCAGCTGTTTTTCTCCTTCTGTAATGAATATGTATGAGGACGACTGTTTATCTGTATCTGTATCAATATATCTATGATTATCAGTGAGGCTCCTGTTGTTGCAGTTATGACCATATATGGAAGCAAACGTTTGGGTTTGAAGAAACACTTTTAATGTAAATTAATGAGAAATAATCAAAGACAATTTTTTTTCCCTATATGAAATGAAAAAGTTTTTTCTAAAAGAAAACATTTAATATCCTCATTGACATGACACATATCCTGAAGCTTGTGATTGATATGATAGGACAGAGTCTGAGACATTAGCTGGACATGAGTTCAGTTCTTTTTCAGAAACAAGCTGTGGAAGTCTGTTGGCTCTTCTCCACTCTTTGTCTCGGCATCTGCACAGAAGTCTGGAGGGTTCAGCACAGCAGGGTCTTCAATCCCAACCACGTTGTTGAAGTAACTAAAGAAGAAATAAAAACGTGTGAATAAAGGGTCACTTGGCTCCATACCATAGACCGTATACAGTCTATGCTCCATAGATGTGATGCTGTGATGCTGAAACCAACCTCACTGCCACCCATCCAAATTCCTTAGTCTGGTAGCTTGTGCTGACAGGAATGCATCCAAATTCGGTGACGGTGCACACGTACTTCCCTGGAGGCACACGACACATGAAGTTTTGATGGAAAAAGAGATGAAATGAAAAGCCAAGACAGCTGTAAACATTACGGCGGTCACTCACCGGATTTATCTGGCAGATCTCCCATCCAGGTGTTGACCAGGAGTCCCTCCCCCGGTGCAGACGAGCTGCCCAGCACAGCCTGACCCAGCAGGTTGGCGTCCTTCGGAATGGCCATGGGCTGGAAGTCTGCCTTCAGAGGCTTCTTCTTGCACGTGTGGTTATGATAAGAAATCTCATACATGGCAGCCTGGTAAACAAATTGTGGAAAAATAATAATAAATGTTTATTATTTTGGTCTTTGTTAGCTTTTAGAGTTAATCCTCTTATGTATGATTTCTTCTTAAAAAGGCAGAACCTATACAGGTGTTTTAAAATGATCTTTCATCATATTTATATGATAAAATATTCTATAAAATAAAAAAACATGTAAAATATATATAAATATATATGTATATATGCCAAATGATGCCATAAGTCTGAAATCTTCACAGGCTGGCAGTGTTTTAGATGACTCACTAATGTCATATTATTAAATCCAGCTTTATAAGTATTCACAACAATGTCCTCTCATGGTTCTTTACTGACACATCAACTCAATTAAATGACTAGTTTACAAAAAGACCACCCTAACCCATGTACATAATAATAACTCATGCACAAAGCCATGCATAAACTAAAAAGTTAGAGTTTAGTAGAAACCTTTGTACGTTTTGTTGTACTGTTCATTCTGAGGACCGTAGAAAAAACAGTCTGACAAAGTATGAACCCGAAGGTGTGTTTTTGGAGAGGAATATGATAAAAAAAAAGCCTGTGTTTGTGTATATGTATACTATAAAACAGCTTTTTTGTGGTGATTCCTGTTTCCTGGTGGGCGCGGTCAGCTGACAACTGGAGGCACAGCTGATCCACATCTCAGCAATCAACGAACCACCTATTTAAGACCAGCTCTGCCTGCTATCCAGCGCCAGATTGTTGATTGCCCTGCGGTAAAACAGCTCTCGGCCTCAGCTCACGTTGCTTATGCTTGACCCTGATTGTAACCTGTCCTGTCTTCCTCCTGCTAGAGAAAGCCTGCCTGTTCGTTCGCTTGCTCCCCTGCCTGCCTGCCTGCCTCCTGATGCCCGCCAGTCTGCCAGTCTCTGAAAGCTCCGCTGGAAGAATTCACAGGAATCTGTGGAAAATCAATAAACCTCTCTCTGTACTCAGAAAGTGTCCGCTCTTTGGATCCTACTAGCCCCTCACCCACAACATTTTTAATGAAGGTGTAAATACTAACTTATTATTATTATAATAATTATAATAACAATAATAACAACAATTATAATAACAATAATAATAATAATAATATCTTTAAATGCAGATTAAAACTCTAGTCATGTCACTCTTTATGCATACTTCTGTCGTTTGACACAGTCTATTCCTCAGAGGAATCTGAACTTGTGCATTTGCAGGTAAACTTGTATTTGGGTCAAACCCAGTTACAACCATTCAGGCTGTTTTCCTCAAAAGATTGTGGCTTTGTTTACGCCTCAGGTTTTACTATTGTCTCAACTAATCAGTGACTATAATGTACTTTGCCCTTGATTATTGCCTTTTACATTGGCCTGCTGTTGCTGATAAGTATAGTGATGATTTGTTGTTAAACTTTGGAAGCTAACCTTCCACCTGCTGAAAATGGTATTTTGTGAGGCAGACACTGAAATAAACCTCCCAGAACTTCCCTCCTCAGGTCATCTGAGCCAACACTGAGGCAGATAGCTGAGATTTTCCTGTCATGGCTTTGGTCACCTCTCTGAAGAGCAGCAGCACATCGTAGGTGAAGGACTTGTTGTTGTACATCCCCATCTCAAAGAGCCGTATCCTCTGTCCCACTGCATCGTAAATGTAGCGAGTGTAAGTCCACAGCTTTTCACTCTGCGTGGACTGGAGAATCACATGTTTAAATATTTATTTTCACTCATTGTGTGTCTGGTTCTTTAGGTTCTGATTGACTTTGTCTGCAGAACAAACACTCACCATAGTCAGAGCTCCAGATAGAAGTGGAGGACTTTCTGTGTGGGTCATGAAACACAGGAAAACAAGGCAGAAATGGGGATAAAATATGGACGTAAGTCTTCTCTGGAATCACAATAACAAAAACAAGTCAGGTACTCTCCATGAAGATGTACTTACCACACGGATGAGGTTTCTGTGCCAGGCAACCCGCTAGGAAACATGCCAACACCACAAGCTGTCTCATCTTTTCAGATTCCTGCTTCTCATGCAGAGGCAACTGCAAACACTCAGCGGCTCCGGCTGAGACCGACTTCCTCATAAACCCCGGACACTTCCGGGTTTTACTTTCAACCACTGCAGCTGCAGAGATCACGTCTCCTCAGACTGACTGCAACATGACACCATGAAAGCTGCCACTTCTGCAGCACATGCACTAAAACTTGGTTGTTTATTAAGCTGCTTTTTGGACGTGAGTTTTACAGCTGAATGCAGAAACTTTTAACTCAGATTAAACATTCAGGCGGTTTTATTGTGCAGAAACTTAAAGGAAAGTCTGCGTATTGTCCAGATGCGGTCAGCACAGAGCTGTTTACCCAGTGGAAGGAGATGACTGTGCAGTGGGTCAGGGGTCAGGAATGCAGTTTGTGTTCACAAAGGAGCTAATAAACTCAGATCTGGGTTGTGGTTGAAAGCCAGCATCGGCTTTTATGTGGCGGAAGGCTGAATGACGTCATGGTCATACAACACCAGAGGCGCGTGACTGCAGTCATCTGACTCCTGGATGAAAAACACCTCCTCACACTGCGACTTCATTCCTACGCCAACATCAGCGGGAGGAATTTACAAACTGAACGGCTTTGCGACACTCCAAGTATTAGTTTTAACACCAATGTTATAGGAACAAATGTTTGTGATGATAAAGACCATAAAGATGTAGAAAATAGTGCAATGCAGTGACACCTGCTGTTGTGTGAATGACCTTTGACTCTCCAAACCAACCATTCATTTCCATCTTCTTTACATTCAACCAAACGGCTTGTTGGTGCAGCTCGGCTCGACCGGCTCTTCGTGCTTCTGCTACCTGAGAGCTTTTTTACTGAAAATAAGACCCTGATTATGGCAGGATGGATGTAGTATTCTTATGACTTCAGTGAACTGCGCTTAGAAAAATGCATTTTATGCTACTCTGTAAAAAAGTAGTTTCATTTTTAAAGACAACGAGTGACAAACTGGTTGTTCACCACTTGTCCCTTACATTTACCTTGTGTCATATTTGTCCCTTTACTCTGTTGTTTCTGTTGCCATGTGACCATGCTGCACCTACTGTCCCTGGTCTTTTGTGTTGGTTTTGTGTTGCATTTGGAATTGTATTAATATTTAACATTATTCTTTGTTTGAATCCACCTTGCAGGACAGGTGTGGGCCAACCCAGCTCTTCCTCATTGCAGGCGTGAGTGACTTAGTTTATTGGCTAAAACCAAGTGGAAGATTTGCTCTTTTTGTTGTTTCTTTATTTAAATGTGGGGGTTATTTTGAAATAGGGTATTCTTTTTGTGTTATTTGTTTAGGAATTTGGTTTGTTTAATAATGTTGGTGTAGAATAAGGTTGCTGGGGTTGGTCACATGGGAAACGGTTCAAGCTGAATCAGATCAGGTGTTTCTAAACGGGTACATCGGTCCCACGAGGGTGGGAAGAAAGATGTGAAACTGGTGACCGATTTCCAGGTAAATTTTTTAGATTGCACCATGGACCAGTGATGGAGAATGAAATGTTCATCTTGAAGGAAATGACAGGAAACTTGGACACACAACTTCACACCATGTAATAGTAAAATGTAAAATTCAGTGGCTGTAAAAGAAAGTATTCACCCCCAATATTTCACCCTTTTATTGCTTTAATATCAAAAATACTTTCAATATACTTTCACCATTTTTGCCAGAATTTACTCTCAAAAAGCCGTTTTTAATATCATTTCACCAAATCCAGTGAATGAATGAAATACATATAATGACAAAGAAGTGACTGCATGTATGTTTACTCCCAGTAGGTCAGTATTTATCAGATACACCTGTGGCTGTGGTGAGTTTGTGGTGATGTCCAGTGTTTGGTATCTGCACAGCATCTTGTCTTCTGACCAAAAAGCTGAATTTTGATCTAATCGGACCAATTGACCCTTGGGATTTTGGGAAATTCCAAGGTGATCATTCATGTGGGCTTTTTTTCCAACATCGGCTTCTTTGCCACTGTTCCAGTCGGCAGTGACAGGCAACAGTCTCATCCATCTGAACCATGGAGACACATCAGCTGGACTCCATGATCTCCATTTTACCAAATGCAATCAATCCTCAGTCCTGGTCCTCGAGGGCCAGTGTCCTGCGGGTTTTAGAAGTGTCCGTGATGGAACTGATTAAAAGGGAATTTATAAAGAGCAAACCTCTGAGTCTGAACCAGATGTGTTGCTGCAGAGAAACTTTAAAGGGGAATTTTTATGCAATCACATTCTAATAACCTTATAAATGATCAAACTACATAATAAACAGTGTGAAATGTTTTCATACAGGCACAAATTTCCACTCAAACCTATTTGTTCATTGTCATGTGATTCTTCCACTCAGACTTGTTAGACTGTAATCCATTCACACCATGATGAGTCAGTCATTGTATCATCCAGAGAGGATTGTTGTCTTATAATGTGCTACACAAACAACAAAACAGTATAATCTGAGGAATGTTATTTATAACATAAGCACCTTTTGAAATTTGCTAGCTTTAAATAAATGCACTTTTCTTTTGGATTTAAACAGTTTAAAAAAATCATGATATGAGTAAACCGTGCTTCATGGTGAGAAGGCTTTATTCCCTGAGTTGCCAGGGTAACACAGATTATCCTATTAGATAGATTTGACTAACCATTTAACCCCAACTTTACCCCAAATTTGGAGTCAATCCCATGAATCCCCTCAGACAAGTTCAAATACAATACAGGTAAAGGTAAAAAAATGGGTCACCGTTATTTTCTCCGGGCTTGTAGTAAAGTAAATTATGTGAACCCACAAGTTGCAGAAACTTGGATCAAGCTCATTTTAATGCATGAATAATCCACAAAAAAATCCTCTAGTTGATTTTAGAATCTTAAAAAAATCAATTAACTATCACTACACAGTCATTATTTTCAGCAACAGTACTTTCTAAGGATGAACAGATGGCCGTGTGGGAAGTGGACAAAGTTTGAGCAGGCGGCAAATCTCGTTGCAATCTGGTCCGTGTTGCTCTTCCAAGAAGTACCTGAGCCCCCTCTCAGCAAAGTTACCAGGACCTTTAGGGGTCCTAGTGGAATGGATCTGTGGGTCGGTGAGGTAGGTCAGACCTTTGCCGTTGGCTGTTACCCAACCTGAGGAAAAGGGTAGTACCACCATACTTACTGTGAGGTAAAAATACGTGGTAAGGCCATAACATAGAAAAGTTGGTTATCTTACCCTGCAAGTCTACAACAACCTCCTCACCACCAGAGAACTGGTAGGTGAAGTGTCCAAAGGCGAGACCATAGTCAGTAGCCTTGAAACTCAGGTCCTTCACCCCAGCATTGTTAGTCAGTTTGACAAATTCCCCGAGCATGTACGGCTCCACTGTTACACAGCCGACGATCTCATCTGCATTCAGAATCTGCTCACAGATACAAAGAAACACGTGTACAAATGTTTTTTGTAAAGTTATTTTTTCATATTCAAATTTACTTTATGAAAAGAAGTGCCACTAAACAATCATTTTTACAAATTTATAATCCTTTTATTTCTTTGCGATGTGATGAGATACAATTGGAGACACCAATGCGATATGTTGGCAATACATTGACACGTATCACATTACAATGTATTGCGTTGTAACGCAACATAAATTTGTATTGTGTACGTACAAATTTATGATCCTTTTATTTCCTTGCGATGTGATGAGATACAATTGGATACGTTGCGATACGATACGTTGCGATACGATACGTTGCCATACGATGCGTTGCCATACGATGCGTTGCCATACGATGCGTGCAATACGATGCGTTGCAATACGATGCGTTGCAATACGATGCGTTGCAATACGATACGTTGCAATACGATACGTTGCAATACGATACGTTGCAATATGATACGTTGCATTACGATACGTTGCATTACGATACGTTGCATTACGATACGTTGCATTACGATACGTTGACATACGATACGTTGCATTACGATACGTTGCATTACGATACGTTGCATTACGATACGTTGCATTACGATACGTTGCCATACGATACGTTGCCATACGATACGTTGCCATACGATACGTTGCCATACGATACGTTGCCATACGATACGTTGCAATACGATACGTTGCAATACGATACGTTGCAATACGATACGTTGTAATACGATACGTTGTAATACTACGATACGTTGCAATACGATACGTTGCAATACGATACGTTGTAATACGATACGTTGTAATACTACGATACGTTGCAATACGATGCGTTGCAATACGATGCGTTGCAATACGATGCGTTGCAATACGATGCGTTGCAATACGATACGTTGCAATACGATACGTTGCAATACGATACGTTGTAATACGATACGTTGTAATACTACGATACGTTGCAATACGATACGTTGCAATACGATACGTTGCAATACGATACGTTGCAATACGATACGTTGCATTACGATACGTTGCATTACGATACGTTGCATTACGATACGTTGACATACGATACGTTGCATTACGATACGTTGCATTACGATACGTTGCATTACGATACGTTGCATTACGATACGTTGCATTACGATACGTTGACATACGATACGTTGCCATACGATACGTTGCCATACGATACGTTGCAATACGATACGTTGTAATACGATATTGCATGATATATTATGTGATGAGATACCATACGGTGGGATGCAGTACGTTGCAATAGGATATGATGTGATGCCATGCGATACAATATCATGTGATATGATGCGATATGATACAATGAAATATAACACGATGCAATATGATGTGATATGATACCATGCGAAACGACGCCATACCAAACGATGCCATGCGATATGGTCGCCTCTGAGCTTCTTCCTGCTGTTAGGTACAAGTTAGGATTAAACAACGAGGAGCCGTTCATTAGACGGTTATAATGCACAATGCAGAGTTTATAACACTACAACTTGTGGAGGAGTGCATTATAACAATCTAATCCACAGATTTAATTTGCTTATACAATGGCAAGAAACATAACACAGTAAATATTTCATAACAAATGTTTATTTCTGTTTTACAAAACTTGCTAAATATGTTAAAGTACAGGAACTATTTCATGTTGGCTTAAATGTATTTTTTATACTAAATAACCATTGTCAAGCTACAGCATGTTTCTTTCATTCACCTGTCAAATGCTGATCTGTCAATTAACGTGTTGCTATGGTGACGCCCAATAATGGAGTGACATTATAGTGATTTAACTCGTCAAACTAAGTGCACGTCGACGCCCGTCATCAATAAAATGATCACTGACCATGGTACAACTAACAATAACTGATCTACCTAACAGACTGGACAGATTCTGTGTGGTGAGGCCATAAAAACACTTAAAAACAAATAAAAGTTTTAAATTAATTTCAAAATGAATCCTAAAAATAACCAAAATCCAATAAAGTTAAGCTAGAATTCATGTAAAGTGTTTTTGTTTCTTAATAATAGTTAATAGTGGAGCAGCAGTGTTCAAAACCAGCTCTAGTCAAGCAGCTGAGGACTGACGGAGCTGTACATAATGTGCATTAGGCAAGCATGGATCAAAAGTGACACAAAGAAAAGAGAGACTTAACTTAAGCCAGTCGTTTCAAAGGAAAAAGGCTGGATTTGACCACAGAGCTCATCGGATGAAAATCATATTTTAGTGTGCTGAGATCAATATCAACTTTGAAGGCTCGCTGGGCCCAAACAACAGAGCCTCAGTCTCATCATTGTTGAAATGCATAAAGATTTTGTGACACCTATGCCTTCATTTTAGCAATGCACTTGTGTAAGTGTGGAGTGGGCGTTTTCCTGCCTCAGTGGCACATTTGGCCCAGAGACAATGTTACAATCAATATAATCCATAATATAGATAATGATCCAAAGATTCTTGCAAACTTTGCTCCTGTTAGGCATTATAAACCAGATAGTTCTGGAACCTATAGAAACCAAGGTAGGACAGTTTAATATAACCATAGTTACAACACGCATCACAAAGCAGCATTTTCCTCATCAAATCAAATAAAACATTTAATTTGTACGAACAAAACACACGTAAACAATTCAACATGCTCCTCTAAGGTGGCTCTAACAGATGACCAAAGTTAGATCTATATTTTCCATATGGACCACTGCAAATGGCTCAATCATCACCGTATCAAAGTTGTGTAGCGATATAAACTGATATACACATTATTACACCAGCCAGTTAAATTCCAGTTTTTAGTTTTAGTCTTATAATAACGTCTCAGCTAAAGGAATCTAAACAGATCTCAGTTCTCTGGACCAAATTCTCTTTTAGATTTTCAATGTTCATAAGGGATTTTCCCTCCATCATGTGTGTACAGCTGTGACTGCTCTCGTTCCACGTTACAAAAGCCTATCTATCACAGCAGGCGCTGCTGGTGCCAAAAATGATACGATCGACTGATCTGCCTTCAAATGAAGAGGTCAGCGGTTTGAACCCCAGCCAACCCGTGTCCTCGGGCAAAAATCTGAACACACGGGCCCAAGATGTTTGTCAGTGGATGAGTGTACAGAGATGTGTGTGTAAGATGTGAAGTGAGATAATCGTAGTGGGATGTAGGAACGTATCAGATTTTAATATGAATTAATTCATTCCTACATTCAGCTACAGGCTTTATTCTTCACTGCAACCTCTAACGTTATACATGTCTTCTGTAAAAGTAGAATTTATGAATGACCTTTTTTAATTCTAACACAACATCTGCCATGTTTGGTCCATCTTAATGAAACGGTGCGTTTTTATCTATTTCATGTATTTGTGTTTTAACTCGGCAGTTGCCTCACCAGCAGTGCTTCCGAGGGAATGAAGAAGATCTGGGCCATGTCGTCTTTATCATAGAGACTCTTGTTAAATTGGGTCACGTAGTACTGGGCTGTCATCTGCCTCTCCACATCTTTCAGGTGAAACTGGATCCCCCTTGGCTCCAAGTAATCTTTCCCCACATAACTACAGACATCATTAAGGAAACTAATTTAGACTGTATGTAGATAAAGCTGTCAGGTTGCACCAAGACGATGCTACATACCTGCTCAATCTCTCCTCCTGGTGTAAAAACTGAACCCATATCGCTGCCCTCTGCTTGCCTTTCAACCCCATCAGCTCTCCAATGTAGACGCAGGTTTCTCTGGCTGTCCACAGTCCGGTGGCTTTGGAGAATTTCAAATGAAGAGCACCTGGTGAAGACAGTGCAAGGTTGGCGATGGATGGTGGAAAATCTAACTGGATCATCTCCAACAGGATGAAAATCTGTCAGCTGGGAAATGTTAGCACTGGTAAACATTTCCCGAATCTGAAAAATGCTGACAATGTTGGCTTGAACACATACGGTGCCGCTCCTTTAAGAAATTTTTAAAAATTTGGCACCTTGGTTTGATTTGGTTTGGGCTGCTTTCACACTGGACTTTACTGAAGAGGACCAAACCACCTGAACATTGTCACTTCTCGCTAGACATCATATTCCACAAAAATGACCAGTAACCAAGAAGAAAGAAGAAGAAAATTCAGCTCTTTGATTGGCCGGGAAAGAAATCGTCTCGTCCACAAACAGCAAAGCAACAATCAATTTTATTAGCTTTGGGGTTTCTTACTTTTCAGTTTAAACTTAATGAATTATTGGTAGAAGAAAAATAAAGTTTTGGAAAAAGCAAGATATTTATTTTGATAAAAGGGGAGGGATTTAAGAAGTTTGTACTTCATCCAAGTTCTTTTTTTGGATGTTACATGTATGTGATGCATTTATTTGACTGGTTTGCTTGTTATTTGTATTTTCTCAGTATACATGTATTGCTTAATTTTTTGAAGTTGGAGTTTACATCCTGGATTGTTGGACTTTTTTTATTTATGAAACCCTTTTGACAAGTAGATGCTCTGTATGAGCAGCAGGACACGCAGCAAGATATTATGCATTTTGTGCTACAATGTGCTACGCGGCATTGATATGAACATCACAAGGCTGACTCTACTACTGTGTTCAAGAATATATACGGAAGATGAGGGGAAGTTTAGGATGTTATGGAGACACACTTACTGTAGGCAGTTTGGTGCTGTTTGAGTTGGAATTCTGTCTTATCGCTGTATAACCTCCTCAGCAGACAGTCATGGCAAACTCCAGCCAGCAGCGCTTGGTAGTCCTGCTGGGACAGTAAAAACTGTCGGACAGCTACCTCGCTGGGGTTTAAGCAGCTGTAGCACAAAGGGTTCCGCTGAGCCTCTTTTTTGTTTTCCGTAGAGGTCATTGAATTTGATTGGTGTCCATTTTGATTCACTTCAACCTCCAGAAACTCAAATGAACTATTTGTGGAGGTTTCTGTGGCTTCGTTCTGATTCGGGGCAGCCAATGGCGCCACTGAAGCATTAGTGGCTGCAGGTTTAGCAGGCACCGAGTCAGTCTCGACCTCTTTATCCAGATATACATTCTGGCTCTGCAGTGGTTGTGGCTTGGGCGATGCTTTGACTTCCTGTGCAGATTTGTGGCTTTTGTATGTGACATGAAGAGCTGAATCATCAGTTGCTATATCAAGCGCCTCCATGACAAAGAAGCTCCCATCGGAACCTGGAGACCTGCAGCCTCGCATTGTTCCTGCTTGTGGGAAAGGACTAGGCTGTGGTTTTGTGTTCACAGGGGAGTTCTGCTCGGCTGAGATTTTCTCCCATGATGACTGGGAACCGAAACTGCCACCCAGCGAACTGGACGATGTTTTGAGGCTCAGCTGCGACAGGGACTGTAGAGCATCTGATTGATTCTGTGCTACGACAACATCGTCCATCCAGTCCAGATCAGTGTCCACTGTCTCTTTTCCAGCCTCTGAATCATTTAGCGCTTTGGAAGAAGCGGCAGGTATTGCAGATTTTGAAGCAGCAAGGGAACTGAAACCAGAGTTACAACCCTGTGGATTTTGCTTCTCGTTTTCTCCGTTGGGCTGAACCGTGCTACCTGACATGACATCCCAACCCTCAGTGATGACACAGCTCTGATCACTTCCATCTGCTGCATGTCCAGTGTGATAACTTCCCGTGTAGCCACTGCTGCTGGGCCGAGGAGAGCCCAAACTACTCATGGAGATCTTCTGCCACGAAGAGCCGAGGTTGTCTTTGCTTTTACACAGCTCGGACTTCGGGGCCGGTTTTGGCTCAGCTCCTTCGGTGCCGAGTGTCCCTATGGTTGTCCCCACAGCTGTTAAACACAGCTTTGCCCTATCTGTCTCATCTTGAGTCTTCTTACAGCTTCTAGTGGTGGTCTTACACAGCGTAGCATGATACTTTTGAAATCTCTGCATTATCTTGGAGAAACTCTCCAGGGTAAAGTGAACAGAGGAATCTTTGACATTCCTATAGCTGTCAGGGATAAAAGACCCCTTATCTGAAGTAGGCATAGGGTCCACACCCAACAGGAGCTTAACTTGGGCGACGAGATGCATGACTTCAGCAGAGAGGCCATCTTTGTCTTGAGTACTTGCATGACAGTAATCGTAGAATTTCGCCAGACCTTCTTGACAAGCTTGAGCCGCCTTCGCCACAACCTCCTGCGGAGTGCCGAGCCATTTCTGAACGATGGTGATAGAGTAAGCAGCCTTAAGGAAGGTATGAAGTTCCTGCTGGCTGGTGACCAGATCGCCCTCCGCTCTGGTGAGGAGGCCGATTGCAAACGCTTCTCTCGCCTGCCGGAGGAAGGACTCTCTCTGAGAGGAAGGACAGTCCAGGGAGAAGCTGTACGATACCAAGCAGGCGCCTTGAGTTGTCTAAAGAAAAACAGAAATGTGAGGAGGTTTAATTTATAAACAATAATCATGGTTTTATATTTCTGTGTGCTTCAGTTGGGTGAGTTTACTACAAGTCCTGAGGCAAAGCCTGTAAGTAGGGCAGCCTGCTCGTCAGAAACACCAGCGACATTCAGATGAGGACTGTGAAGTTCAGCATGTGCTATAACTTCCCCACAAGCAGAGATTTGGTCATGCAGTGCGGTTTTCTGCTGTGACTCGTTTCTTTGCCATTTACCTCCTTCTCTGTGACACCCCCATCACTTCTGGGAAAGTGTAGAAAAGTCCTCTTTCTCAGATTTAACGCCTCTTAATATGAAGAAAGTCACAAGATCTTTTCTTTTTTTCACATCATGGATGCAAAAAGATTCTCAGATCGCGCCACAAAGGAATGAATTATGCAAATTATGCAAATTAACTGTGACGGTTTGAACTCGTCAAGTTCATTTTCTTTGTTAATATAAATCCAGCATGCTAATAAGTTGACATAAACGAGTAAAATATGAAGCATGCTACCTTAAACAGATAGCAGATGAGCTAGCTCCAGAATGACAAAGGATTCATGAGAAAATCCCCCTCAAAGACAATGAATGGGATTTGGATATTTCTGGAAGAGTTCAAGCCTAAACCCCAACACTTCCAGCCCCCCAGACAGCATCATTCATGAAGGGTTGCTATGGGACTCCTTCCTCCAGCTCTGCAGAACAGTTATGTTGACAAATCCATGTAGAATTTTATTAATGCGTCATTAAGCTGTGGCGTCAACCTCCCTGGACTCGGAGGAACCTGGGAAACATAGATCTGTATACTCCAGATCAAAGATAAAACAGAGGATCTAGACCAGGGGTGTCAGGCACACTGTCCCCCCCCCGCCTCCCAGAGTGTCCAAACTGTCCCGTGGGATGAGTTTATAAAATATGACGATGCCATAAAGACAATCTATTTGTCTAAAAGAAAAAAGAAAAATAAATGTGTCCACATTTCCGAGGCAGCAGGATAACTTGTTCTGTCTCTTCTACAATCCCGACAGATGGGACTTCAGTTTGTTTAGTTTATTAAGGATCGCCATCAGCTGTATCAAGCTACAGCTATTCTTCCTGGGGTCCAGCACAATTATACATACTATTCGCCTCTCGCCCAGTGATTACTGGGACAGACTCCAGCTTTCCAGCGACCCTTAACTGGACTAAGTGGTTCAGAAAATGACTGTCTATAATGTCAAATACTGGATTTATTTAATTTATTACAATCTGCAAGTTATAATGTATGTTTGAATGAGTAAATATGTGCAGGATGGCCACTGTCCCACCCTGTCCCCTGCCAAGAATCAAACCAGCAACCTTCTTGCTGTGAGACCACAGTGCGAACCACTATGCCACCGTGCAGCAAGACATGAAGTTATTGAATTTTATAATTATTTCTTATATAATTATTTCTATACAAAATACAGTAGAAAGGATTTTAAAATGAATTTATTTAGAACAAATGTAAAACATTTACAATCAAATCTTTATGTAGAACTAGACCAGGGGTGGGCAACTCCGGTCCTCGAGGGCCGCAGTCCAGCACATGTTGGGAGTTTCCCTGCTGCAACTCAGCTGCTGCAACTCAGCTGCTGCAACTCAGCTGCTGCAACTCAGCTGCTGCAACTCAGCTGCTGCAACTCAGCTGCTGCAACTCAGCTGCTGCAACTCAGCGGGTAATTATCAGACTGGTGTCGTTGGATGTCAAGCTCTGCGGCAGTCTGCTAATCAAGTCTGATGTGAGTCAGCTGAGTTGCAGCAGGAAAACTCCCAACACTTGTAGGACCGCGGCCCTCGAGGACCAGAGTTGCCCACCCCTGAACTAGACATTAACATGTACACACATATCAAAATGCTAATTCAGTTTTTATATATTTTCTAAAAAACAAAACAAAGAATATTAAAGAAATGTATGAAATAAATGTTTCTGTGGTCTAGATGGTAAAAGTTAAGTTGTAACTTTTTATCTTTTTTCAGATTCTGGTTCTCCTTAAGACTTTTCCATTCTATTCTATTCTACATTCATTTCGCTTGTCTTAGGAATTATTGTGAGTTTTTAAATCAGATTTCATGTAGTCATGAGTATCACCAGAAAGGGTTCAGTAGATCAACTTACCACGTTGGTCAACACATAAAGCGACGTGTACTGACTGTACACTACGGCCATCTTAGCTGCCTGGGCGGCTGAAAGAAGACGGTGACTCCCATCCCCGAGTAGCGATGGCTACAGAGAAGACCACATACTATAAATACACACAGGAATACTGCAGAACGTAACCTCACCGGCCCCTTTATCAGGTCCGCTTGTTTACTCAAATATCTAACCAATCACACGGCAGCAACTCAGCGCCTGTAGTCATGTCGACATGATGGAGACGACTTGCTGAAGGTCAAACTGAGCATCAGAATCAGGAGATTTAAGCGTGTTGGTCTGAGTGTTTACTGGGATTTTCACACACAACCATCTCCAGGGTTTCCAGAGAAGGTCTGAAGAAGAGGAAACATCCAGCAGTTGTCTGGACCAGGAGGTCTGCTTGGTGTCAGAGGTCAGAGGAGAATGGACAGACTGGTTGGAGATGATGGAAAGACAACAGGAAGTCCAGTAAGAACTGGTTCCAGCCAAGATCTGCAGAACATCATCTCTGAACCCGTCCAGCCTGGAAGCAGATGGTCTCCAGCAGCAGAAGACCACAGCGGGTTCCCACCAGAACTGGACAATAGAAGATGGAGAAACGTTGCTGGTCTGATGAGTCTCCAGTTCAGCTCCACATTCACATGGTAGGATCAGAATCTGCTGGAAACATCATGACAACATGGATCCATCCTGCCGTGGTTCCCAACCCGGGGTCCCTGGACCCCCCGAAAGGCGCAGGGGGTCTCTGAGGCACCTCTGAGGTGTATTTGCTTTGTTTTGTATCATTTAAGTGTTTTCCTTCATGGAAGCAGCATTTTGGAAGCCTGCTTCATTTAATAATGATGCAGGCTGAAGAAATGTCCGAGTGCAGCTGATTCGTCCGTCTTTGTAAACAAAAAGCTCGGCTATGTGCTGACGATGACCTTAACTTTGTTTTCTATGAAAAGAAAGGATTCAAGCAGAATGCATCATTTATGGTGTTCAAGCAGCGAATAGAAGAAGAAAAGCAAGGATTGGTCCGACAGAGGGCAGATGGGGGTCTTCAGCTGTTCAGTAGCTGCATGAAGGGGGTCCTCGGGACAAATAGGTGCAAACTGCTGCTACACAGCAGCTTTGGGATGTGGGTCATCATGACGTGCAGCAACCATGTGATGCTTCATGTTAATATGGAGCAAAATGTTTCCATCACTACGACGAATCGTTCTGGAGGAACACCAGGTCCAACCTGGAAGTCCCACCGTGGACCTGATAGAGTGGCTGGTGAGGGTTTAATAATAAACACAGGTAGATGATGTCATCTGGACGTACAAAATCAATGTCTTCATTCGTCCTGAAGGCGTGGAAGTCCTCATCATTCATAGAAACCAGTATGTTGGCCAGTATTCCCAAAGAGGTTCCGATGCCCTGGAAAAGCAAAGGTTTAAAGCAGCTGTAAACTGTGCTAAGTTTATAACAAGGCGTAATGATGACAGCACACCTTTTTATCAGGATGAGGAAGTGAGTAGTATCCAACCAGCGAGGCCCAGACCAGCTCTGCAGCCTCGAGCCACAAGCCTGCGACAGACAGACGCTTCGGGAAGAAGCATGAAAAGTGGATAAAACAACACATCCCTGTTCCAGGAGGCTCTTACCGAGCTTCTGCAGGATCATCCCGCGCACCTGGACGCTGACGGCCTGCACAAGCGCTCTGTCGCTTTCCGACTGGTAGGTCCAACAGCCTGGGAGTCCAGAAGAATGAGTCCCAGCGGGTCATGGCGGAACTAAAGGCGTCTAACGTGAAGGTAAAGCGAAGGTACCTGTTGTTCCACTGCTGTTTATCAGACTGCTCAGGATGTATTCAGCTTTCTGCAGTTTGCCTGGGAAATGAGCAGCAAATGCACACCTGAGACAAAACTCCATGAAACCATCAGGTTACGTCTTTAACCCCTTCCTCACCAGAGTTCAGGTAGACCCTGGCCTGCCGGATGACCAGCTGTGGGGCTATGGGGGTGTGGCGGTGCCGTTGGTGGAGCAGTCTGGCAATCTTCAGCAGCCGGCTGGACTCATCGGTCCAGTAGAGGAAACGGTCCACTAAGAAAACCACCGCCAAAGCCCACTGTGCCTCCTGAGCCATGATGGATGCCTTCAGCAGAGCCTGACAGCACAGCACGCACATCTAATCAACACGGGGGGGGAAGTGGTGCAAAGACACGTCACATGACAGGATGGTGTTCAGCCGTTACCAGAAGCTGGGGTAGGTGCTTGCTGATGAGGTCGCTGAGGTTGGTCTTGTCGCCGGCGTCCACCGACTGCTTGTACTGCCACTTCTCCGGTGCGAAGGGCCACTTCATGTCCACGGCCTCCTGCAGCAGAGACGCCAGCTCTGCACACAGCGAGTCTGCAGGGAAACAGAGGAGCCGTGCAGCGAGCAGAGGCTTGTGCACCGCCAACGGAGCTTCACAAGTTTATTGGGAACATAAGTTCAGACGGTGGGAATCTCAGATCCTCCCTTTGGCCCCGAACAAACCCTCCCTCCCCTGACTGCAAGGCGCCTTCTTTCAGTCGGGTTCTCTCAGGCCTGAAGCGGTCTGGAGCCTGTTCACCGTTTGCTTTGGTCATTTCCGGAGTAACATCAGGAGATTACAACTATTGGTCACTTTCTATTTTTATTTTACTTTCTGAGATTTATTTTATGACAGACATGTAGTCACATGAACAAGAAACACAGTCTTTGTGTAATAATAGTTCTAATAACCAGCGGGTCCCTACAAGGTCTTAGACAAACCAACAGGACTTATTAAACTGTCATTTCTTGTTTACCAAAGTGAAAAATGCACGAGCAGAGTGTGTTTATGCCTCCAGCCAGTGAGCTGCTTGATGCTATCAGGCGTCACCTTGCTCTGCAGACGTCTCGGCCCGTCATACACTGGATTGATTGATGTCTGCAGCATGTTTATGTGCAGCTTCTCTCAGAAAAAATGGGAATTTTTATTTATCTGAAGACTTTCATTTGTCCTTTTAACTAAACATTTAAAAATATGTATATGTAAGTATTTCATATTTACTGTTTAATACAGTGTGATGCCAAAAGTAATTATTATATATGGTGGCGTATCACTGTATTATTATTATTATTATGACTCTATAGTGGTTACAGAGGTGGCCTTGGGTCTGGAGAGCTGTAGTTTGAGTCCCAGGAATACCCTGGGCCTTTGAGCAAGGCCCTCACCCCCCCAACCCCTTCCTGGTTGCCTGAACTGGTCTGTAGCTCGTCCACTGACGAGTGAAATGCAAAGCGGGATTCCCAGTCAGACCGATGTGGTAAAACTCTTCTTCTGCATCATATTCTTCCACCACCAGGGGGCAGAAGACGGGCAGCAGATTTCAGCCGGGTTGAGGTCTGGACTTGGTCTGGAGAGCAAAGTCCGTAGCAAACATCTCCACTCCGGTCTGGCCTGTCCTAAGGACATGGATCCAGAACCAGGTTGGTTCACATCAGTAAACAAGTCCGACCTCCTCAGTCTGGTTCTAACCGGACTGTCCTGGACTGTAACAGCTAACATGCTAACTGAGGTTGGAGGAGCTTGAGGTTCCCGGCGCTTTCCACAGCTTCTCTGAACACTGCCTGGTCTGACTGTGGGGAGAACTTCCTGGGACCATCATTCCTGGGAGACTGACTCGACTGTTTCCCTCTGAATAATCCTTCAGAACAACCAGTATAAAACCAGTAACCAGTGACTCCATACAGTCTGGAAGTGGTCGTATAACCCTTCAAAGATCCGTTTGGAAATGTAAAGATCATGTCTGATGTCTTTCCGCCCAGGCGTTGTGTGAACTGAGTCCAGATCCTGCTTCTCTGCTGGTGATGATGAGCAGCTCATCTAGCAGGTTTTACCAGCAGCACCTGGCGGCTGCTTTCCCTCTAAATACTACAGAAGTAGTGAAGAAGCATTTAGCTCTCCATAAACAGAGAGTATCTGCAGAGAGGAAACTGGACGGGTAACCTCCTCAGACCCGGCCCATTCATTTAAAGAAACTGGAGTTTCCTATCAAGCCCTACAGCATTCTGTAGAGGACATCCTGGGCTTTCCAGTCATGTGATTCATTTGCATCCTGGTAACTTTGCTTTTTTTTAATGAATGAATGAATGAAAAAAAAGATGGCTGCCATACCAACAAGCACAGTTAATGGAAAAAGGAGAGTCAGATATTCTTTATCTATTTCTCTTTTTACCATGATAATTAGATATATTCTTGTTCATTAACATGTAAGTAACAAGGTTCTTACGTTTGAGAAAAGTTTCATTATTTCTGATTTAAAATAAAATGTGAACTGTAGTGGACACCAGGACTATTGTCATGTATTTGATGTCGGCACATTGTTGTAGGAGAAACACGTGAAGCGGAGAGGATTCTGCTCCACATTATTATAAAGGGAAATTCAGGTTTAAAGCCTTCAGAAGAGGAAAAGGCTGAGGAGGATTAGTATCAACCTCTGATAGTGGAAAATGATGATGAAGGAGAGGGACAAGATGATGAAGATGTACTACATGTTAGATTATTGTAGTATTTGTACGATGTGTAAATGCTGTTAACTATAAGTTAAGTAAAAATATGCTTATAAATCTGGTCAATAGGAAGTCATATCACATTCATGACAGTGAAACGACTGCATGAACCCAAATCGATGTGAAAAAGTTACCCGTTACTCCTTTTTTACCTTAAATTTATTTGTGTTTTTCATCTTTTGTAACAGATTCACACCTGAGCTTCCTGTAAATCAAGATGACACTAAAATCTGTGAATACTGGAGTCCAATCAGTACTTTTTACAGGACACTGAAGGCAACATCTTTAAAGATCTAGCAACTTTTACAAATCAACGACAGTCACTGAATCCTACTGGCCAAGAAATCCAGATTTTCTTTGGCATATCAGCACACATGTCCTGCCTCATCTATCCCGGAGTTAAAATGTTTGCTTCTGCGATTATCCCAGCTAATATATCCCGAGGAAGAAGGAAAGCAGAACTTTCTTTATGTTTTATGTCTTATAGAACATAAAGGACTTACTTATGTTCAACTTTGAACTGAATACAGGTTTTACACTACATTGTAATGTATCATTACACACATTTTAACCTGCAAGCAATAAGTAAGAGAAGAATGATCCAGAGTTGTTTTTTCTTCAAATTTAAAGCATTATTGGATGAAAAAAGATTCTGAAGATATTATCTGCTACTTTTCTATATTCTGTTCTATTTTTATGTGAATTTTGTCCTGTTGTCCTCCACTGTGGTTGTGTTGTGAAATGAAAATAAAAATATTGTAATTTATTTTTAGGCCACATAAACAGGAAACAACAACAAAAAAAACCTCAGAAATTGTAAAACACTATTTTTCTTTGGTTCAAGCTAAAGCAAACAAACACCACACTGTGTGTGCGTGTGTGTGTGTGTGCGTGTGTGTGTGTGAGAGAGACAGTTATCAGGTCAGAGATGCCCAAACAGCGCCATCGTGTGTCTAACCTCTGCATGTACAGTAGTTTAACCTCGCAGCTTCAGCCAGCTGGGTGGACGGTGGAGCTGCTGCAGCTCTGAGACAATCCATCAGCAACCCCCCCACCTCCATTCCTGCAAACACACACAACAGTTGTTTCCAGAGAGGAGGGGAGTCCCTCCCTCTGCTGCCTCCTCACCACCAATCCTGCATGACGGGGATGTAAGAATCCTGTAAAATGACCGAAATGTTGCAACATCCTGCCTGTTTCACAATGAATTAGCAGGCCTAAAAAATAAATTAAAAAGGTAAAAAGAAGACATTTATTAAAGCGTGGTGGAAAATAATTCTACAATTATAATAAAACATCAACAATAACAAAGAAAACTTTGGTTCCACTTTAATCCTGAATGTACAGAAATCTTTAGTCTGGTTTTATTGTTTTATGAAGCAGATAAACTGTAAGGACCGAAGTACACAACCTGGAGGGCCAAACTGCTCTTCCAGCAAAACCAGAATAAAAACGGAGGAAATCCAAACACTGCAAGGTCATTTCTGACACCAGTGTAGCTGACACACACACACACACACACACACACACACACACAACTTTTATTTCACTTTATTCCTCACAGATCAACTCACCTCCAGGTTCAGGCTCCGCTTCTTCCTGGTGGGGGGGGGGGGGGGGGGGGGGGGGGGGGGGGGGGGGGGGGACGGACGGACGGACATGCTGCCTTCAAAGCCGTAGGAAATATCAGCATCTTCAGTTCCTGAACGCATCACTTCCGTCATCATGAAAGTAAACTCAGGAAAAACCTCTTCTACACAGAAAAACACTGAAATAAAGAATTTTCAGTTTAATATTAAACAGATTAATAACAATTAATTTACATAAACAAGGATGTGTTCCAGAAAACAGATCAATAAAATAATTATGTTCGGGGAAAATAAAGAGATAAAGAGTGTCAAGAAGCATTAAAGTCTCAGACTTAACTTGGTCAAACTCAACAGTACAGACTAAAGGCTGGTAAATATCAGAAAACAGGGAATTACTATCATTTCAGTTTTACAGACATGTGATCTCATTCAAACGCCACAATGAGGTGAAAGCTGGGAAGCAGATCTCATCTGAGAGCAGGTTAAAACTGGTCTTAATGTCTGGATTTATGGGTTATTCATTCCTCCACAGCTCATCAGGGTCGCAGGGAGCTGGAGTCCCCCAGCTCTGGTCCCTGCAGGGATGCAACTTGTGGCTCTTCAGAGAGCTGCTGCATGATGGTGTCATGGTTCACACTGCAGCAGGAAGGCTCGAGGTTTGAAACCCGGTTTGGGGGGAGTGGAACCTGCATGTTGTCCCCTCTGACCAGCTTCCTCCCACCATCCAAAGCCACCATGGGTGGCTGCAGGGATGCAGTCCTGCAAGTGTTAAGAGTTTCCCTGCTGCAACGCAACTGACTCAAATCAGTGGGTGTATGTATTTCTAGTATTAAAATAGAATAAATGGTCAATTCCCATAAATATGTGCTTAACTAACGTATCACCAGGAGTTCTTTAGTCCCATTAGAAACCCGTTGTCATGTTTTACTAATGAATGGAAACTGGAAGACATCTTGTAAATTATTTGATCTGTTTTGGAGCAATGTCACCAAATGACTCCGTATTATTCTGCTTTATGTCATTTTTTCTGTCTTTGTAAAGCACTTTTAGTTGCAATTTGCTTTAAAATGTTCTGTATAAATAAAACTAATTATTTGACAAGACAGAAAAAAAGGAAAAACTTCTAAATTACATTAAACATCTGATTTTTACATCAGTTAAGAAAATCTGTCTTAAGAAAAAGATGTGTCACATTTCAACATTAAAACAGGATATATTTGAACAAAGATGAGAAAAAACATGCAAATCTAATAACCTATGTTATTATTTATGGGAGAATATGTAGTTAGCTTGCTTAGGATTCTCGTTTCTCCTTTGCTGCCTTGTTCCATGAACGCAACATGAGGCTGGCGGAAACGTCGCCGCGCGCAGCAACAGGTTGCAGAAGCGTGATGTGAGCAGACTTTCATGAACATAAACCAAGCAGTTAAACACAGGACCAGTTTTAATGTGCATCTGGTGTGGTGTCAACATGACGTCTGCTGGCTTTTCTGCAGGTTGATGAAATAAATCCTGCATTCCATCACTGCAGCAGCCTGACTGTCATGGCCAGAAACACACAAGCAAAGCGCTGGGATGAAGAAGGCAGCACGTGAACGCAGCACGTAAAGAGAAGTGTTTCCAAAGCGGGGACATCTGGGAGAAACGTGGCGCGTACGGCGCGCGCCTCGTGGACGTTGTGGTGTTGCTGTGATACTACCAATAGGCGGGACTGTGGCTCCGCAGTGTGGAGCCGCACAGCTGGAGCGCGCGCGAGCACAGGGGCTGGCACGCGGTCCAGCTGCAACAGATGCCTGAGCTCGGACGCACATCCTCAGCTCGCGCGCGTCAGGAGACACTTTTAGGAGCGCGCTTTGGAGAAGAGCTGCATGGAGAGCCAGGAGCAACTCGGAGGAGCGCAGATCTCCTGCTGAGGAAGATCTCCTGCTGAGGAAGACTCCGAGCCGCGCTGTGAGGAAGACTCCAGCTGCAACCAGCACTGATGTAACAGCTTCACGTCTCTCAGCTCTACTCTTCATCACCTCTCCTTCCCTCCAGCATGGGACCCTTCAAACTGTGAAGGTGAGAAACGGCGCATAACTTCCATGTTTGCACGTTCAGTTAGTCTGCAAGTGTGTGTTTTCACACACACCGACTTGTGCTTCTCACGCGTTTCTGGATAGATCTACCAGCTCTGGATGAGATGATTCATCAGAGTAAATTTATTGCATTGCAACAGCGCAGGACTGGTCCTGTTTCACCACCACCATCATCATCATCATCATCATCAGCTTTGGAATCTGGATGTTGTGTGTTGGGAAATGTGCTCAGATCCAGTGGCGGAGCTAGACTTTTAGACGCGGGGGGCCCTGAGGGTGGGCTTCTCTGTCCAACACACACCACTGCTGCCATGGGGGCGATGTGGATCACTTCTTCCCTTCGTAGTTCTGACTGACGCTGGAGAGGCTCGTCTCCGTCCTTGTTAGAAAAGAAGTCAGAAATGTCCCCCTCTCCCTTCAGGCTTATATCTTCCTATACACAACCAGACTGGTTAAAGACAACATTTACACACATTTTCATGCCTAAAACTAAACTTTAAAATCAAGTAGCAGCCTTACCTCCTGTTCCGCTAGTTTCGTCAGCACTAAGTAAAGTTTGTTCCATACTCTGCAAGAACCAGCAACGTTCTTTGTGTTCTCATGAGGGACAAGAACGTCAGCGGTATGTTCTTGATAAATTAGCTGAGCATCCGAGAACAGCGGTTTGATTGTTTTAAAATTTAACGGAAAAGCAGCACGTAAAAAAGTCCAACGATTCAAAGTTGTTGTTGATCGTTTTAATGAACATGTGATTGGGGCCATGAGAAAGTACAAACATGCTTCCAACATGTGGCAGATGAAGACACACACCCCTCTTACTTAATCTACCAAATAACACAACAGCACTGCTATGTAGCTTCATGCTAACAGCAGGTTAGCCTTACATAACGTTTGTAATTTTGCTTAAAAAGGGAGAAAATCTCTTCTTTAAATGTGCAAAATTCACTACAAACTGGTGTAGTGATACTGGTGGCCATGCAGGTCTGGAAAGATATCCCATCACCTGAGGTGGCACATGGAGCGTCCAGTCACATATCAGAGGTGGGCAGTGCCGCCCTGGCCACCCCTCTAGCTCCGCCACTGCCTATTTGTTGCACAGTGTGAATGAAGGTGCACGTCTGCAGAGCTCACCATGACCGTGTGAGCAGCTTTCAACTGAAGGAATGATTGTGCGAGTCTGTAATCTTTATGGACAGTAATAGTCTCCAAGCAGCCGTAACCTGCAGCTCAGGTGCTCCAGCTGCTCTGATGAGACATTAATACCTCTCACCGTGATCTGAATCCATAAATGGAATTAACATTCATTTTCATGAAGGCAGCATCAGAGAGCAGCGTAGAGGAGGATGACGGGTGGCCTAAATATAGACCGAGGGAGTGGCGGGGTCTTTATCCTGCTGACTGGCATGGCAGTGGATCTACTGGGACGCGGTGTTAAACTGGGGTGGGACGCGGTGTTAAACTGGGATGGGACGCGGTGTTAAACTGGGGTGGGACGCGGTGTTAAACTGGGGTGGGACGCGGTGTTAAACTGGGTTGGGACGCGGTGTTAAACTGGGTTGGGACACGGTGTTAAACTGGGGTGGGACGTGGTGTTAAACTGGGGTGGGACCTGGTGTTAAACTGGGTTGGGACGCGGTGTTAAACTGGGGTGGGACGTGGTGTTAAACTGGGGTGGGACCTGGTGTTAAACTGGGTTGGGACACGGTGTTAAACTGGGTTGGGACGCGGTGTTAAACTGGGTTGGGACACGGTGTTAAACTGGGTTGGGACACGGTGTTAAACTGGGGTGGGACGTGGTGTTAAACTGGGTTGGGACGCGGTGTTAAACTGGGTTGGGACACGGTGTTAAACTGGGTTGGGACGCGGTGTTAAACTGGGTTGGGACGCGGTGTTAAACTGGGGTGGGACGTGGTGTTAAACTGGGTTGGGACACGGTGTTAAACTGGGTTGGGACACGGTGTTAAACTGGGGTGGGACCTGGTGTTAAACTGGGTTGGGACACGGTGTTAAACTGGGTTGGGACGCGGTGTTAAACTGGGTTGGGACACGGTGTTAAACTGGGTTGGGACGCGGTGTTAAACTGGGGTGGGACCTGGTGTTAAACTGGGTTGGGACGCGGTGTTAAACTGGGTTGGGACACGGTGTTAAACTGGGGTGGGACGTGGTGTTAAACTGGGGTGGGACCTGGTGTTAAACTGGGTTGGGACGCGGTGTTAAACTGGGTTGGGACACGGTGTTAAACTGGGTTGGGACACGGTGTTAAACTGGGTTGGGACACGGTGTTAAACTGGGGTGGGACGTGGTGTTAAACTGGGGTGGGACCTGGTGTTAAACTGGGATGGGACGCGGTGTTAAACTGGGGTGGGACCTGGTGTTAAACTGGGTTGGGACACGGTGTTAAACTGGGTTGGGACACGGTGTTAAACTGGGGTGGGACGTGGTGTTAAACTGGGGTGGGACCTGGTGTTAAACTGGGATGGGACGCGGTGTTAAACTGGGGTGGGACCTGGTGTTAAACTGGGTTGGGACGCGGTGTTAAACTGGGGTGGGACGTGGTGTTAAACTGGGTTGGGACGCGGTGTTAAACTGGGTTGGGACGCGGTGTTAAACTGGGTTGGGACGCGGTGTTAAACTGGGGTGGGACCTGGTGTTAAACTGGGATGGGACGCGGTGTTAAACTGGGGTGGGACCTGGTGTTAAACTGGGTTGGGACGCGGTGTTAAACTGGGTTGGGACACGGTGTTAAACTGGGTTGGGACACGGTGTTAAACTGGGTTGGGACACGGTGTTAAACTGGGTTGGGACGCGGTGTTAAACTGGGTTGGGACGCGGTGTTAAACTGGGTTGGGACGCGGTGTTAAACTGGGGTGGGACGCGGTGTTAAACTGGGTTGGGACACGGTGTTAAACTGGGGTGGGACGCGGTGTTAAACTGGGTTGGGACACGGTGTTAAACTGGGGTGGGACCTGGTGTTAAACTGGGTTGGGACACGGTGTTAAACTGGGTTGGGACGTGGTGTTAAACTGGGTTGGGACACGGTGTTAAACTGGGTTGGGACGCGGTGTTAAACTGGGGTGGGACCTGGTGTTAAACTGGGTTGGGACGCGGTGTTAAACTGGGTTGGGACGCGGTGTTAAACTGGGTTGGGACGCGGTGTTAAACTGGGTTGGGACGCGGTGTTAAACTGGGGTGGGACGTGGTGTTAAACTGGGTTGGGACGTGGTGTTAAACTGGGTTGGGACACGGTGTTAAACTGGGGTGGGACGCGGTGTTAAACTGGGGTGGGACGCGGTGTTAAACTGGGGTGGGACACGGTGTTAAACTGGGTTGGGACACGGTGTTAAACTGGGTTGGGACACGGTGTTAAACTGGGGTGGGACCTGGTGTTAAACTGGGTTGGGACGCGGTGTTAAACTGGGTTGGGACACGGTGTTAAACTGGGTTGGGACGCGGTGTTAAACTGGGTTGGGACACGGTGTTAAACTGGGTTGGGACACGGTGTTAAACTGGGGTGGGACCTGGTGTTAAACTGGGTTGGGACGCGGTGTTAAACTGGGTTGGGACGTGGTGTTAAACTGGGTTGGGACACGGTGTTAAACTGGGTTGGGACACGGTGTTAAACTGGGGTGGGACCTGGTGTTAAACTGGGGTGGGACGCGGTGTTAAACTGGGTTGGGACGCGGTGTTAAACTGGGTTGGGACGCGGTGTTAAACTGGGTTGGGACACGGTGTTAAACTGGGTTGGGACACGGTGTTAAACTGGGGTGGGACCTGGTGTTAAACTGGGTTGGGACGCGGTGTTAAACTGGGTTGGGACGCGGTGTTAAACTGGGTTGGGACGCGGTGTTAAACTGGGTTGGGACGCGGTGTTAAACTGGGGTGGGACGCGGTGTTAAACTGGGTTGGGACGCGGTGTTAAACTGGGTTGGGACGCGGTGTTAAACTGGGTTGGGACGCGGTGTTAAACTGGGGTGGGACCTGGTGTTAAACTGGGATGGGACGCGGTGTTAAACTGGGGTGGGACCTGGTGTTAAACTGGGTTGGGACGCGGTGTTAAACTGGGTTGGGACACGGTGTTAAACTGGGTTGGGACGCGGTGTTAAACTGGGGTGGGACCTGGTGTTAAACTGGGATGGGACGCGGTGTTAAACTGGGGTGGGACCTGGTGTTAAACTGGGTTGGGACGCGGTGTTAAACTGGGTTGGGACCTGGTGTTAAACTGGGGTGGGACCTGGTGTTAAACTGGGTTGGGACGCGGTGTTAAACTGGGTTGGGACGCGGTGTTAAACTGGGGTGGGACGCGGTGTTAAACTGGGTTGGGACACGGTGTTAAACTGGGTTGGGACACGGTGTTAAACTGGGTTGGGACACGGTGTTAAACTGGGTTGGGACACGGTGTTAAACTGGGTTGGGACGCGGTGTTAAACTGGGTTGGGACGCGGTGTTAAACTGGGTTGGGACGCGGTGTTAAACTGGGGTGGGACGCGGTGTTAAACTGGGTTGGGACACGGTGTTAAACTGGGGTGGGACGCGGTGTTAAACTGGGTTGGGACACGGTGTTAAACTGGGGTGGGACCTGGTGTTAAACTGGGTTGGGACACGGTGTTAAACTGGGTTGGGACGCGGTGTTAAACTGGGGTGGGACCTGGTGTTAAACTGGGTTGGGACACGGTGTTAAACTGGGTTGGGACGCGGTGTTAAACTGGGGTGGGACCTGGTGTTAAACTGGGTTGGGACGCGGTGTTAAACTGGGTTGGGACGCGGTGTTAAACTGGGTTGGGACGCGGTGTTAAACTGGGTTGGGACGCGGTGTTAAACTGGGGTGGGACGTGGTGTTAAACTGGGTTGGGACACGGTGTTAAACTGGGTTGGGACACGGTGTTAAACTGGGGTGGGACGCGGTGTTAAACTGGGGTGGGACGCGGTGTTAAACTGGGGTGGGACACGGTGTTAAACTGGGTTGGGACACGGTGTTAAACTGGGTTGGGACACGGTGTTAAACTGGGGTGGGACCTGGTGTTAAACTGGGTTGGGACGCGGTGTTAAACTGGGTTGGGACACGGTGTTAAACTGGGTTGGGACGCGGTGTTAAACTGGGTTGGGACACGGTGTTAAACTGGGTTGGGACACGGTGTTAAACTGGGGTGGGACCTGGTGTTAAACTGGGTTGGGACGCGGTGTTAAACTGGGTTGGGACGTGGTGTTAAACTGGGTTGGGACACGGTGTTAAACTGGGTTGGGACACGGTGTTAAACTGGGGTGGGACCTGGTGTTAAACTGGGGTGGGACGCGGTGTTAAACTGGGTTGGGACGCGGTGTTAAACTGGGTTGGGACACGGTGTTAAACTGGGTTGGGACACGGTGTTAAACTGGGGTGGGACCTGGTGTTAAACTGGGGTGGGACGCGGTGTTAAACTGGGTTGGGACGCGGTGTTAAACTGGGTTGGGACGCGGTGTTAAACTGGGTTGGGACGCGGTGTTAAACTGGGGTGGGACCTGGTGTTAAACTGGGTTGGGACGCGGTGTTAAACTGGGTTGGGACGCGGTGTTAAACTGGGTTGGGACGCGGTGTTAAACTGGGTTGGGACACGGTGTTAAACTGGGGTGGGACCTGGTGTTAAACTGGGTTGGGACACGGTGTTAAACTGGGTTGGGACGCGGTGTTAAACTGGGTTGGGACACGGTGTTAAACTGGGTTGGGACGCGGTGTTAAACTGGGTTGGGACGCGGTGTTAAACTGGGTTGGGACGCGGTGTTAAACTGGGTTGGGATGCCTCCCCACCCCCAACCTGCTGTTCCCTTCTGCAGTCTAACAGCTGACTGTGGAGATTTAAGGTGATTTTCTCCAACCACCCTCAGAGCAGTGAGCAGGAAGGATTAGGAAGCATCTGAATGCCAACTTCGCCCCAGCTTTATCTTCCCATGTTCTGGCCTTACAGCCCTGGTATTTGACTTGTAATGCGTAACTGGTTTCCTGTCTCGATGTTTGAAAGCGCGAGCTGTAGTTGTAGAGCCCGTGTCTTCTTTAGGATGCTGTCCGTGCCGATTAACTGTGCCTGTTTTGAATATCGGAACAAGCTCGCTTTTGTGCGCTCGTTCATTCAGGTCAGCCTCTGATTCAGAGGATGCAAATGAGCTCAGCTATCAGCATCAGCAGGGCCCACTCAGACCAGTTTGTCAGGAGAAGCACAGAAACAGCCTCAGTTCAAAAAAGTTGTAACACTAAAATGTAAATCCCATAAATCCATATTTTATTTCCAGCAGAGCACAAACAACATATCAGATGTATGAGCTCATCATGATCCGATGGCAGCAACATATCTGTAAAAAGGACTTCCAGGGTGATGTGGTACAGCATGGTCCTGCTGAAATCTGCAAGGTCTTCCCTGAAATGTTTTGTACTGGACTGCAGCAGACCAGTTCTCCTGTTCCACCATCAGGATGTGGTCCAGCATGGTGGAACCTGCAAGGTCTTCCCTGAAAGAGACGTTGTCTGGATGGGAGCAGATGTTTCAGCATTGATGGAGCTTCCCAGATGTGGAAGCTGCCCACGCCATCGGCTCTAATGCAACCCCATCCCATCAGAGATGCAGGCTGATAACAAGCTGGATGCTCCCTCTCCTCTTTAGTCTGCAGGACACGCCGTCCATGCTGTCCACAAACTATTCCACATCTTCATCCAGGTTTCCACTCAGAACATTTTAAATCAGCTTTGGTCCAGAGAAGATGGCATGTTTCTGGATCCTCTTCACATATGATCACATATGATATGAGCCCCAAGTGTCGTGGGGAGTGCTGAGAGGTGTGGACCCAAACGCAGAGTAGCCAGTCCAGGGGTGCAGCATCAAGCAGATTTTATTTAACCATAGGAACACAGGGAACCAGTCAATGCAATGAACCTGCAAAACGCAACTGAACTGAGGGCTAGAAATACTGACAGATCTAAACAGGACACAGGTGTAAAGAACGAACTAATGAGACCAGGTAATCTAACTAACAAGAACGAAGGCTACACAGGAAACAGGGAAAAAAACTACAAAATAAAACAGGAACCTGGAACACGGAAAACATCGCATCATGACACCAAGATCATCAGCTTCCAACTTGACCCCTACATACAGAGATTCCGCTTGTTGCTCTGTCTTTGGATGATATTTTTACACTGTAGATGGTGGGATATTCAAAGTCTTAACATATTTAAAATAAAAATGTTTCCACAACTTTTAGACCCAGTATGAGAAACCTTCGTTCAGTTTTCATTGTAGGAGTCTGTGGGAGACTGCCTCTTTGAAATGCTCCTTTTATACCCAGTCATGTTACTGACCTGCTGCCAGTTAACCTGATTAGTTGTCAAATGCTCCTCAGTTTATTTCTGATATGTACCCGTTACCTTTTCCAGCCTTTTACAGATTTGTTGCTGCCATCAGATTCACAATCAGCTCATATTTTCCATGAAATGGTAAAATATCTCACTCTGAACATCTGATATGGTGCTTATGCTCTTCTGGGAATAAAATCTGACTTCACGAGATTTACAGATCATTGAATTCTGTTTTTATTTACAGTTTACAGCGTACATGCGTGTCATATGTTGACTTATTTAACCACCAGGCGTCTGAAAAGTTATGGCCTCTCTGATCTCACCACCTTGAAGGCTGAGGAGGTGCTTGACTTGAAAGATGTGGCGCATCAAAAAGACGGGATTTCAGGGATTCAAAGAGCTTACGATGCTGGGGAAAGCAGCTACAGAGGAGATTAACAAAGGGAAGCCTCTGCATCTCTGCTCTTTCGTTGCCGCAGTGCAATTACTTCTGGCTTCTGGAGCGGCCGCCCTTGATATTTAGCATCACTCCCAGCCTCCTCCTCCACCTCAGCCTGCAGCCGAGCTACACTTATCAGGAAAGCTGGCCATAATTGCTTCCATTGTGGGAGGCTGTTGCTTTATATGTAAGGACCATTGGAAAGGTATTTGGGTGGAGGAAGAGGAGGAGGAGGAAGGAACAAACTAGAGCAGAACAGAGAATCTTCACAAGTAAAATCAATGCAGACGAGAGTAAAAATAATTACAGAGCAGACAAAGAGCAGCAGCTCAGACATGTGGACTGGATGTTGGTCATCAGCGGGGTGAACGGTCCGGTGCACACTCTGCCTTCCTCAGTTTGCTTTTTATTTGCTTATCCGATCTGTTCCTCCACAGTCCTGGCACTGCTTCCTTAATTAACCACACTCCAGCTATGTCAGCTTTTCAGCTATTTGTTTGGAGTTTAACAGGTTTTCAAGTCCAAAAAAAGAAAATTTACATTCGCTGAGGCGTAGGACGAGCTGGAATCACATTCAGGTTTGACTCCCACTGACTTGGCAAGACCAAGGCGATCCTAAAATTCCACCATCAAGGGATGATTCTTCTGTGAACTGGGTCATGTTTTACTCTCATGTCTTAGAACTTAAAAAAGACCTCCAGCCCTTCTCCTCTCTGCAAGCCTGGAGCAGGTCAAAAGCCCCGTTTCCACCAAGCGGTCCGGCTCTAGTTGAGACAGCATGGTGCGGTTTGGGTCTGTCGATCCTGGTCCCAGAGTAGTCAGAGGAATCAGATCCTATAATCTGGCATCATTCCCAACTTTTACCTGTAAAAACTCAAAAAATGTGCCGTCCCATCTGTCCATCCATCCATCCGTCCATCCATCCGTCCATCCATCCGTCCATCCATCCGTCCATCCATCCCTCCATCCATCCCTCCATCCCTCCATCCATCCATCCATTCCTCCATCCATCCCTCCATCCATCCATCCATCCATCCGTCCATCCATCCCTCCATCCATCCCTCCATCCATCCATTCCTCCATCCATCCGTCCATCCATCCATCCATCCATCCGTCCATCCATCCCTCCATCCATCCCTCCATCCATCCATCCATTCCTCCATCCATCCCTCCATCCCTCCATCCATCCATCCATCCATCCGTCCATCCATCCCTCCATCCATCTGTCCATCCATCCATCCGTCCATCCATCCGTCCATCCATCCGTCCATCCATCCATCCATCCATCCGTCCATCCATCCCTCCATCCATCCCTCCATCCCTCCATCCATCCCTCCATCCCTCCATCCATCCATCCATCCATCCGTCCATCCATCCCTCCATCCATCCCTCCATCCATCCATTCCTCCATCCATCCCTCCATCCCTCCATCCATCCATCCATCCATCCATCCATCCATCCATCCATCCCTCCCTCCATCCATCCATCCGTCCATCCATCCCTCCATCCATCCATCCCTCCGTCCATCCATCCCTCCATCCATCCCTCCATCCATCCATCCATCCCTCCGTCCATCCATCCGTCCATCCATCCCTCCGTCCATCCATCCCTCTATCCATCCCTCCATCCATCCATCCATCCATCCATCCCTCCGTCCATCCATCCATCCATCCATCCATCCCTCCCTCCATCCATCCATCCACATTTGCCAGCTTGTCTGGGGGGATCTCGAGGTGTTCCATGGCCAGCAGAGAGATATAATCCCTCCAGCGTGTCCTGGTGAGCAATAAAATGCTTACCATTTCGTCATATTGTTTAAAGTCACATGTTTGTTTGTTATAACTAAACAAAAGTAGTTTTACTGTGTTATTATATAGCTGACACGTCTACCCTGCCTATACCTAAGCAGCCTACCAACTAAGGGTGCAGTTGGTTATGGAAACACAACAGAGATCCTGATTTAATGAACCAAACCACACCAAAGTGTCTCACACTCGACTCCTTGGTAGAAACTGGATCCTAAATTTACACCCGCCAACCCACCAGATGCAGGTAGAAATTCATTCTGGCAGGAAAAAATACTTTCTCGCTACTTTGGTGGATGAATTGATGTTGCATCTTTGAAACAAACGAGAAAAGCTGACTCATCAGAATTTTTAGTGGGAACTGGACTATTAGGAGCTCAATGGAAGGGCCTCAAAGAAGTAGGACAGCTTGGATATTCTGGCACTCTCACCAGTTTATACCTGTTGGGAAATAAAAATCCAACCCAACCCGATTGTTGGTGGATGCTTTGCTAAACAAAACAGAGCAGACCTGGTGCGAGGGAAGACTGGAGGTGCAGCTTTAAAGGTAGCGGATTGCAGGCGATGGCAATTACAAGATCACGATTCGTCAGTTTCAGCTGTTTGGCAATCTGTGCTGCAGGTTTTAGCTGTTCCCTTTCAGAAGGGAACTGAAAACCCCTGCAGTATGTTGCACCTGTAATCAAAGTTTCCCACCTTCATAATCATTCTCAGACTCCTTGCAGTTAATCCTATTCTTTTAGATCGATATCTGCTCAATCAATGGTGTTTTATGTGTTCAGGAAATGGAAGGGGTTTGTGGTCTGTTTTAAGGAGGATTACATAAACAGGAAGTAGCAGTTGCTGCTAAACAGCTTCTTGCGAGTATGAAGAGGGTTGATGAGGAGGTTGCCACGGTGAATATGAAACTTCCAACTTTCACACACAAAACAAGCTCAGAATGACGGTTTCATCAAATGACTGTAGTGCTCAGGAGAAAATGATCAACGTTTAAAAGATTACGCTGAGATTCTGCATGTTGAAAATAATGATTTGGATCCTCATCACAAACTTGAGAAATCTTTAGCCTGCTGCTTCAAACTTACAAATTTGCCTGTGTGAGATGAAACACCCTGTCACAACAGGATGTGAGATTCCTGACTTCAGCATTGCAGAACACCAAAGATGAACTCTAACTGAGGCGTGCTCTGAAGTTAACGTTGGCATGGAGCGTTGGCAGGAATCGCCTGGGTGTTTGCTGAAAGGAGAACCCTGCCGCGCTAATGCAAGACATGATGCATCACGTTTGCTCGATTACTCATCGAGTAAACGCATGTTTAAATCATAACACTGCAAGAACGCTAAGATTCTGTGAGAAAACCTCACTTTAAGAGGGTTTGTACTTCTAAAGAAAATTAGACATGCACATGCACACTGCATTTCGCATACCAACACACCCTTCCGGTATTTGTTATGAAGCAAACTCGCACATCTGTTAAAAGGACAGAAGTTTGAGCAGGAAGCCCCAACACAAAGCAGGAACAACAGCGTAGCACAATGACACATTGTTGTGTTTCAGAGGCTGGGGAATGTGTCCCAAAAGGCCTTTTTTTTCTCTCTTTGCTTCACACATTACAAGTTTTGTTTGTGGCTGGAAGCTAAAATGTGACATGAACCCACCAGATGTGGAACGAGATGTGTGAGTTTTTTCTGTTCTGGAGAACATGGTAAAATATTACACTCTTGGCAGCTGCCTCATCAAATTTACATATTTTTCTCCTTCACTTCCTTCTGTTATCTGTATGATTATTAAAAATATGCTGCTTGCCTCTCCTGCATACAATATTAGGGAGGTGTTTATTGGTTTTACAGACATATCTGAGTGTAGTATGTTATTATCTCATAGTTTTTCCCCATCAATAGTGGCCCTCCTCCTTCAGTCAGCAACATCTTTCCATGTTTCCTGCCTCCCAGTCTTTCTCCTTATCTCCAGGTCTCACATTCGTCCTCTTCACCCTCCTCCTCAACCACTTAGCTCCCGAAGGAGCAAGTGTTTCTGCTAATCTCAGTTTGCAGCCGGTCTCCCCCCACCACCAACGTGGCATTCTGCATGTCCAGGGAGAAGGAAATGCTTCTCTTCCTGCCCCCAGTACCCCAGCCTGAAGTCTGTAAATACAGGCTGTGTTGGCCCCTCTGGAGAACTATATCTGTCCCATCACACAGCATCCTACTACAACTTCCTGAGGCCAACTAAAGCGTGTTGGGCAATAGATAGGTTAGTGTGTCTACGATATGAAAAATGGTGTTTAGATAGTGTTTTTACAGCCAGTTGAGGACAAATGGATGAGATATTGCTTCAAAGCCCCAGTCTGTGAACTTTCAGACATCGGCCTGGCTTGCCTGTTGTGTACGTCTTAGTTTTTACATTTTACTGCAGTCAGGTAAAAGCAAATGCTTTTAGAGTTTGTTGCTGGTTTGTTTGCCAAAAGCAAACCACTAACCAGTGATTCGTGGAAAACTGAGTGACACAGACAACAAGAGATGAAAGCAGAAGGAATGTGTGTGTGTATGTTGGTGTGTGTGTATGTGTTAAGGCAAAGCCGTGTTGTGGGCTAACTTTTATGAGCTTTTTCCTGTATGACTTGACATGCAAAATAAGAGCAAAAACACAAGTTCAACATGTTCATTTCAAGCATTTTTTGGTTTTCTTTGTACTAAAAATATTGTACTGTATAATCTTCACAAAGCATTATGCCAACCATGGACTAGTGATTTATATTTGAACAATAATTGCTCTCTGTGCAACTTAGCTCAAGCTTAATGTTGGCACTAGCATTCATGAAAACATGCTAACAAGAACTATGCTAACATGCTGATGCTTAACGTGTAAAATGTTTGCCTTGTTTGTAGTGTATTTATAATATATTATGCGGCCTCTGCCCTCTTGTGGTCATGTTCAGGTACTGACTGTAACCTGTGTTGTTGACGTTGTTGACGTTGCCAGATAAAGTCCTAGTCTGCACGCTGAGCCAGTGTCCGTCTTCCTTATTTAACCCACATCAATATATTACAGTTTGGCGACGAGGATGGGATGCTTAAACAAGGAAAAGCATCCCGGAAGACGAGGAATATAAAAATATAACTGGCAGATCACAAGAAAAGAAAATTGTGGCCCCAACGTGAGTGGCTAGCAACGAGCTAACGAGCTAACAAGCTAACGTGACTGCAAGTTATTGTTGGACTACAGCATGGCGCGAATCGGCAGTATATCGGAATACAAAGAGGGTAAAGAAGACTTTGAATCTTACCTGGACAGACTGGAACAATGGATGGTTGCGAATGAAGTGGAGGATGAAAAAAAAAGTCAGTGTTTTCCTGTCCTTAATTGGAGCGGACGCCTATAAACTTTTGAAAAGTTTACTTCAGCCGGAAAAGCCAAGTACAAAGAGCTACGATCAACTCACCAAAGCACTCAGCGACCATTACAAGCCCAAGCCACTTGTCATAATGGAGAGGTTTCGATTTCAGAAGAGAAATCAACAAGAAAATGAATCAGTGAGTGACTTTATAGTAGCTTTGAAACAACTGTCTACTAACTGTGATTTTGGTACTCACTTAGATGATGCCCTCCGTGATAGGTTTGTGAGTGGACTGAGAGCAGGAGCAATACAGAGAAAATTACTAGCAGAGACAAATGTGACTTTTAAAACTGCATGTGACACGGCACTGTCCATGGAGATGGCTTCCCGCAACACTTTGGAGTTTTCGGGGAAAATTAAAGAGAGTGCAACAGTTCATCATGTGTACAACCAAAATAAGAAGAGAGATGACAAGCATAAATCAAGTAACACAAGCTATGGCAAGAGTACAACCTGGCAAAAGAGCAGCGTGGATGACAAGCAGCAGCAACCATACCAGCCCTGCTACAGATGTGGTGGTAAGCATTCAGCTTCTGTATGCAGATTTAAACAAGAGAAATATCACCATTGCTCAAAAGTGGGACACATCGCACGCATGTGTAGAAATAAAAAGACCCCACAGAAAACCCATTATGTCAAACAAGAGGCTGACACAAGCTTGGCAGATGGGGATGATGAAAATTCATTTGGACTGTACACGGTTTACACTGCTTCAAATGGAAATGATGGCTATGAGGTTGACATGAACATTGAAGGACAGAACATGAAGATGCAGTTGGACACAGGAGCATGTGTGTCTCTTGTATCAGAGATCATCTATAAGAGATCACTCACTCATTTGCCACTTTCACCATGTAAAATACCGCTGTCTACTTTTTCTGGAGAATCCATCCCAGTGTTAGGAAGGGTGTTGGTAAATGTAAAATATCAACAACAAGTAGCCAACCTACCATTGGTTATTGTGAAAGGCGACCGACCCGCACTGATGGGGAGAAACTGGTTAAAGACATTTAAACTGAACTGGAAAGAAATCTTTCAAGTCAAGGCAACAGGAGATGTTACTGATCCAGATGTGGCAGTAATTCTACAGAGGCACATGGGGGTGTTTGAGGAAGGGCCCAGCACCATCCGGGGGTTTAAGGCTTCGATCAAGATGAGGAAAGAGGCACAGCCAATATTTAAGAAAGCAAACCCAGTGCCATATGCTCTAAAAGAGGCTGTGGAAAGAGAACTGGACAGACTAGAGACCATGGGAATCACATCAAAAACAGAGAAAAGTGAATGGGCTGCACCTATAGTGACTGTGCCTAAGGTAGACAAATCAATACGGATTTGTGGAAACTACAAGGTGAACATAAATCAAAGTGTGGAAGAAGAAACTTACCCATTGCCCAATACTGAAGATCTGTTTGCAACATTGGCTGTAGGAAAGTTATTCACCAAACTGGACTTATCACATGCTTATCAACAGTTGGAGTTGGATAAGGACTCAGAAAAGTACCTCACCGTGAACACTCACCGAGGGCTCTACACTTACCACCGGCTGTCATATGGAGTCTCAAGTGCGCCGTCCATCTTCCAGGCAGTGATGGACCAAATCTTACAAGGAATTGAACATGTGACGTGTTTCCTCGACGACATCTTAATCACAGCAGGTTCAAAAGAAGAACAACTGAAGGAAGTGTTGAGTCGTCTGGAAAAATACAATGTGAAAGTCAAGAAATCAAAATGTCAGTTCATGACAAGCAAAGTGGAATATTTAGGACACATTGTGGATAGTGAGGGACTTCATCCCACAAGAGAGAAAGTGAAAGCCATTGTGAACGCACCAAGTCCCACCAATGTTACCGAATTACGTTCCTTCATAGGACTACTAAACTATTATGGCAGGTTCCTGAAAAATCTGTCCATGCAACTGCGACCCTTGCATGAGCTATTGAAACGAAAAAGTGTTTGGAAGAGGACATCAGACTGTGAAACTGCTTTTAAAAGTGCAAAAGATCACCTTCTACAGAGCACCTTAGTGGTTCATTATGACACCAGAAAGCCACTGAAATTAGCCTGCGATGCTTCACCTTATGGTGTCGGGGCGGTGATCTCCCATGTGATGGACAATGGAGAAGAAAAACCAATAGCATTTGCATCTCGTACATTAACTGAGGCAGAGAGCAAATATGCCCAAATTGAAAAGGAGGCCTTGTCTATTATTTTTGGGGTGAAGAAGTTTCACAAGTATCTCTACGGGAGAAAGTTCACTCTCATTACTGACCATAAACCCCTTTTGGCTATCCTTGGGCCGAAGTCTGCAATTCCCACACTAGCTGCTTTGAGAATGCAACGGTGGGCACTCATACTGATGGCTTATAACTATGAAATAGTGTATCGCCAGTCTGCAGATCATGCAAATGCAGATGCACTATCAAGATTGCCAAGCAAAGTCGGGGATGGCACTGCAGAAGAAGGACAAATCTTCTATTTTTCAGTCATAGAGGATTTGCCTGTGAAAGCAAACGACATCGCACACAGCACAAACAAAGATCCGTTGCTTAGCTGAGTCAGGAAACTCACTTTAAATGGTTGGCCAAGTCATGTGAAGGAGGAGTCACTCAAGCCGTTCCTTCAAAGAAAAACTGAACTATCAGTGGAACAAGGATGTGTGCTCTGGGGTATGAGAGTTATAGTTCCTCCATCTCTCAGACGAAAGCTGCTGTATGATCTTCATCAGGGTCATCCTGGAATGTGCCGCATGAAAGCGCTTGCAAGAAGCTACATGTGGTGACCCTGTTTGGATAAAGACATTGAAAAAACTGTACAAGAGTGCAGCGCATGTCAAACAGTGAGACAGCTACCAGTAGCAGCCCCATTGCATTGTTGGAAATGGCCAACTCGTGTGTGGCAACGGATACACATAGACTTTTGTGAAAAAGATAAACAGTACTTTTTAGTTCTGGTTGACAGTCACTCGAAATGGTTGGAGGTTGTTCCCATGACAACCACAACATCAGCTAAGACTATTGAAGTCCTGCGCAGCATTTTTGCATCTTATGGACTACCTGAAGAAGTGGTTTCGGACAACGGACCACAATTCACATCCAGTGAATTTAAACAGTTCTTAAGAGGAAATGGCATCAAACAATCCTTGGTCCCTGCATACCATCCAGCATCCAATGGAGCAGCAGAAAGATCTGTACAGACTAAAATCTTCACTGATGAAGCAAGTTTTGGCAGATGAAGGGTCTGTTACATTACAGCATAAACTGGCAAATTTCTTACTGATGTACAGAAGCACACCACACACAGTGACAGGTGTTTCGCCAGCTGAGCTGTTTCTTAAGCGTCAAGTGAGGACCAGATTTAGTCTTTTGAAGCCAAGTCTTGCAGAAAATGTTGAGAGAAAACAACAAATGCAGAAGAAATACCATGACAACAGTCGGAACAGGCTGAGAGTGTTGACTAGTGGTGATCTAGTGCGTGTGAGAAACTTTCGTGAGGGGAAGGAGAAATGGATCAGAGGAAGAGTTGTAAAAAGACTCGGACCCGTTTCCTATCTCATACATGATGGTGTGAGAGAGCGCACAGTTCACATAGATCACCTGTTACTATCGCATGAAGAAATTGTGGATTACAGCAACGCAAGTGATGATAATATGACACCAGATCTGGATTCAAACCAACCCAGCAGCATCCAGGAGGCAGAAAAGAAGATCGCTACTCCAGTCCCTGCTCGCTCTGTGGTGAAGTCGGCAACTCCGGTAACACTCATCCCTGCTCACTTCCCACACTCTCCACGGAATACGCCTGTAAAACCTGCGGAGCCAGTGACTGTCTCAGCTGCTACACAACAACCTAGACGTCGTTATCCAGATCGCGTGAGAGTTCCACCAAAAAGACTGGACCTTTGAAACCTTTGAGTCAAGTGTTCATTATAAAAAAAGAAAAAAAATGTTTTGGAATAATTTACTGTTAACTATAGTGAAAGCTAACTGTTTAGTTTGCAAGTAGCTAACAATAAAAAAATAAAAAATAAAAAAAAAAGAAAGAAAAGAGAAAACTAAAAACACAAAATAATATTTCTGTTTGCTAGTTTTGCAAAGTAAACATTTGCTGACAATAGTTATTAAAGTGCAGCATATTTTGGTTTTGGGGGTTAAAGTTTAAAGGGGAGGAGTGTAGTGTATTTATAATATGCAGCCTCTGCCCTCTTGTGGTCATGTTCAGGTACTGACTGTAACCTGTATTGTTGACGTTGTTGACGTTGCCAGATAAAGTCCTAGTCTGCACGCTGAGCCAGTGTCTGTCTTCCTTATTTAACCCACATCAATATATTACATTGTTGATTTAGTTTAGAAGTTTGCTAATGCTAATATTAACATGTAAAAAACAGTAACCTCTCTATCATGCTGGTGTTTAACATGTAAAATGTTTAACATGATCATAATAAAGCTTAAAATTTCCCTAACTAATGCTGACATTAGCATGCATGAAAAATGCTAAAAAGAATTATGCTAATATGTCAAATGTTTTACATGTAAAATGTTTGACATGGTAGTAATTAAGTTTATAATTTTACTAATGTTGCCATTAAAATCCATAAAATAAAAATACTAACATCCTGGTGTTTAACATTCAAGATATTTAACCTGTTCATAGGTTTACAATTCACTAGCTAATGCTGTTAGCATCCATGCCAACATGCTAATAATAGCTAAACTAACACTCTAGCATTAAACATGTAAAATGTTTGCATATTCATGATTTAGTTTAGAATATTGTTAGCTAAAATTCTTTAGTAGCACACAAAGTACATCTGAAGTTGAAGGGAATGGAAGAATTATTGATTTGTTCCTGAAATGCAACTGTGCTGCTGGCATTAGATGATTAGCATCAGTCTAGCTTACAACAATCACACAACAGAATTAATGCATTTAATAGTTGTTGAGAAACAAACAGTGACCTTGCCATGCCTAAATGATTGCCACAACTGTTCTTATGCTATGTCACTTTTAATGAATTATATTGATGGAACAATGTTGTCCCTTGTTAAACCCTAAATACAACAGAAAACGTGTAGGCCAAAATATCACAGGATTTAAATATAAAGAGTTGGGTTTTGCTGATATAAAGTCAATAGTTGCACAATTTGTGTGTTATCCTAGATAAAAGAGTTGTCTTAAAATCATTAATTACAAAAGCATTGATTAAACTTGTTTTACCTTAATGCCATTGAGACGAGATAACACTAAATGGATGGCTGTGTTGAGACCAGGAATGGGGATGCAACATTAACTTACATGGAAATGTAAGTTCACTTCGATAGACTGGCGACGTGTTCAGGATGTTTGCTGACTCTGGCCTGTTCTTTGCTCGGATAGGCTCCAACTTTCCCATCAACCTGAACTGGAATAAGCTGTATAGAACATGGATGGATGGATAAAAATGGGCCCATTAAAGAGTGGTCAATAATAACTTGGAAACCATTATATTTTTGGGAAGGGTTGCAGGAGAAAGTATGTTGTCTTTAAAAAGAACATGGTAGCAGCTTAGATCTGACGTAAACATATCATAACTTCTGGAACAACATCATTTAAACAAACCAGATCAACTGGAGATGCTTGGCCATAATGCACAGCAGCATGTTTGGGGAAAACCAGACACTGAACAAACATTTTAGAGGTTGACGATGAATCTTGTTCTGCAGCTACAGGACCTGGACACCTTACAGCCATTGAGTGGAACATAACTCATCTGCAAACTAAAGATTTCTAGCGTTAAATCTGAGACCACTGTGGCTTGTTTAAAACTGAACATGCCTACATGTTGAACATGACTACAAACCCAAACACCAGCAGCAGCAGCAGGTCTGCAACAGAATTATGGAAAAAGAAAAGAAGTTGCAGCAGTAGTCCAGTTAGAGTCCAGACCTCAGCCCAGCTGAAAGGCTGTTGTTGGACTTTAACCCTCTGATGCATGGATTATTAAAGAAAACAATGTCACAACAATGCCACATGCAATGTTTTACTTCTACAGACAAGTACAGACATTTTTCTTTTTATTTTAATATTATTTGACTTTATTCTTTATTCTATAGAAATATTTCTAACATATTACATTGTCATATTTATATAATAGAAATATTACATAAAAATAGACTCAGATCATTTTCTTGTCCTGTTTATCGCTGAGGTAAAACTGGTAATTACAGGTATATATGGAATTTTATTTCATATTGTTTATTCTTCGATGAGTGGCAGTGTTATGATGTGGTGTTTGTGTTTTTTCCTTGGTTCAGGTTTCCTGTTTTATTTTGTAGTATTTCCTGTTTGGTTCCCTTGGTTCTTGTTTAGCTTCTTAGATTTTCTATTGATTTAGTTCACCTGGGTTCATTTAGTTAATTTGTTTCACCTGTGTCTCGTTTTGTTCTGTGTATTTATACCTTTCAGTTTGATTCCTTGTTTGATGGATCATTTTGTTGCATCACTTGTACTTGGTTAGTCCCCTGAGTGCTTTGGTTTGAATGAAACCTTCTGGAACCTACATCCCTGCTTCCATCTTCTCTGCATTTGGGTCCACATCTCCACTGCCACCATAACAGGCAGTGTGTTGGGTGACTATCCTCATGTCCACTGAAGTCACCAAATTGTAAATATATACAGTCCTCACTTATAAATATACTAGAAAACAACCTTTACATAGACGTTTACTGCAGTGGACACGATGCATCGAAGGGTTAAAGAGAGCTGTGCAGAAACAAAAGCTGCAAACCTCAATGGATGGGAGCAACAATATAAACAATAAAAAGACCAAATTCCTCCACAGTCATGCGAGAGACTGATAACGTATCACAGAAAAGCACACAAAGTTATTTGTGCTTCTCTCTCTATGAAATCATGCAATGTGCTTCATTTTTCACACATTCTGGATCAGTTTTTTTCTATAAAGGACAAAACAAACTATTTAAGGATGGCTTTTTGGTTTTAGAAAAGGTTTTTCTTTCTTAAATGTATAACCAATGTCTGAAATTATAACAAAACTATCACTGACAAAGTATTTAAATGATCTTTGGTGAGGTTTTAAAAACACTGAAGGTATGCAGTATATTTTACAGATGTTTACAGGCTGTAACCGCAGAGGCAGCAGTCTGTGTCTAGCCAGAGGATGTGACATTTTCACTGCCCAGTAAAGCAGCAGCACACTGCAGATCCTGCTTGGCCGGGATTGACCAGGCACCTGTCAACTTCCCTTTATCCCCGCTGCGCCCCCATCCCACCCCTTAATCTGCCTGATCGATGGCCCTGGGTCGTCGTCACCAGGCAACCAAGGATCACACCAAAGCTCTCACAGTGTGAGCCACTTCCACTCAATCCACTGCTTCACAGCCTCAGAGGCAGAAATCAAACCATTGATGAAAAGGGAAAATATAAGACAGAAGGAGGGAACGTGTGATGGATAAATCAGACTGAATTCGCCTGAAAGCTCAGAAAGTAAAACGCTCTCTGGGTTGTGACAAGGCTTGCTTGTCAGGGAGATGATGAATGGTGCAATCGCTTGGAATGGCCAGATAGTATCATCATGAAGATGGGCACAGCCTGTGCCGCAGTGCCAGACTAGACCAGTCAGAAGCAGACTCACTGCTAAGGTGCAACCCTGGAATTCAGCATTCTGACTTTAAGCCTTGGAAGCATCTGTCTGTTCAGGAAGACAAACTGTTAACAATGCAGAAGTGAAAATGATGCCCAGTTGTAGACTCTCATTATTCCTAATAATTCTGTCTTTGTAATGTCAAAACCATTTATCTTTTTCAGTTGTTTACATCTGTACAGGTATTGTAAAGACATTGCTGCATTTTATGCGACGTGATGCAGGGGTGACTCAAGTAACCGTGTCATGCTCTGCTCTACAGCTCAGACTTGGCTCTAGTGGTGAACTTTTTATGTCTATTTATAGCCTCTAGAGCATCTTTTTTTAATACTTGTGTCTACAGTCTCTTCATACTTTATCTAAATGTTACCATGAAGTCACACGTTTGAAGTTTACTGTTCTAGTTTTCATGGTCACTGTGACTTGGACTCATTCTCGCTGTGAGATGTTTATCATGACTGAAGAGCTTTTAGATTGTTTTTCTCAGTCTTTCTCTTTGTTGTCTCTTCTCTCCATCCCCACACAAATGAGCGTTACTGCGACAGCTTGTGAAGCCTGTAATTGAGTGTGTCCACCCACCGTGTTGCAGCAGAGACAGTGCGATGAAAGGCTTTGTTGTGTCAGGCACAGTACATATGTACACACAGGCTACGGCTCACACCCCTCTCACGCTCTCAGAACCACATCATTCAAAAGCTATTAGATCAGAAAGCCAGCAGCGGGGCATGCTGACGTTGATTTCATTATGAAATTTTGCAAGTTGAGTGTAACTATGAGACTTCTCAGCATGACCGACAGAATGAGATTCAAGCTGTAGAGAAGATGGAGCTCCAGACACAGCTGAAGTACATAATGCATAAAAATAGTCTTCAAAGTTTGATTAAACTCAAACTCACCGGCTTCTTTCAAACCAGTCGAGGTTTTGAGTAGGTGTGGTCAGACTCGGTTCCTTATTTAAACTATGAAAACTATCAGTCTGAATGTCTTTTCAAACTTCTTTCACCAACATATATGTGATGTTATGAGCCTTAGTAAAATGTGTCGGCACCGAAGCGTGATGTGGCAGATAAGTTCTGGTTTCCTGCTGATTGTGCTTGTGGTTTTTTTTTTTTTATTAAAGTTTCTGCCTGTTCACCATGTCTGGCTCCAAAGTTCACAGTCGTGAACCAGGCGTGGATGTATAAAAGCTAATTGGATGTTGTACAGTACCAGCTGAGCCATAACAACCAACCACTGTGTTAATCTATGATACCAAAAAATACTTCACCAATCACTGATTCTACATTCTTTGATCAGGTAAGACTGGATATTGGCTGATAAGGTCTGTAACAAGCAACAAGGGGGTGGGGGGGGGGGTGGGGGGGGGGGGGGGGCTTCCTTAAGCATGGAAGCCCAGACTTCTATCTCTGAAAGAGAGTCCTGCTAATCCACAGAGAAAACTAACTTTAGATGCATTTATTCACAATCTCTTTCTTTTGGTCACTATAAAGCACGTGACCATAGGTGACAGGAGGAACATAGATTGACCAGTAAATTGAGAGCTTTGCTAAGGCCGATGCAGAGTCCACATCGCTGCAGACGCGGCATCGCTGCAGACGCGGCATCGCTGCAGACGCGGCATCGCTGCAGACGTGGCATCGCTGCAGACGCCGCATCGCTGCAGACGCCGCATCGCTGCAGACGTGGCATCGCTGCAGATGCCGCATCGCTGCAGACGTGGCATCGCTGCAGATGTGGCATCGCTGCAGATGTGGCATCGCTGCAGACGTGGCATCGCTGCAGATGCCGCATCGCTGCAGACGTGGCATCGCTGCAGATGCCGCATCGCTGCAGACGTTGCATCGCTGCAGACGTTGCATCGCTGCAGACGCCGCATCGCTGCAGACGTGGCATCGCTGCAGATGTGGCATCGCTGCAGACGTGGCATCGCTGCAGACGCCGCATCGCTGCAGACGTGGCATCGCTGCAGATGCCGCATCGCTGCAGACGTTGCATCGCTGCAGACGTTGCATCGCTGCAGACGTGGCATCGCTGCAGACGTGGCATCGCTGCAGACGTGGCATCGCTGCAGACGCCGCATCGCTGCAGACGTTGCATCGCTGCAGACGTGGCATCGCTGCAGACGTGGCATCGCTGCAGACGCGGCATCGCTGCAGACGCCGCATCGCTGCAGACGCCGCATCGCTGCAGACGCGGCATCGCTGCAGACATCGCATCGCTGCAGACGTCGCATCGCTGCAGACGTGGCATCGCTGCAGACGTCGCATCGCTGCAGACGTCGCATCGCTGCAGACGTGGCATCGCTGCAGACGTGGCATCGCTGCAGACGTGGCATCGCTGCAGACGCCGCATCGCTGCAGACGCCGCATCGCTGCAGACGCCGCATCGCTGCAGACGTCGCATCGCTGCAGACGTCGCATCGCTGCAGACGTCGCATCGCTGCAGACGCCGCATCGCTGCAGACGCGGCATCGCTGCAGACGTCGCATCGCTGCAGACGTCGCATCGCTGCAGACGCCGCATCGCTGCAGACGCGGCATCGCTGCAGACGCCGCATCGCTGCAGACGCCGCATCGCTGCAGACGTTGCATCGCTGCAGACGCCGCATCGCTGCAGACGTGGCATCGCTGCAGACGTGGCATCGCTGCAGACGTTGCATCGCGTCAGACGTCGCATCGCGTCAGACGCCGCATCGCTGCAGATGCCGCATCGCTGCAGACGTGGCATCGCTGCAGACGTGGCATCGCTGCAGACGTGGCATCGCTGCAGACGTCGCATCGCTGCAGACGCCGCATCGCTGCAGACGCCGCATCGCTGCAGACGCTGCATCGCTGCAGACGTGGCATCGCTGCAGACGCTGCATCGCTGCAGACGTGGCATCGCTGCAGACGTGGCATCGCTGCAGACGCCGCATCGCTGCAGATGTCGCATCGCTGCAGACGCCGCATCGCTGCAGACGTTGCATCGCTGCATCGCTGCAGACGCCGCATCGCTGCAGACGCCGCATCGCTGCAGATGTCGCATCGCTGCAGACGCCGCATCGCTGCAGACGTTGCATCGCTGCATCGCTGCAGACGTTGCATCGCTGCAGACGCCGCATCGCTGCAGACGTCGCATCGCTGCAGACGTCACATCGCTGCAGACGTCGCATCGCTGCAGACGTCGCATCGCTGCAGACGTCGCATCGCTGCAGACGTCGCATCCCTGCAGACGCTGCATCGCTGCAGACGTGGCATCGCTGCAGACGCTGCATCGCTGCAGACGTGGCATCGCTGCAGACGCCGCATCGCTGCAGACGCCGCATCGCTGCAGACGCCGCATCGCTGCAGACGCCGCATCGCTGCAGACGTATCGCTGCAGACGCCGCATCGCTGCAGAGTCCGCATGATACTCCTGTGTATCCTTGCTTTCCTCAGTGTCCCAGAAGCCTTTGGGACACTGAGGCTATCAGAGAAGATGCAGATAAAACATCACACTTTTGTTTGTTTTCTCTATGAAAAATACTGTAAAGTCGTCAGTGTGTCACTTAAAGCTGTGGTTCCGTACTCTCCCTACAGGCTTTTCCCCACACACATGCTGATGGAGGTTGTGAGCATATGATGAAAGAATAACCTCCACTACATCATAGATGCAGAAACCTTAATGAGTCACACTTTTCTGAGTTCTGGTAAAATTTATTTAAGACTGAATCTGGGTGAATGTGCATGAGCAAAGCTTCAGGGCTACAACTGTCAAGTCAGACACTTATTATTCGTTGGATAGGTGCGTAGCAACAACATGGACTTAATTCCCTTCCGGAACAAGTTCACACACCAGGCAGGTCAGAGTGTGATGCACAGAGAACCACCAGACTGTGCCTCCCTGTTTGAGTTTTTCTGTTTAATAGTGTAAGCACATAGAGCGAGTCTTTGTGCTGTGTGCGGTGGGATTCTGAACCCTGGTTTGCTTCTAAAGTCAACGTATCAGCCAGGTGCCAGCCGACTGCTGTTTGTTCAGAGCTGTAGGGTTACTTTCTTTTCCTCAGGTGTGTGACAGCAGCACTTCATAATCACATAATTCATAATTCATAATGGTTCTTTCACGACCCATTAAATGTTTTGAACATGCTCATTTAAGTGTGACCACCTTCGTGGAAGGACGGCAGGAATCTCAGGACAGAAGCTTTTGCTTTAAAGCACAATAAAGTCTAAACTGGAGGTAATAACTGTTCTTAAGTGGCCAAGCCAGCTTTTTAGCTGTTTTCAGTGTAAATGATGGTCAGATTGTTTTACTTATTTTCCTGTTCACTGTGCATTTTCATTTTCCAACCAAGAGGAATTTGGTTACTTTAAAAAGCACCAAATATGAGCATGAAAAAACGCTATTTCCCCAGCAGAAGAAGGGACCAGTGTTCTGGGACTGATGACCATGCTGCATCGTCACTTCCCAGCAAATCGAACTGGACTTGCTACGCCATCTAACCCTTGAACAGATCATTTGTGTCTGGCCTTGACTTCTGCAGTGCAGGTCTCTGGGCTTGCAGAGTGAAATCCCTCCAGATGATCCATTGCACAGCAGTGCATCTGCTGTTTGATCAGCCAAAAAGGTCACATGTTACACCATCATGCATTGAACTTCACTGGCTGCCCATGGCCATGCCCAAGTCACTGTGCTGCCTACAGACTGACCTCTGGCTCAGCACCCACTTATCTAAACTCTGTCATACAGGATTGCTCTCCTGTTTCTCCAGCAGGAACCTCATCTGTTACTATCATCCTGACTCATAGAGGAGTCTCTGCACAGACCGGTCCCTGCGTGGCTCTGCTGTAAGCAGAAACGTCCCCGTCTATCTTCCCCATCTGATTCCTCACACCTTTACACCACGCCAGCACTTCTGTGTACAGCCTGCTCAACTTCTATACTGGGTTTAAATTGATTTTCCACTTCATGTATGGACTGCAGTTTCATCACTTTAATGTTGTTCTAAGTTGCTTTGAATAAAGTCAGAAAAATAACTAAATATAAAAACTGGCTTTAAATGTGTTGGGAGATAACGTTCAGGCATTTCTGTTTTTAGTCTTTACTTAAAAATGATTCTTTTTTGCATGTTTCTTTCCCTGCTTTGTGTCCAGTGAGCATCACGGGATCGAACCACACAAAGGGAAGAAAGAGGAAAGCAGAGAGAGGGCGATGGAGTCCATTTTGTCTGAGCAATCTGCCACGGTGGATGAGCTGCTGGAAGCGTGCATCCAAGCCTTTGGTAGGTTCAAATCTCTTATTTATAATCCAGAAAATAGTCCTTTAGGATCTTTTACATCTCAAACTGCTCACAATAGATGCCTTTTAATAATGAAACTTTGCTTTTAAAGACGAGAAGGGCAACTTGAAGGATGTTTCCTTGGTCCGGATGTTCCTCATGATGCACCCTTGGTACATCCCTTCGGCTGACATGGCGAAGAAGCTTGTGCTCAAGTATCCTTTAACTCTGATCTGCTTGTATTTGTGTGATTTGTCTTTTACGCAAGACCAGTTAGAGACCAGTTAAAGACCAGTTAAAGCCCAGTTAGAGACCAGTTAGAGACCAGTTAGAGACCAGTTAAAGCCCAGTTAGAGACCAGTTAGAGACCAGTTAAAGCCCAGTCAGAGACCAGTTAGAGACCAGTTAAAGCCCAGTTAAAGCCCAGTTAAAGACCAGTTAGAGCCCAGTTAAAGCCCAGTCAGAGACCAGTTAGAGCCCAGTTAAAGCCCAGTTAGAGCCCAGTTAAAGCCCAGTTAGAGACCAGTTATAGACCAGTTAAAGCCCAGTCAGAGACCAGTTAGAGACCAGTTAAAGCCCAGTTAGAGACCAGTTAAAGCCCAGTTAAAGCCCAGTCAAAGACCAGTTAGAGCCCAGTTAAAGCCCAGTTAGAGCCCAGTTAGAGACCAGTTAAAGCCCAGTTAGAGACCAGTTAGAGACCAGTTAAAGCCCAGTTAAAGCCCAGTTAGAGACCAGTTAGAGACCAGTTAAAGCCCAGTTAAAGCCCAGTTAGAGACCAGTTAGAGACCAGTTAAAGCCCAGTTAGAGACCAGTTAAAGCCCAGTTAGAGACCAGTTAGAGACCAGTTAAAGCCCAGTTAGAGACCAGTTAAAGCCCAGTCAGAGACCAGTTAGAGACCAGTTAGAGACCAGTTAAAGCCCAGTTAGAGACCAGTTAGAGACCAGTTAAAGCCCATTTAGAGCCCAGTTAGAGACCAGTTAAAGCCCAGTTAGAGACCAGTTAAAGCCCAGTTAGAGACCAGTCAGAGACCAGTTAAAGCCCAGTTAGACACCAGTTAAAGCCCAGTCATAGACCAGTCAGAGACCAGTCAGAGACCAGTTAAAGCCCAGTTAGACACCAGTTAAAGCCCAGTTAGAGACCAGTCAGAGACCAGTCAGAGACCAGTTAAAGCCCAGTCAGACACCAGTTAAAGCCCAGTTAGAGACCAGTTAGAGACCAGTTAAAGCCCAGTTAGAGACCAGTTAAAGCCCATTTAGAGCCTAGTTAGAGACCAGTTAAAGCCCAGTTAGACACCAGTTAAAGCTCAGTTAGAGACCAGTCAGAGACCAGTTAAAGCCCAGTTAGAGACCAGTCAGAGACCAGTTAGAGACCAGTTAAAGCCCAGTTAGAGACCAGTTAGAGGCCAGTTAAAGCCCAGTTAAAGCCCAGTTAGAGACCAGTTAGAGACCAGTTAGAGACCAGTTAAAGCCCAGTTAAAGCCCAGTTAGAGACCAGTTAATGCCCAGTTAAAGCCCAGTTAGAGACCAGTTAGAGACCAGTTAAAGCCCAGTTAGAGACCAGTTAAAGCCCAGTTAAAGCCCAGTTAGAGACCAGTTAGAGACCAGTTAAAGCCCAGTTAAAGCCCAGTTAGAGACCAGTTAGAGACCAGTTAAAGCCCAGTTAGAGACCAGTTAAAGCCCAGTTAGGGACTAGTTAGAGACCAGTCAGAGACCAGTTAAAGCCCAGTTAGAGACCAGTTAGAGGCCAGTTAAAGCCCAGTTAGAGACCAGTTAAAGCCCAGTTAAAGCCCAGTTAGAGACCAGTTAGAGACCAGTTAAAGCCCAGTTAGAGACCAGTTAGAGACCAGTCAAAGCCCAGTTAGAGACCAGTTAAAGCCCAGTTAGAGACCAGTTAAAGCCCAGTTAGAGACCAGTCAGAGACCAGTTAAAGCCCAGTTAGACACCAGTTAAAGCCCAGTTTGAGACCAGTCAGAGACCAGTCAGAGACCAGTTAAAGCCCAGTTAGAGACCAGTTAAAGACCAGTTAAAGACCAGTTAAAGCCCAGTTAAAGACCAGTTAAAGCCCAGTTAGAGACCAGTTAGAGACCAGTTAAAGCCCAGTTAAAGCCCATTTAGAGCCCAGTTAGAGACCAGTTAAAGCCCAGTTAGAGACCAGTTAAAGCCCAGTTAGAGACCAGTCAGAGACCAGTTAAAGCCCAGTTAGACACCAGTTAAAACCCAGTTAGAGACCAGTCAGAGACCAGTTAAAGCCCAGTTAGACACCAGTTAAAGCCCAGTTAGAGACCAGTCAGAGACCAGTTAAAGACCAGTTAAAGCCCAGTCAGAGACCAGTTAGAGACCAGTTAAAGCCCAGTTAAAGCCCAGTCAGAGACCAGTTAGAGACCAGTTAAAGCCCAGTTAGAGACCAGTTAAAGCCCAGTTAGAGACCAGTTAGAGACCAGTTAAAGCCCAGTTAGAGACCAGTTAAAGCCCAGTCAGAGACCAGTTAGAGACCAGTTAGAGACCAGTTAAAGCCCAGTTAGAGACCAGTTAAAGCCCAGTTAAAGCCCATTTAGAGCCCAGTTAGAGACCAGTTAAAGCCCAGTTAGAGACCAGTTAAAGCCCAGTTAGAGACCAGTCAGAGACCAGTTAAAGCCCAGTTAGACACCAGTTAAAGCCCAGTCATAGACCAGTCAGAGACCAGTTAGAGACCAGTTAAAGCCCAGTTAGACACCAGTTAAAGCCCAGTTAGAGACCAGTCAGAGACCAGTCAGAGACCAGTTAAAGCCCAGTCAGACACCAGTTAAAGCCCAGTTAGAGACCAGTTAGAGACCAGTTAAAGCCCAGTTAGAGACCAGTTAAAGCCCATTTAGAGCCTAGTTAGAGACCAGTTAAAGCCCAGTTAGACACCAGTTAAAGCTCAGTTAGAGACCAGTCAGAGACCAGTTAAAGCCCAGTTAGAGACCAGTCAGAGACCAGTTAGAGACCAGTTAAAGCCCAGTTAGAGACCAGTTAGAGGCCAGTTAAAGCCCAGTTAAAGCCCAGTTAGAGACCAGTTAGAGACCAGTTAGAGACCAGTTAAAGCCCAGTTAAAGCCCAGTTAGAGACCAGTTAATGCCCAGTTAAAGCCCAGTTAGAGACCAGTTAGAGACCAGTTAAAGCCCAGTTAGAGACCAGTTAAAGCCCAGTTAAAGCCCAGTTAGAGACCAGTTAGAGACCAGTTAAAGCCCAGTTAAAGCCCAGTTAGAGACCAGTTAGAGACCAGTTAAAGCCCAGTTAGAGACCAGTTAAAGCCCAGTTAGGGACTAGTTAGAGACCAGTCAGAGACCAGTTAAAGCCCAGTTAGAGACCAGTTAGAGGCCAGTTAAAGCCCAGTTAGAGACCAGTTAAAGCCCAGTTAAAGCCCAGTTAGAGACCAGTTAGAGACCAGTTAAAGCCCAGTTAGAGACCAGTTAGAGACCAGTCAAAGCCCAGTTAGAGACCAGTTAAAGCCCAGTTAGAGACCAGTTAAAGCCCAGTTAGAGACCAGTCAGAGACCAGTTAAAGCCCAGTTAGACACCAGTTAAAGCCCAGTTTGAGACCAGTCAGAGACCAGTCAGAGACCAGTTAAAGCCCAGTTAGAGACCAGTTAAAGACCAGTTAAAGACCAGTTAAAGCCCAGTTAAAGACCAGTTAAAGCCCAGTTAGAGACCAGTTAGAGACCAGTTAAAGCCCAGTTAAAGCCCATTTAGAGCCCAGTTAGAGACCAGTTAAAGCCCAGTTAGAGACCAGTTAAAGCCCAGTTAGAGACCAGTCAGAGACCAGTTAAAGCCCAGTTAGACACCAGTTAAAACCCAGTTAGAGACCAGTCAGAGACCAGTTAAAGCCCAGTTAGACACCAGTTAAAGCCCAGTTAGAGACCAGTCAGAGACCAGTTAAAGACCAGTTAAAGCCCAGTCAGAGACCAGTTAGAGACCAGTCAGAGACCAGTTAAAGCCCAGTTAAAGCCCAGTCAGAGACCAGTTAGAGACCAGTTAAAGACCAGTTAGAGACCAGTTAAAGCCCAGTTAGAGACCAGTCAGAGACCAGTTAAAGCCCAGTTAGACACCAGTTAAAACCCAGTTAGAGACCAGTCAGAGACCAGTTAAAGCCCAGTTAAAGCCCAGTCAGAGACCAGTTTAAGCCCAGTTAAAGCCCAGTCAGAGACCAGATAAAGACCAGTTAAAGCCCAGTTAAAGCCCAGTTAAAGCCCATTTAGAGCCCAGTTAGAGACCAGTTAAAGCCCAGTTAGAGACCAGTTAAAGCCCAGTTAGAGACCAGTTAAAGCCCAGTTAGAGACCAGTCAGAGACCAGTTAAAGCCCAGTTAGACACCAGTTAAAACCCAGTTAGAGACCAGTCAGAGACCAGTTAAAGCCCGGTTAGACACCAGTTAAAGCCCAGTTAGAGACCAGTCAGAGACCAGTTAAAGACCAGTTAAAGCCCAGATAGAGACCAGTTAGAGACCAGTCAGAGACCAGTTAAAGCCCAGTTAAAGCCCAGTCAGAGACCAGTTTAAGCCCAGTTAAAGCCCAGTCAGAGACCAGTTAAAGACCAGTTAAAGCCCAGTTAGAGACCAGTTAAAGCCCAGTTAGAGACCAGTCAGAGACCAGTTAAAGCCCAGTTTGACACCAGTTAAAGCCCAGTTAGAGACCAGTCAGAGACCAGTTAGAGACCAGTTAAAGCCCAGTTAGACACCAGTTAAAGCCCAGTTAGAGACCAGTCAGAGACCAGTCAGAGACCAGTTAAAGCCCAGTCAGAGACCAGTTAAAGCCCAGTTAGAGACCAGTTAGAGGCTAGTTAAAGCCCAGTTAGAGACCAGTTAAAGCCCAGTTAAAGCCCAGTTAGAGACCAGTTAGAGACCAGTTAAAGCCCAGTTAGAGACCAGTTAGAGACCAGTCAAAGCCCAGTTAGAGACCAGTTAAAGCCCAGTTAGAGACCAGTTAAAGCCCAGTTAGAGACCAGTCAGAGACCAGTTAAAGCCCAGTTAGACACCAGTTAAAGCCCAGTTAGAGACCAGTCAGAGACCAGTTAGAGACCAGTTAAAGCCCAGTTAGACACCAGTTAAAGCCCAGTTAGAGACCAGTCAGAGACCAGTTAAAGCCCAGTCAGAGACCAGTTAAAGCCCAGTTAGAGACCAGTTAAAGACCAGTTAAAGACCAGTTAAAGCCCAGTTAAAGACCAGTTAAAGCCCAGTTAGAGACCAGTTAGAGACCAGTTAAAGCCCAGTTAAAGACCAGTTAAAGCCCAGTTAAAGCCCAGTTAGAGACCAGTTAGAGACCAGTTAAAGCCCAGTTAAAGCCCAGTTAGAGACCAGTTAGAGACCAGTTAAAGCCCAGTTAGAGACCAGTTAGAGACCAGTTAAAGCCCAGTTAGAGACCAGTCAGAGACCAGTTAAAGCCCAGTTAGAGACCAGTTAAAGCCCAGTTAGAGCCCAGTTAGAGACCAGTTAGAGACCAGTCAGAGACCAGTTAAAGCCCAGTTAAAGCCCAGTTAGAGACCAGTTAAAGCCCAGTTAAAGCCCATTTAGAGCCCAGTTAGAGACCAGTTAAAGCCCAGTTAGAGACCAGTTAAAGCCCAGTTAGAGACCAGTCAGAGACCAGTTAAAGCCCAGCCAGACACCAGTTAAAACCCAGTTAGAGACCAGTCAGAGACCAGTTAAAGCCCAGTTAGACACCAGTTAAAGCCCAGTTAGAGACCAGTCAGAGACCAGTTAAAGACCAGTTAAAGCCCAGTTAGAGACCAGTTAGAGACCAGTCAGAGACCAGTTAAAGCCCAGTTAAAGCCCAGTCAGAGACCAGTTAGAGACCAGTTAAAGACCAGTTAAAGCCCAGTTAGAGACCAGTTAAAGCCCAGTTAGAGACCAGTTAGAGACCAGTTAAAGCCCCGTTAGAGACCAGTTAGAGACCAGTTAAAGCCCAGTTAGAGACCAGTTAAAGCCCAGTTAAAGCCCAGTTAGAGACCAGTTAGAGACCAGTTAGAGACCAGTTAAAGCCCAGTTAGAGCCCAGTTAGAGACCAGTTAAAGCCCAGTTAAAGCCCATTTAGAGCCCAGTTAGAGACCAGTTAAAGCCCAGTTAGAGACCAGTTAAAGCCCAGTTAGAGACCAGTTAAAGCCCAGTTAGAGACCAGTCAGAGACCAGTTAAAGCCCAGTTAGACACCAGTTAAAACCCAGTTAGAGACCAGTCAGAGACCAGTTAAAGCCCGGTTAGACACCAGTTAAAGCCCAGTTAGAGACCAGTCAGAGACCAGTTAAAGACCAGTTAAAGCCCAGATAGAGACCAGTTAGAGACCAGTCAGAGACCAGTTAAAGCCCAGTTAAAGCCCAGTCAGAGACCAGTTAAAGCCCAGTTAAAGCCCAGTCAGAGACCAGTTAAAGACCAGTTAAAGCCCAGTTAGAGACCAGTTAAAGCCCAGTTAGAGACCAGTCAGAGACCAGTTAAAGCCCAGTTAGACACCAGTTAAAGCCCAGTTAGAGACCAGTCAGAGACCAGTTAGAGACCAGTTAAAGCCCAGTTAGACACCAGTTAAAGCCCAGTTAGAGACCAGTCAGAGACCAGTCAGAGACCAGTTAAAGCCCAGTCAGAGACCAGTCAGAGACCAGTTAAAGCCCAGTTAGAGACCAGTTAAAGACCAGTTAACGACCAGTTAAAGCCCAGTTAAAGACCAGTTAAAGCCCAGTTAAAGCCCAGTTAGAGACCAGTTAAAGCCCAGTTAAAGCCCATTTAGAGCCCAGTTAGAGACCAGTTAAAGCCCAGTTAGAGACCAGTTAAAGCCCAGTTAGAGACCAGTCAGAGACCAGTTAAAGCCCAGTTAGACACCAGTTAAAGCCCAGTTAGAGACCAGTTAAAGCCCAGTCAGAGACCAGTCAGAGACCAGTTAAAGCCCAGTTAGACACCAGTTAAAGCCCAGTCAGAGACCACTCAGAGACCAGTTAAAGCCCAGTCAGAGACAAGTCAGAGACCAGTTAAAGCCCAGTTAGAGACCAGTTAAAGCCCAGTTAGAGACCAGTTAAAGCCCAGTTAAAGGCCAGTTTAAGCCCAGTAAAAGCCCAGTTAAAGACCAGTTAAAGCCCAGTTAAAGACCAGTTAGAGACCAGTTAAAGCCCAGTTAGAGACCAGTTAAAGACCAGTTAAAGCCCAGTTAGAGCCCAGTTAAAGCCCAATAGGAGACCAGTCAGAGACCAGTTAAAGCCCAGTTAGAGACCAGTTAAAGCCCAGTTAAAGACCAGTTAAAGCCCAGTTAAAGGCCAGTTTAAGCCCAGTTAGAGACCAGTTAAAGCCCAGTTAGAGACCAGTTAAAGACCAGTTAAAGCCCAGTTAGAGCCCAGTTAAAGCCCAGTCAGAGACCAGTTAGAGACCAGTTAAAGCCCAGTTAGAGACCAGTCAGAGACCAGTTAAAGCCCAGTCAAAGCCCAGTTAGAGACCAGTTAGAGACCAGTTAAAGCCCAGTCAGAGACCAGTTAAAGACCAGTTAAAGCCCAGTTAGAGACCTGTTAAAGCCCAGTTAAAGCCCAGTCAGAGACCAGTTAGAGCCCAGTTAAAGCCAAGTTAGAGCCCAGTTAAAGCCCAGTTAGAGACCAGTTAAAGCCCAGCCAGAGACCAGTTAGAGACCAGTTAAAGCCCAGTTAAAGCCCAGTTAGAGACCAGTTAAAGCCCAGTTAAAGCCCAGTTAGAGACCAGTTAAAGCCCAGTTAGAGCCCAGTTAGAGACCAGTTAAAGCCCAGTTAAAGCCCAGTTAGAGACCAGTTAGAGACCAGTTAAAGCCCAGTTAGAGACCAGTCAGACACCAGTTAAAGCCCAGTTAGAGACCAGTTAAAGCCCAGTTAGAGACCAGTCAGAGAACAGTCAGAGACCAGTTAAAGCCCAGTTAAAGCCCAGTTAGAGACCAGTTAGAGACCAGTTAAAGCCCAGTTAGAGACCAGTTAAAGCCCAGTTAAAGCCCAGTTAGAGACCAGTTAGAGACCAGTTAAAGCCCAGTTAAAGCCCAGTTAGAGACCAGTTAGAGACCAGTTAAAGCCCAGTTAAAGCCCAGTTAGAGACCAGTTAAAGCCCAGTTAGAGACCAGTTAAAGCCCAGTTAGAGACCAGTTAGAGACCAGTTAGAGACCAGTTAAAGCCCAGTTAAAGCCCAGTTAGAGACCAGTTAGAGACCAGTTAAAGCCCAGTTAGAGACCAGTTAGAGACCAGTTAAAGCCCAGTCAGAGACCAGTTAAAGCCCAGTTAGAGACCAGTCAGAGACCAGTTAAAGCCCAGTCAGAGACCAGTTAAAGCCCAGTTAAAGCCCAGTTAGAGACCAGTTAAAGCCCAGTTAGAAACCAGTTAAAGCCCAGTTAGAGACCAGTCAGAGACCAGTTAAAGCCCAGTTAAAGCCCAGTTAGAGACCAGTTAGAGACCAGTTAAAGCCCAGTTAGAGACCAGTTAAAGCCCAGTTAAAGCCCAGTTAGAGACCAGTTAGAGACCAGTTAAAGCCCAGTTAGAGACCAGTTAAAGTCCAGTTAGAGACCAGTTAGAGACCAGTTAAAGCCCAGTGAAAGCCCAGTTAGAGACCAGTTAGAGACCAGTTAGAGACCAGTTAAAGCCCAGTTAAAGCCCAGTTAGAGACCAGTTAGAGACCAGTTAAAGCCCAGTTAGAGACCAGTTAAAGCCCAGTTAGAGACCAGTCAGACACCAGTTAAAGCCCAGTTAGAGACCAGTCAGAGACCAGTTAGAGACCAGTTAAAGCCCAGTCAGAGACCAGTTAAAGACCAGTTAGACACCAGTTAAAGCCCAGTTAGAGACCAGTCAGAGACCAGTTAGAGACCAGTTAAAGCCCAGTTAAAGCCCAGTTAGAGACCAGTTAGAGACCAGTTAGAGCCCAGTTAGAGACCAGTTAAAGCCCAGTTAAAGCCCAGTTAGAGACCAGTTAGAGACCAGTTAGAGACCAGTTAAAGCCCAGTTAAAGCCCAGTTAGAGACCAGTTAGAGACCAGTTAAAGCCCAGTTAGAGACCAGTTAAAGCCCAGTTAGAGACCAGTTAGAGACCAGTTAAAGCCCAGTTAGAGACCAGTTAGAGACCAGTTAAAGCCCAGTTAGAGACCAGTTAAAGCCCAGTCAGAGACCAGTTAGAGACCAGTTAAAGCCCAGTTAAAGCCCATTTAGATCCCAGTTAGAGACCAGTTAAAGCCCAGTCAGAGACCAGTTAAAGCCCAGTTAGAGACCAGTCAGAGACCAGTTAAAGCCCAGTTAGACACCAGTTAAAGCCCAGTCATAGACCAGTCAGAGACCAGTTAGAGACCAGTTAAAGCCCAGTTAGACACCAGTTAAAGCCCAGTTAGAGACCAGTCAGAGACCAGTCAGAGACCAGTTAAAGCCCAGTTAGACACCAGTTAAAGCCCAGTTAGAGACCAGTTAGAGACCAGTTAAAGCCCAGTTAGAGACCAGTTAAAGCCCATTTAGAGCCTAGTTAGAGACCAGTTAAAGCCCAGTTAGACACTAGTTAAAGCTCAGTTAGAGACCAGTCAGAGACCAGTTAAAGCCCAGTTAGAGACCAGTCAGAGACCAGTCAGAGACCAGTTAAAGCCCAGTTAAAGACCAGTCAGAGAACAGTCAGAGACCAGTTAAAGCCCAGTTAGACACCAGTTAAAGCCCAGTTAGAGACCAGTCAGAGACCAGTTAGAGACCAGTTAGAGACCAGTTAGACACCAGTTAAAGCCCAGTTAGAGACCAGTCAGAGACCAGTTAAAGCCCAGTTAGACACCAGTTAAAGCCCAGTTAGAGACCAGTTAGAGACCAGTTAAAGCCCAGTTAGACACCAGTTAAAGCCCAGTCAGAGACCAGTTAGAGACCAGTTAAAGCCCAGTTAGAGACCAGTCAGAAACGAGTTAGAGACCAGTCAGAGACCAGTTAAAACCCAGTTAGAGACCAGTTAAAGCCCATTTATAGCCCAGTTAGACACCAGTTAAAGCCCAGTCAGAGACCAGTTAGAGACCAGTTAAAGCCCATTTATAGCCCAGTTAGACACCAGTTAAAGCCCAGTCAGAGACCAGTCAGAGACCAGTTAAAGCCCAGTTAGAGACCAGTCAGAGACCAGTTAAAGCCCATTTAGAGCCTAGTTAGAGACCAGTTAAAGCCCAGTTAGACACCAGTTAAAGCCCAGTCAGAGACCAGTCAGAGACCAGTTAAAGCCCAGTCAGAGACCAGTCAGAGACCAGTTAAAGCCCAGTTAGAGACCAGTCAGAGACCAGTCAGAGACCAGTTAAAGCCCAGTCAGAGACCAGTCAGAGACCAGTTAAAGCCCAGTTAGACACCAGTTAAAGCCCAGTTAGAGACCAGTCAGAGACCAGTTAGAGACCAGTCAGAGACCAGTTAGAGACCAGTTAAAGCCCAGTCAGAGACCAGTTAGAGACCAGTTAAAGCCCAGTTAGAGACCAGTCAGAGACCAGTTAAAGCCCATTTAGAGACCAGTCAGAGACCAGTTAGAGACCAGTCAGAGACCAGTTAGAGACCAGTCAGAGACCAGTTAAAGCCCAGTCAGAGACCAGTCAGAGACCAGTTAAAGCCCAGTTAGAGACCAGTCAGAGACCAGTTAAAGCCCAGTTAGACACCAGTTAAAGCCCAGTTAGAGACCAGTCAGAGACCAGTCAGAGACCAGTTAAAGCCCAGTTAGACACCAGTTAGAGACCAGTCAGAGACCAGTTAGAGACCAGTCAGAGACCAGTTAGAGACCAGTTAAAGCCCAGTCAGAGACCAGTTAGAGACCAGTTAAAGCCCAGTTAGAGACCAGTCAGAGACCAGTTAAAGCCCATTTAGAGACCAGTTAGAGACCAGTTAGAGACCAGTCAGAGACCAGTTAGAGACCAGTCAGAGACCAGTCAGAGACCAGTTAAAGCCCAGTCAGAGACCAGTCAGAGACCAGTTAAAGCCCAGTTAGAGACCAGTTAGAGACCAGTTAAAGCCCAGTCAAAGCCCAGTTAGAGACCAGTTAGAGACCAGTTAAAGCCCAGTGAGAGACCAGTTAAAGACCAGTTAAAGCCCAGTTAGAGACCAGTTAAAGCCCAGTTAAAGCCCAGTCAGAGACCAGTTAGAGCCCAGTTAAAGCCAAGTTAGAGCCCAGTTAAAGCCCAGTTAGAGACCAGTTAAAGCCCAGCCAGAGACCAGTTAGAGACCAGTTAAAGCCCAGTTAAAGCCCAGTTAGAGACCAGTTAAAGCCCAGTTAAAGCCCAGTTAGAGACCAGTTAAAGCCCAGTTAGAGCCCAGTTAGAGACCAGTTAAAGCCCAGTTAAAGCCCAGTTAGAGACCAGTTAGAGACCAGTTAAAGCCCAGTTAGAGACCAGTTAAAGCCCAGTTAGAGACCAGTCAGACACCAGTTAAAGCCCAGTTAGAGACCAGTTAAAGCCCAGTTAGAGACCAGTCAGAGAACAGTCAGAGACCAGTTAAAGCCCAGTTAAAGCCCAGTTAGAGACCAGTTAGAGACCAGTTAAAGCCCAGTTAGAGACCAGTTAAAGCCCAGTTAAAGCCCAGTTAGAGACCAGTTAGAGACCAGTTAGAGACCAGTTAAAGCCCAGTTAAAGCCCAGTTAGAGACCAGTTAGAGACCAGTTAAAGCCCAGTTAAAGCCCAGTTAGAGACCAGTTAAAGCCCAGTTAGAGACCAGTTAAAGCCCAGTTAAAGCCCAGTTAGAGACCAGTTAGAGACCAGTTAGAGACCAGTTAAAGCCCAGTTAAAGCCCAGTTAGAGACCAGTTAGAGACCAGTTAAAGCCCAGTTAGAGACCAGTTAGAGACCAGTTAAAGCCCAGTCAGAGACCAGTTAAAGCCCAGTTAGAGACCAGTCAGAGACCAGTTAAAGCCCAGTCAGAGACCAGTTAAAGCCCAGTTAAAGCCCAGTTAGAGACCAGTTAAAGCCCAGTTAGAAACCAGTTAAAGCCCAGTTAGAGACCAGTCAGAGACCAGTTAAAGCCCAGTTAAAGCCCAGTTAGAGACCAGTTAGAGACCAGTTAAAGCCCAGTTAGAGACCAGTTAAAGCCCAGTTAAAGCCCAGTTAGAGACCAGTTAGAGACCAGTTAAAGCCCAGTTAGAGACCAGTTAAAGCCCAGTTAAAGTCCAGTTAGAGACCAGTTAGAGACCAGTTAGAGACCAGTTAAAGCCCAGTGAAAGCCCAGTTAGAGACCAGTTAGAGACCAGTTAGAGACCAGTTAAAGCCCAGTTAAAGCCCAGTTAGAGACCAGTTAGAGACCAGTTAAAGCCCAGTTAGAGACCAGTTAAAGCCCAGTTAGAGACCAGTCAGACACCAGTTAAAGCCCAGTTAGAGACCAGTCAGAGACCAGTTAGAGACCAGTTAAAGCCCAGTCAGAGACCAGTTAAAGACCAGTTAGACACCAGTTAAAGCCCAGTTAGAGACCAGTCAGAGACCAGTTAGAGACCAGTTAAAGCCCAGTTAAAGCCCAGTTAGAGACCAGTTAGAGACCAGTTAGAGCCCAGTTAGAGACCAGTTAAAGCCCAGTTAAAGCCCAGTTAGAGACCAGTTAGAGACCAGTTAGAGACCAGTTAAAGCCCAGTTAAAGCCCAGTTAGAGACCAGTTAGAGACCAGTTAAAGCCCAGTTAGAGACCAGTTAAAGCCCAGTTAGAGACCAGTTAGAGACCAGTTAAAGCCCAGTTAGAGACCAGTTAGAGACCAGTTAAAGCCCAGTTAGAGACCAGTTAAAGCCCAGTCAGAGACCAGTTAGAGACCAGTTAAAGCCCAGTTAAAGCCCATTTAGATCCCAGTTAGAGACCAGTTAAAGCCCAGTCAGAGACCAGTTAAAGCCCAGTTAGAGACCAGTCAGAGACCAGTTAAAGCCCAGTTAGACACCAGTTAAAGCCCAGTCATAGACCAGTCAGAGACCAGTTAGAGACCAGTTAAAGCCCAGTTAGACACCAGTTAAAGCCCAGTTAGAGACCAGTCAGAGACCAGTCAGAGACCAGTTAAAGCCCAGTTAGACACCAGTTAAAGCCCAGTTAGAGACCAGTCAGAGACCAGTTAAAGCCCAGTTAGAGACCAGTTAAAGCCCATTTAGAGCCTAGTTAGAGACCAGTTAAAGCCCAGTTAGACACCAGTTAAAGCTCAGTTAGAGACCAGTCAGAGACCAGTTAAAGCCCAGTTAGAGACCAGTCAGAGACCAGTCAGAGACCAGTTAAAGCCCAGTTAAAGACCAGTCAGAGAACAGTCAGAGACCAGTTAAAGCCCAGTTAGACACCAGTTAAAGCCCAGTTAGAGACCAGTCAGAGACCAGTTAGAGACCAGTTAGAGACCAGTTAGACACCAGTTAAAGCCCAGTTAGAGACCAGTCAGAGACCAGTTAAAGCCCAGTTAGACACCAGTTAAAGCCCAGTTAGAGACCAGTTAGAGACCAGTTAAAGCCCAGTTAGACACCAGTTAAAGCCCAGTCAGAGACCAGTTAGAGACCAGTTAAAGCCCAGTTAGAGACCAGTCAGAAACGAGTTAGAGACCAGTCAGAGACCAGTTAAAGCCCAGTTAGAGACCAGTTAAAGCCCATTTATAGCCCAGTTAGACACCAGTTAAAGCCCAGTCAGAGACCAGTTAGAGACCAGTTAAAGCCCATTTATAGCCCAGTTAGACACCAGTTAAAGCCCAGTCAGAGACCAGTCAGAGACCAGTTAAAGCCCAGTTAGAGACCAGTCAGAGACCAGTTAAAGCCCATTTAGAGCCTAGTTAGAGACCAGTTAAAGCCCAGTTAGACACCAGTTAAAGCCCAGTCAGAGACCAGTCAGAGACCAGTTAAAGCCCAGTCAGAGACCAGTCAGAGACCAGTTAAAGCCCAGTTAGAGACCAGTCAGAGACCAGTCAGAGACCAGTTAAAGCCCAGTCAGAGACCAGTCAGAGACCAGTTAAAGCCCAGTTAGACACCAGTTAAAGCCCAGTTAGAGACCAGTCAGAGACCAGTTAGAGACCAGTCAGAGACCAGTTAGAGACCAGTTAAAGCCCAGTCAGAGACCAGTTAGAGACCAGTTAAAGCCCAGTTAGAGACCAGTCAGAGACCAGTTAAAGCCCATTTAGAGACCAGTCAGAGACCAGTTAGAGACCAGTTAGAGACCAGTTAAAGCCCAGTTAAAGCCCAGTTAGAGACCAGTTAGAGACCAGTTAGAGCCCAGTTAGAGACCAGTTAAAGCCCAGTTAAAGCCCAGTTAGAGACCAGTTAGAGACCAGTTAGAGACCAGTTAAAGCCCAGTTAAAGCCCAGTTAGAGACCAGTTAGAGACCAGTTAAAGCCCAGTTAGAGACCAGTTAAAGCCCAGTTAGAGACCAGTTAGAGACCAGTTAAAGCCCAGTTAGAGACCAGTTAAAGCCCAGTTAGACACCAGTTAAAGCCCAGTCAGAGACCAGTTAGAGACCAGTTAAAGCCCAGTTAGAGACCAGTCAGAAACGAGTTAGAGACCAGTCAGAGACCAGTTAAAGCCCAGTTAGAGACCAGTTAAAGCCCATTTATAGCCCAGTTAGACACCAGTTAAAGCCCAGTCAGAGACCAGTCAGAGACCAGTTAAAGCCCAGTTAGACACCAGTTAAAGCCCAGTTAGAGACCAGTCAGAGACCAGTTAGAGACCAGTCAGAGACCAGTTAGAGACCAGTTAAAGCCCAGTCAGAGACCAGTTAGAGACCAGTTAAAGCCCAGTTAGAGACCAGTCAGAGACCAGTTAAAGCCCATTTAGAGACCAGTCAGAGACCAGTTAGAGACCAGTTAGAGACCAGTTAAAGCCCAGTTAAAGCCCAGTTAGAGACCAGTTAGAGCCCAGTTAGAGACCAGTTAAAGCCCAGTTAAAGCCCAGTTAGAGACCAGTTAGAGACCAGTTAGAGACCAGTTAAAGCCCAGTTAAAGCCCAGTTAGAGACCAGTTAGAGACCAGTTAAAGCCCAGTTAGAGACCAGTTAAAGCCCAGTTAGAGACCAGTTAGAGACCAGTTAAAGCCCAGTTAGAGACCAGTTAGAGACCAGTTAAAGCCCAGTTAGAGACCAGTTAAAGCCCAGTCAGAGACCAGTTAGAGACCAGTTAAAGCCCAGTTAAAGCCCATTTAGATCCCAGTTAGAGACCAGTTAAAGCCCAGTCAGAGACCAGTTAAAGCCCAGTTAGAGACCAGTCAGAGACCAGTTAAAGCCCAGTTAGACACCAGTTAAAGCCCAGTCATAGACCAGTCAGAGACCAGTTAGAGACCAGTTAAAGCCCAGTTAGACACCAGTTAAAGCCCAGTTAGAGACCAGTCAGAGACCAGTCAGAGACCAGTTAAAGCCCAGTTAGACACCAGTTAAAGCCCAGTTAGAGACCAGTTAGAGACCAGTTAAAGCCCAGTTAGAGACCAGTTAAAGCCCATTTAGAGCCTAGTTAGAGACCAGTTAAAGCCCAGTTAGACACCAGTTAAAGCTCAGTTAGAGACCAGTCAGAGACCAGTTAAAGCCCAGTTAGAGACCAGTCAGAGACCAGTCAGAGACCAGTTAAAGCCCAGTTAAAGACCAGTCAGAGAACAGTCAGAGACCAGTTAAAGCCCAGTTAGACACCAGTTAAAGCCCAGTTAGAGACCAGTCAGAGACCAGTTAGAGACCAGTTAGAGACCAGTTAGACACCAGTTAAAGCCCAGTTAGAGACCAGTCAGAGACCAGTTAAAGCCCAGTTAGACACCAGTTAAAGCCCAGTTAGAGACCAGTTAGAGACCAGTTAAAGCCCAGTTAGACACCAGTTAAAGCCCAGTCAGAGACCAGTTAGAGACCAGTTAAAGCCCAGTTAGAGACCAGTCAGAAACGAGTTAGAGACCAGTCAGAGACCAGTTAAAGCCCAGTTAGAGACCAGTCAGAGACCAGTCAGAGACCAGTTAAAGCCCAGTTAGACACCAGTCAGAGACCAGTTAAAGCCCAGTTAGACACCAGTTAGAGACCAGTCAGAGACCAGTCAGAGACCAGTAAAAGCCCAGTTAGACACCAGTTAGAGACCAGTCAGAGACCAGTCAGAGACCAGTTAAAGCCCAGTTAGACACCAGTTAGAGACCAGTCAGAGACCAGTAAAAGCCCAGTTAGACACCAGTTAGAGACCAGTCAGAGACCAGTCAGAGACCAGTTAAAGCCCAGTTAGACACCAGTTAAAGCCCAGTTAGAGACCAGTCAGAGACCAGTCAGAGACCAGTTAAAGCCCAGTTAGACACCAGTCAGAGACCAGTCAGAGACCAGTCAGAGACCAGTAAAAGCCCAGTTAGACACCAGTTAGAGACCAGTCAGAGACCAGTCAGAGACCAGTAAAAGCCCAGTTAGACACCAGTTAGAGACCAGTCAGAGACCAGTCAGAGACCAGTTAAAGCCCAGTTAGACACCAGTTAAAGCCCAGTTAGAGACCAGTCAGAGACCAGTCAGAGACCAGTTAAAGCCCAGTTAGACACCAGTCAGAGACCAGTCAGAGACCAGTCAGAGACCAGTTAAAGCCCAGTTAGACACCAGTTAGAGACCAGTCAGAGACCAGTCAGAGACCAGTTAAAGCCCAGTTAGACACCAGTTAGAGACCAGTCAGAGACCAGTCAGAGACCAGTTAAAGCCCAGTTAGACACCAGTTAGAGACCAGTCAGAGACCAGTCAGAGACCAGTTAAAGCCCAGTTAGACACCAGTCAGAGACCAGTCAGAGACCAGTCAGAGACCAGTAAAAGCCCAGTTAGACACCAGTTAGAGACCAGTCAGAGACCAGTCAGAGACCAGTTAAAGCCCAGTTAGACACCAGTTAGAGACCAGTCAGAGACCAGTAAAAGCCCAGTTAGACACCAGTTAGAGACCAGTCAGAGACCAGTCAGAGACCAGTTAAAGCCCAGTTAGACACCAGTTAAAGCCCAGTTAGAGACCAGTCAGAGACCAGTCAGAGACCAGTTAAAGCCCAGTTAGACACCAGTCAGAGACCAGTCAGAGACCAGTCAGAGACCAGTAAAAGCCCAGTTAGACACCAGTTAGAGACCAGTCAGAGACCAGTCAGAGACCAGTAAAAGCCCAGTTAGACACCAGTTAGAGACCAGTCAGAGACCAGTCAGAGACCAGTTAAAGCCCAGTTAGACACCAGTTAAAGCCCAGTTAGAGACCAGTCAGAGACCAGTCAGAGACCAGTTAAAGCCCAGTTAGACACCAGTCAGAGACCAGTCAGAGACCAGTCAGAGACCAGTTAAAGCCCAGTTAGACACCAGTTAGAGACCAGTCAGAGACCAGTCAGAGACCAGTAAAAGCCCAGTTAGACACCAGTTAGAGACCAGTCAGAGACCAGTCAGAGACCAGTAAAAGCCCAGTTAGACACCAGTTAGAGACCAGTCAGAGACCAGTCAGAGACCAGTCAGAGACCAGTAAAAGCCCAGTTAGACACCAGTTAGAGACCAGTCAGAGACCAGTCAGAGACAGGTGCAGATATGATGTACCTTGACGTGGGAATCAGATCCCAAGAAGAGAGCAGCACCGGCAAGCAGCGAACAAAAATTTGCCACCTTGTTAAGTAATGAAGAGTTTTCTCTTCCTGACGTTTCATCTCTCACTTCTCCTTTCCCGTCTTTCTTCTTTCCATCCGCCATCTCTCGCTCCCCTCCATCCTCTTCTAGTTTTCCTTCAGCTTGATGCGTTTGATTGATGTGTGTTGCTGCCTGGAAATGTTGATGTTCACAACAGAAATCCTGGGATTTGGTGAAAAGAACCATGTAGTAATTCTGGGTGAAAAGCTTGCAGATCTGTTTTCCTTTGGTTCTCCCGGCATATGTTCCCACCTGTCCGTTCAGCTGCCTTTGGCCTTTTTTTCCAGGTACTGGATCTCTGAGTTTCCTGCAGAGTTCAATCTGAACCCGGACCTTGCGGACCAGATCAAAGACTATAAAGACCTCCTGAGCACGGAAGGCAATGAGAGCCAGAGTCAGCTCATTGACCTGGACAGTGTGTGAGTTAAATAGCGGATGTCAGGGTCAGCATGTTGTTTTATTACTCCTGGACGACTTGTCATTGTCACTTGTTTGTAAAACCCGTTTCTCCGTGCACTCACCGACCTGCCAGGTAAAACAGGATGAATCTTTGGTGGATTTGAACTTGAATCTGACTTGAATGGTTTTTAGAGGTTTTAATGATTTTTTTTCTTGTCTTATTTTTCTGTGGAAATTATGCATATTTCTGCATTTCTGACTATTTTATTCCTGCAGCTATAAAGTCAGTCCTGGTAAATTTTACGGTTCTGCTCCAGTAAACCAGTAAAGCGAAAACTGCTGTTTTTCTTCCTCTCAGGCCATCATATAAATGGAAACGGCAGGTGACTCAGCGTGTCCCATCTGTGTCCAAGAAGAGGAAAATGTCCCTGCTGTTTGACCACCTCGACTCATGCGAGCTGGCAGAACACCTGACCTACTTGGAGTACAAATCCTTCTGCAAGATCCTGGTCAGTCTGAGCTACACATCCAGCGTCATGTTTACATTTCTGGGATTCTTTGGATTCTCTGGGAGTTCAGTGTTTCATGCAACACGCAGCAGTAGGGATGAAAACTTTCACCAGACTGTCTGGAAGCTGTTTTCTCTTCCAGTTGCTTCTGGGGCCAAACAGAGATTTAATGTTTGACGACTCGTACTTTAGATAAAATAGTCCAGTATGGTGGCAGCGGGATTTCTCCAAACTGTCGGGCCTCCTTTAAGACAGAAACAGCCTTAAAAGGAAGGAAATCGTGTGACTGAGCATTACTGGAAACTGAAGTATTTCTGGAAGTGACTAATTATTATGATTAAATGTTAATTATCTATGAAGCTGAAGAAATCATGAAACGTTAATTTAAGTGAACGATCCTCCCGACAAACACCAGCAAATTACAGTCACATGACTCAGAGAGGAAACTCTGAAAACAACCGGAGATGAACAACATGTGACACAACAGAGTTCTAGATGTGGAACATTTATGTCTATCTGCGCAGTCTGTGGTCATTCCTTCCGAGCTGAAGCTCAGCCAGGAATGACAGCGGGATGAAAAGCAAATTAAAAGTGTAGGAGAGAGGGCTCTTCTCTGATTGGCTCGGATCAGCAGCCATCATATGATTATATCATGTGTCAAGGTGGCGGTGAGGAAGGTGAAAGGTGTGGACCCAAATGCAGAGATGGGGGAAACAGGGTTGCAGATTCCAGCCTAATTTAATTAAACTGAGGCACTCAGGGGACTTACACAAACAACAAAGCACAACAAAATGATCCCGCAAGTAAGAACTGAAACTGAGGGGTGTAAATACACTGGGGAACCAAACAAGAAACAGGTGTACGGAATGAACTGAAGCAAGACCAGGTGAACTCAATGAACAGGAAATCAATAAAGCTAAACAACAAACAAGAGAACCAAACAGGAAAAACTACAAAATAAAACAGGAAACCTGAAACTAAGGAAAAACACAAACATGTCTGATGTCATCATTATTAGACTCTACATCATGTCATGTATCATATCTTAGATATTTCATTATTATCATGTGTATTATACATAATTTTATATATGACATATAAATGATATGTTATATTACTATATGTCATATAGTATAAATAATACGATCATATGAAAAATATATGTAATTATATGTCATATTATATGTTGTCATATATAATGTAATATATAAAATCTATCATCATGTGTCATATGGTATCAAATCAAATCAAACATATAAAGCAGTTGCTATAAAAAAAGCAGTTTATCACATAAAAACAAGATTTGCACTTTAAAAACCAGTCTTCACACACTCCCAGCTATAAATCCTAACAAGTCCTAAAACACACACCTGATTGTAGTCTCAACGCCGCCACCAGCATCTGAACCACAACCATACACAGATGTTATACATGATAAATAATCATTTATATATCCTACGTGATCAATAACATCCAACATATGATGGTATATGTTATATCATCATATATAATACCATATATTCTATATATAATATTTGACAGTGAGGAGTTGGCATGTTCTCCCCGCGTTCTGGCCTGGTGCTCCGGCTTCCTCCCTCCTGTCTAAAGACGTGCATGTTGGCTTAACTGGTTGCTCTAACTCAGGGGTCACCCACTGCGTCAGCCACCATCCTGCAGGTTTTTGTGTCATTCACTTGGATGGAAATTCATCATCTCATTGAAATACGTAAACTTTAGCAGTTGGACCACATTTTTTTCTCAGAGTATGATGATGTATTATATTTCATCTTATATACGTGATAAATTGTTTGTGTAAACAGTTGTTGGTCTGTGGGTAAGTTGTTTGCTGTTCCTGTACTTCTTCTTTCTCTTTGAATAAGTGACATTTGCGAGACACTTTACTTCCTCTTTTAGTTCCAGGACTACCACAGCTTTGTGATGCACGGCTGCACGGTGGATAACCCCATCCTGGAGCGCTTCATCACGCTCTTTAACAGCGTCTCCCAGTGGATCCAGCTTATGGTGCTCAGCAAGCCCACCGCCCCGCAGAGAGCTGCTGTCATCGCCCATTTCATCAGAGTGGCACAGGTCTGTCTGCTCGGGCTCATGAGATCAGCTTGGAGAAAGCTCTGGGGTTCAGGGAGCAAAGCAAGCAGAGCAGGAGAAGGTGATTGCCTGGGGCCAGAGCGAGACAGGAGGACGTAACATGAAGAAAACGGGAGGGTGGGCGGGACTAAACGTGTCTGTGGAAACCTAGAGGTCCAGGCAGGAGGGGAAGAGTCATTTAGATGCACACAGCCAATGTTAAGCTCATGATCTCCCATTAGATGGAACCAGATGTGTGAAAAGAAAACCAGTAGTGGTAGCAGAGAAGACCCAGACCTAGTCTAATAAAACCAGGCCCTGTTGATGTCCGACGCCTGCTTCTCTTTTCACTGTGTTTATGTTCACGATGGATGTCTCGCTGAGTCAATCATAAACTATAACTCTGCTTCTGCTCCCAATTCCTGATTATGTTTGATGCAAAATCAGCCCTGAGATGCGTTTTAAGGTCCAGATGTCTGCGTTTCGCGTCTCGCAGTAGCTCCAGACGCACATCTGCATGTTTTAGCATTTTGCAGCCACTGGAGTCAGTTTCAGCTTCTTTCTGGCTTCGCTCTGCTGTAGGAATACAGAGTATACGCATGTTCTCATGTGCTTCTTTGCTGCTGATCTTCTCTGATGTTTCATCTCTTTGCTGTGAATCAGATCTGGATCAGGATGAATCAGTTGGTGGTGGCCGTAGCTGGCACATCCCAGCCTGAGAGAACTTTAAGCCAGGAGTATGAATGGGATGACTGGAGGTGCTAATCTGGTGATTTTCATGCAACAGATTGCTCATGTGAGATCTTCTCTGCTTCTCCCTCACTTGCTAAAAATAACAGGAAAACTCACTTTTTCACTCTGGATTCTGATACATTACTGAACTAGGTTTACAAAAAGCTAAACTTTGATGACGTCTCAGGGCGGGATGTCCCGTTCCAGCCCTAAAGGACCACTACCCTTCATGGTTTAGATGTTGCTCCAACATACCTGGTTCTCCAGCAGCTTGTAGAGGTCTGCAGAGGCCTTTTCTGCATGTAGATGATGAGCTGAACACAGACACAGCATCCATTTTCAGCTTTTTGCTCTACTGAGGTGAACCTGGTGGACATAAACACTATGATCACTTTATCAGGTTCACCTTTAGCACCAGTTGGACCCCTTTTCTCCCCAGAACTGGCCTGATTCTTGGTGTGATGCTTCATCAAGGTGTTGGAAACTTTCCTCAGAGATTTTGCTCCATGTTGACCTGAAGCGTCGTACAGTTGCTTCATGCCATCAGCTATCCTGCACCAACTCTGCATGCTTGTCTGAGTACGTGAAGGATTTAAGATGGGAAACGCCAGCCTTGCTTTAAACTGGCAAATCGAGCTTTTGTTTCGCAGCTTGTCATTTCTGTGCTCATCAGGTATAATCATATGTGGTAATTTGCTCCCCACCTAATGAGAACAAAACCTCATCTGTCCCACAAACGAAACTGGCAGCTGCTTCCCTCAATGCTTCTTTAATAATTTGTTTCCACTCGTCTCCTCCTCTGGCGAAACAAACATCCTTTAAACGGCACCCTGGGCTTCACTGTGATTGGTTTAATCGCAGTTCATTTACTCTGGTCTGTCAGAAGGGAAGACTTACCTCGATTCACTCATCTGCCGTGTTTCAGTCTGCAGTGCTGTGTGTGAATGCATCCTTGCCTTCTCTCCATCATTAATTAATTAATAAGTCTCATACTGTTCCCAGTGTTGTTATTATTATTTTCATTTCTCTCTGCAGCTGAGGTATCAGTCATCCGGGATTTATTCAGCAGAGCCTCAGCAGGTGTCTTCACCTGCTCTGTCAGAATACATCAGTGTCCCCCACACCTGTCGTCAAGCAAGCCAAGCGGATCTCTCCCAAGTGTCTTGCTCACATTGATGATGATCACTTTGACTTGTTCTGCTGTTTCATTAAGCTGTGACACCGTGGGGGGCGTGGACAGATGCTGACAGTGACCAGAAGTACAACTACATATCAGTTCTGCAGATAATTATATACAGGACTTTCGGTGAATGTTTTAATTAGGTGTATGAGAGACAGGAAACATCTCAGCAACCAACATATGCAGAATAAACTCTCTGAACACAGAAACTGTCCAACCTGTCAGTAAGAACAGGAAACTGAGGCTACAATTCACACAGACTCACCAGAACTGGACAATAGAAGATGGAGAAACGTTGCTGGTCTGATGAGTCTCCAGTTCAGTCCCTGGCCTCCTCAGTACCACCATGACCTGGTTTAACCTTCACAGCTGACCTGAGTCCTGCTGCTGACCATGTCCATCCCTTTCTGAGTACAGTGTAGCGTCTTCTGATGGAAACTTCCAGCATGATGATGCACCATGTCACAAAGCTCACATCATCTCCACCATGACGATGAGTTCACTGTCCTCCAACGGCTCCACAGTCACCAGATCTACATCCAGCAGAGCAGCTTTGGGATGAGGTGGAACAGGAGATTCTCATGGTGATGAGGTGGAACGGGAAATTCTCATGGTGATGAGGTGGAACGGGAGATTCTCATGGTGATGTGGTGGAACGGAGATTCTCATGGTGATGAGGTGGAACGGGAGATTCTCATCATGATGAGGTGGAACGGAGATTCTCATGGTGATGTGGTGGAACGGGAGATTCTCATGGTGATGTGGTGGAACGGAGATTCTCATGGTGATGAGGTGGAACAGGAGATTCTCATGGTGATGAGGTGGAACGGGAGATTCTCATCATGATGAGGTGGAACGGGAGATTCTCATGGTGATGAGGTGGAACGGGAGATTCTCATGGTGATGAGGTGGAACGGGAGATTCTCATCATGATGAGGTGGAACGGAGATTCTCATGGTGATGTGGTGGAACGGGAGATTCTCATGGTGATGTGGTGGAACGGAGATTCTCATGGTGATGAGGTGGAACGGGAGATTCTCATCATGATGAGGTGGAACGGGAGATTCTCATCATGATGAGGTGGAACGGAGATTCTCATGGTGATGTGGTGGAACGGGAGATTCTCATCATGATGAGGTGGAACGGGAGATTCTCATGGTAATGAGGTGGAACAGGAGATTCTCATCATGATGAGGTGGAACGGGAGATTCTCATCATGATGAGGTGGAACGGAGATTCTCATGGTGATGTGGTGGAACGGGAGATTCTCATCATGATGAGGTGGAACGGGAGATTCTCATCATGATGAGGTGGAACGGACATTCTCATGGTGATGTGGTGGAACGGGAGATTCTCATGGTAATGAGGTGGAACGGGAGATTCTCATCATGATGAGGTGGAACGGGAGATTCTCATCATGATGAGGTGGAACGGAGATTCTCATGGTGATGTGGTGGAACGGGAGATTCTCATGGTGATGAGGTGGAACGGGAGATTCTCATGGTAATGAGGTGGAACAGGAGATTCTCATCATGATGAGGTGGAACGGGAGATTCTCATCATGATGAGGTGGAACGGAGATTCTCATGGTGATGTGGTGGAACGGGAGATTCTCATGGTGATGTGGTGGAACGGGAGATTCTCATCATGATGAGGTGGAACGGGAGATTCTCATGGTGATGAGGTGGAACGGGAGATTCTCATGGTGATGAGGTGGAACGGAGATTCTCATGGTGATGTGGTGGAACGGGAGATTCTCATGGTGATGTGGTGGAACGGGAGATTCTCATGGTGATGAGGTGGAACAGGAGATTCTCATCATGATGAGGTGGAACGGGAGATTCTCATCATGATGAGGTGGAACGGAGATTCTCATGGTGATGTGGTGGAACGGGAGATTCTCATCATGATGAGGTGGAACGGGAGATTCTCATGGTAATGAGGTGGAACAGGAGATTCTCATCCTGATGAGGTGGAACGGGAGATTCTCATCATGATGAGGTGGAACGGGAGATTCTCGTCATGATGAGGTGGAACGGGAGATTCTCATCATGATGAGGTGGAACGGGAGATTCTCATGGTGATGTGGTGGAACAGGAGATTCTCATCATGATGAGGTGGAACGGGAGATTCTCATCATGATGAGGTGGAACGGAGATTCTCATGGTGATGTGGTGGAACGGGAGATTCTCATGGTGATGTGGTGGAACGGGAGATTCTCATCATGATGAGGTGGAACGGAGATTCTCATGGTGATGAGGTTGAATGGGAGATTCTCATGGTGATGAGGTGGAACGGGAGATTCTCATGGTGATGTGGTGGAACGGGAGATTCTCATGGTGATGTGGTGGAACGGGAGATTCTCATGGTGATGTGGTGGAACGGGAGATTCTCATCATGATGAGGTGGAACGGAGATTCTCATGGTGATGAGGTTGAACGGGAGATTCTCATGGTGATGTGGTGGAACGGGAGATTCTCATGGTGATGAGGTGGAACGGGAGATTCTCATGGTGATGAGGTGGAACGGGAGATTCTCATGGTGATGTGGTGGAATGGGAGATTCTCATCATGATGAGGTGGAACGGAGATTCTCATGGTGATGAGGTTGAACGGGAGATTCTCATGGTGATGTGGTGGAATGGGAGATTCTCATGGTGATGAGGTGGAACGGGAGATTCTCATCATGATGTGGTGGAACGGGAGATTCTCATCATGAGGTGGAGCGGGAGATTCTCATGGTGATGAGGTGGAACGGGAGATTCTCATGATGATGTGGTGGAACGGGAGATTCTCATCATGAGGTGGAACGGGAGATTCTCATGGTGATGAGGTGGAACGGGAGATTCTCATGGTGATGAGGTGGAACGGGAGATTCTCATGGTGATGAGGTGGAACGGGAGATTCTCATGGTGATGAGGTGGAACGGGAGATTCTCATCATGATGAGGTGGAACGGGAGATTCTCATCGTGATGAGGTGGAACGGGAGATTCTCATGGTGATGAGGTGGAACGGGAGATTCTCATGGTGATGAGGTGGAACGGGAGATTCTCATGGTGATGTGGTGGAATGGGAGATTCTCATCATGATGAGGTGGAACGGAGATTCTCATGGTGATGAGGTTGAACGGGAGATTCTCATGGTGATGTGGTGGAATGGGAGATTCTCATGGTGATGAGGTGGAACGGGAGATTCTCATCATGATGTGGTGGAACGGGAGATTCTCATCATGAGGTGGAGCGGGAGATTCTCATGGTGATGAGGTGGAACGGGAGATTCTCATGATGATGTGGTGGAACGGGAGATTCTCATCATGAGGTGGAACGGGAGATTCTCATGGTGATGAGGTGGAACGGGAGATTCTCATGGTGATGAGGTGGAACGGGAGATTCTCATGGTGATGAGGTGGAACGGGAGATTCTCATGGTGATGAGGTGGAACGGGAGATTCTCATCATGATGAGGTGGAACGGGAGATTCTCATCGTGATGAGGTGGAACGGGAGATTCTCATGGTGATGAGGTGGAACGGGAGATTCTCATGGTGATGAGGTGGAACGGGAGATTCTCATGGTGATGAGGTGGAACGGGAGATTCTCATCATGATGAGGTGGAACGGGAGATTCTCATCATGATGAGGTGGAACGGGAGATTCTCATCTTGATGAGGTGGAACGGGAGATTCTCATGGTGATGAGGTGGAACGGGAGATTCTCATGGTGATGAGGTGGAACGGGAGATTCTCATGGTGATGAGGTGGAACGGGAGATTCTCATGGTGATGAGGTGGAACGGAAGATTCTCATGGTGATGAGGTGGAACGGAAGATTCTCATGGTGATGAGGTGGAACGGGAGATTCTCATCATGATGAGGTGGAACGGGAGATTCTCATGGTGATGTGCAGTCACTGTGTGATGTTTCATTTCAACATGGAGATACATGTGTCCAACACCTGGTTGAATCTTTAACAGTAAGAATAAAGTCGTTGTTGGAGGTCTGACCCAGAACTCTGGTGAACCTGATACATTGTCAGGGAGTCTATGAAAGAGCTTATTTCACTTTATTCATGGTGTTTTTGAAGTGGCTGTACAACATGTTGCCTGTGAACAACTGATAATGTTTATTTGTTGTCAGATCTTCGTGTCCCTGTACCTTTCAGTCCTACATTTCAATCAGCTCTTAAAATTCCTCTTAAATGCCACTGAAACCTTGATGTAAAGTTTGAGTCTGCTTTTTATTTTCAGATGTATTTTGCTGCAGCCATGAGATTAAATGTAATTTTATCTCTTTTATACACACTCAGCTCTTCTTGCTTTCACCTTCAAAGAACACAAACGGAGGTGATGTGTGTTTATTACTAAACTCACGTCTGGAATCTTACTTCTGTATAGTTCATTAGTGAGTTTCCTCGTCATGCTCAACTGCAATCAGTGTTTACTGTTTTCACCGTGGGAGGGGGTCACTTCTCCTGCACCACCTTGCATCCATCCGGAGCATATCTACCGACGTCTGACACACCATCACACATTGTTCTTGTCTTATTTAAAACTGCTTCAATCTTTGTCAAGTAGGAGAAGTAGCTTGGAGCTCTGCACGTGCAGGGAGAAAAAATGAAGTTCAAGCTGCTTTCGGATATATTCGGAGGCAGCACAGAAGGTAGTCTTGAAGCTCTTGACATTTCGAAAGCTTCCCTCAGGGTGCTGGATGTGTGGCATTATAGCTCCCAATGGGGAACGCCTCATGCTCGTTTTCTTGACTGCAAACTAACATTATGATTAAAGATGTGGCTTTTTCCCACAATGCAGCCTTAAACTGCATTTCAGTTCAGAGCCGCCATATTTCCCCTTCCTCCCAGCCGGTCTCAGACTGCTGCAAACGTTTCTGCTTCCTCTCAGAAGGAGCTGAGGATGAAATGTTGCTCTGGTGTTTCTGATGCTCATGTGCACGTGTGATGCAACTAAAACCCATTCTCGGAAATTTAGGGGCCTGCCTTTCACATCCTGATTTGCAAATTGATTCCAAAAGAGGGTGTTTGAGATGGATCAAATGATCCCCTGTGGCAGCCCCCCCCCCCCCCCCCCCCATTGATTTTCAGTGAGATGCCAGCAGGCTGAAGGGCATCGTGGAGCCCCGCTGAGAGCCGTTCATTAAGAGTTCGCCAAACTTTGATAGAGAAAGAAGGGAACGCTCATGATAAATACGAAGCATTCATGTTAGATTCATGTGTTGATGTGTATTTCAGCTGTGTGGAGATTTTCCATAATTAGTTTAATGTGTTTATCACAAACTTTTTTATTGCATCTGACCGAATCCCCAAGTTAAAAAAAAAGAAGTTAGAGCAGTGTGAAATGTAAATAATAACAGAATGCAATGATGTGCAAATCTCAGAAAGCCAGATGTGATTCCCACTAGAAGATAAGTAACATATGAAACTCAGATATTTTAATATTTCATGGAAAAAATTAGCTAATTGTGAGTCTGATGCAGCAACACGTCTGTAAAAAGTAGCTCCAGGTTTAGCATCGTTAGCATCTCCTCTGCTAACACCTGTCTGGAAACATCTGGGAAGTGAGGAGAGCAGCTGCTGGAGGTTCATGAGAGGAATGTTGTCTCCTCCTGGTCTGATGCAGGATTCCAGCTGCTTCCATGAAGCTCCAGATGTTTGTACTGGTGAAAGAACTGGACTGCAGCAGACCAGTTCTCCTGTTCCACCATCAGGATGTGGTCCAGCATGGTGGAACCTGCAAGGTCTTCCTGAAAGAGACGTTGTCTGGATGGGAGCAGATGTTTCAGCGTTGATGGAGCTTCCCAGATGTGGAAGCTGCCCACGCCATCGGCGCTAATGCAACCCCATCCCATCAGAGATGCAGGCTGATAACAAGCTGGATGCTCCCTCTCCTCTTTAGTCTGCAGGACACGCCGTCCATGCTGTCCACAAACAATTCCACATCTTCATCCAGGTTTCCACTCAGAACATTTTAAATGAGCTTTGGTCCAGAGAAGACGACGTGTTTCTGGATCCTGGAGCTTTAACCTGCATGTGTGGAGTTCAAAATGAACTGGGTTCACACTGGTTTATGGACTCTTCCGGAGTCCATGTACTGGTTAATGGAGCTTTAACCTGCTCACTCAAAGTCTTCTGCAGTCCATGCAGTACTTTCCTGTTTTAATGCAGTGCTGCCTGAGGACCCCACGCTAACCAGCCTCCAGTTTGACTTTCAGCCTTCCCCCAGCATACAGAGATTCCTTCTGATTCTTTAGAAACAAGACCAGGGATCTCAAACTCCAGTTTTACATTGAAGAAACTTTTTTAAATAATTTGACTATTTAGTGCCAGTTTGTCTCAGGTTAGTGGACCATCGCTCATCTTTCCACCTGAGAGACTCTGCCTCTCTGAAATGCTCCTTTTATATCCAGTTATTTCTGACCTTTTACCACTTACACATAATTATTCATCAAATTCTCCTCCAGTTATCTTTTTAGTCAAACCACTTAGTTTTCCATCCTTTTGTTGCTCCTGATTAAACATTTTACTGATATGTTGCTGCATCAGATTCACAATCACCTCATGTTTAACATGAAATGATAAAATGTGTCAGTTTCATCATCTGACACGTTGTTTTATCTTCTCCTGGGAATGGTATCTGGGTCCATGAGATTTGCATTCTGTTTTTGGTTTTTATTCTGCGCAGCATTGCTTCTTGTTGGAACTTTTCCTCATTCTTCCTAAAATATTTTCTCTTGGCAGCGATTTACCAGATCACAACTCTGCCCGTTTTCACCCTCTCTCTCCACATTTTCCTCCTTCTGTTGACAGAAACTGCTGCATTTGCAGAACTTCAACACTCTGATGGCGGTGGTGGGCGGCCTCAGCAACAGCTCAATCTCCCGTCTCAAAGACACGCAGTCTCACATCAGCGCGGAGACCAACAAGGTGCAGTAGCTGCGCTCGCCCTCCCAGTTATCCCTCATCTATTTCTGGCATCCGCAGTCAAAAACCCTGCCAGACAAATCCAATGTTCACCACACGTCGATGCACTTAGCTCGCATGTGATATTGAATCTTGATACATCAAACTGCATCTCTTCTGTGTGAGCTGCCAGGCTGCTCAGCGGTGCCATTACTCCTACGTTCTGTCTTTTTAGAGAAGTGAGCTTCAGCCACTTGACTAGAAAGTTGGATGCAACAGTTGGGGGGGAGTTCCAGTGTCTGTTCGGTTATGTAACTCCATCTGTAGCAAAGTTTCACAGAATATTTGAGCAAATCTGTCTTGAGACTCTGTAAAACTTCCTGTTTGAATAGCCTGATGTGATTCCTGTAGCTTGAAACTACTTTAATTCCCTTTGTGTTCACAGATTTTTAGCAACCTGATTGAGTTGGTGACCTCGTGTGGAAACTACAGCCACTACCGTAAGCGCTTCTCCGAGTGCTTGGGCTTCAGATTCCCCATACTTGGCGTTCACCTTAAAGACCTGATCGCCGTGCACGTGGCACTGCCGGACTGGGCTGACAAAGAGAAGACTCGGGTCAACCTGGCGAAAACCCAGCAGCTGTACGCCATCCTTCAGGAGCTGGCGCTCATCCAGAACACGCCGCCCAGCATCGACGCCAACACAGACCTGCTCAACTTGCTCACGGTGAGTTCAGAGTCTGGCCAGGACGAGTCGAATAACCATTTGATCTGCAGACAATCTCATTCTGAATCAGAGAGGCTGCAAATGTTTGTCCTTGTGAAGTGTGACAGATTTCCAAAACATTTCCTGATCAAAAGACGCTAAAAAAGACGAAGGAGTCGGTGAAATGGACACTTTCTTCTGGCTCGCGTTCAGACACGCTGTTGCAGCCAGCTGGAATAAAACCACGCAGACTTCCATTATATGCAGCCAATATTCAGAAAAATCAACACTTAATTGTAAAGCATTCAGACAGAATGATCAGAATAGTGAGAGAATGACTTTCAGAAACAGACAAGTTGATTTTAAACACACAGGATAATAATTTAAGTTAAAATGACTGTTTGTTTTCTCTCATTTTCAATTTAAGATGATCTTATTAAAATAAAATGATCCTAAAGACAAAATTAGCAGAGATACTGTTTTCCAGTGAAGCAGTGGGTCATGTTTTAAAAAGGTCAAAACACATTTTAGTGTTTTTTAAAAAGACATTCTCTTATGAAAAAAGTGTGTTTTAAGATGATGTGACATGACTGATGTGAGCTTTGTGACATGGTGCATCATCCTGCTGGAAGTTTCCATCAGAAGATGCTACACTGTGCTCAGAAAGGGATGGACATGGTCAGCAGCAGGACTCAGGTAGGCTGTGGAGGTTAAACCACGTCATGTTATGACTAAGGTAGTGTTGCTCCATCTTCTATTGTCCAGTTCTGGTGAGTCTGTGTGAATTGTAGCCTCAGTTTCCTGTTCTTACTGACAGGAGGGAACCCGCTGTGGTCTTCTGCTGCTGGAGAACATCTGCTTCCAGGCTGGACGTGTTGTGTGTCTTTAGAGATGATGTTCTGCAGATCTTGGCTGGAACCAGTTCTTACTGGACTTCCTTTTGTCTTTCCATCATCTCCAACCAGTCTGACCAGTCTCCTCTGACCTCTGACACCAACCAGACATTCTGGTCCAGACAACTGCTCCAACTGGATGTTTTCTCTTCTTTAGACCTTCTCTGGAGACCCTGGAGATGGTTGTGTGTGAAAACACTCAGACCGACAAGCTTAGATCTCCTTTTTTCCTCATTCTGATGCTCAGTTTGAACTTCAGCAGGTCATCTTCACCATGTCGACATGACTACACGCTGACTTGTAGATTTGTGTTAACCAGCAGTTTGAACAGAACAGGTGAACTTAATAAAGTGAGAGTGTGTATAGGTATCGATCACCTTCAGTTTGGGTTTCCAGCTCATGTTCGAGCCTGAAACTGCAAAGTCAGTTTTGCACCATTTGAATGGAGCTAAAGGTGCACCAGAGATGAGGACAGGTCGTCCAATCAGCAACCAGCATGTGGTAAATGAGTAAATGAGAGCTTTCTAATGATCAGAGAAGAGTTTGTAGGAACAGTCACTAGAAGAGGAACTTTAATTACAGAGAGATTTCATTGTCTGTTCCCTTTCTGGGCTCAAAACGTGGCTGTCAGCGGCCGTGGCTTTGAAACGACATTGAAGGATATGACTGATGAAAAGCCCTTTATGTTTGCTATCACAGCTCCGCTCTAATTGCTGTTTCAACCATTTGTTTTGTGTTTAATGATCATTTGTTCTTGGGAAGAATGTGTTTCTCAAAGGGAAGGAAAAAAAAAAAAGATCTCTTATTAAAGCATAAAAAGCAACTGTTCCTCAGAACATAATTAAGTTATGTCAGACTTCATTCCTGTTTGATTTACTTCTCTGCTTTTACTGCGCTCTGCTGCAGAGTATTCAGCATCTGTCAGACACCACAGGCCATTACAGCTGCGATGGAAACCTCCACTGCAAATAAACAGCTCCCAAAACACTTTTCTTTAAAAAATAAACTCTAGTTGTGTTGAAATGTGACACACTTTAAAGTAAACACAGGAAGGTGAAGGAGCAGCTGTAGCACCACTGCCTTATAGGTCCTGTAGGTGTGTGTGTGTGTGTGTGTGTGTGTGTGTGTGTGTGTGTGTGTGTGTGTGTGTGTTTCAGTATATTTTGGCAGATGTTTCCTGTATTTGAGACTGCGAGCTAAAACAATCCCAGGAGATCAATTACTCAGCCTGGCTGCCAGGGCTGGTGTGAGCTCGCTACTGGCCGCCTTTATTGTTTTCAGAAAAGAACTTCACAGGTTTTGAATCTGAGAATCAAACCGAAAGTTTTCTGTTTGGAGTCAATACACAATTATCTCTTGTTGGCTGGAGTTGATCGGACTAGAGTCTTGTTTGGTTTGCAGCAATAAGATGGAGGGAAGGTCGATAGAGCCCTCAAGACTCCAATAAGGAAGCAAAACTCTCAGTGTCAGTTAGTTTTCATTATGTTTATTTCATATAAATAGACAGATGTGTTATATTCACATCATGCAACTTATCAGGTCCAGCTGTTCAACTGCTTGTCAACACAACTAATAAATCAATCACACAACAACAACTCAATGCATGTAGTCATGCAGACAAGAGGACTGAGCAGCAGAATGAGGAAGACATGTCATTAACCTCCACAGCCTACCTGAGTCCTGCTGCTGACCATGTCCGTCCCTTTCTGAGCACAGTGTAGCATCTTCTGATGGAAACTTCCAGCAGGATGATGCACCATGTCACAAAGCTCACATCATCTCCACCATGACGATGAGTTCACTGTCCTCCAACGGCTCCACAGTCACCAGATCTACATCCAGCAGAGCAGCTTTGGGACGTGGTGGAACGGGAGATTCTCATCATGATGAGGTGGAACGGGAGATTCTCATGGTGATGAGGTGGAACGGGAGATTCTCATGGTGATGAGGTGGAACGGGAGATTCTCATGGTGATGAGGTGGAACGGGAGATTCTCATGGTGATGGGGTGGAACGGGAGATTCTCATGGTGATGAGGTGGAACGGGAGATTCTCATGGTGATGAGGTGGAACGGGAGATTCTCATGGTGATGAGGTGGAACGGGAGATTCTCATCATGATGAGGTGGAACGGGAGATTCTCATGGTGATGTGGTGGAACGGAAGATTCTCATCATGATGAGGTGGAACGGGAGATTCTCATGGTGATGAGGTGGAACGGGAGATTCTCATCATGATGAGGTGGAACGGGAGATTCTCATGGTGATGAGGTGGAACGGGAGATTCTCATGGTGATGAGGTGGAACGGGAGATTCTCATGGTGATGTGGTGGAACGGGAGATTCTCATGGTGATGAGGTGGAACGGGAGATTCTCATCATGATGAGGTGGAACGGGAGATTCTCATGGTGATGAGGTGGAACGGGAGATTCTCATGGTGATGAGGTGGAACGGGAGATTCTCGTCATGATGAGGTGGAACGGGAGATTCTCATGGTGATGAGGTGGAACGGGAGATTCTCATCATGATGAGGTGGAACGGGAGATTCTCATGGTGATGAGGTGGAACGGGAGATTCTCATGGTGATGAGGTGGAACGGGAGATTCTCATCATGATGAGGTGGAACAGGAGATTCTCATCATGATGAGGTGGAACGGGAGATTCTCATGGTGATGAGGTGGAACGGGAGATTCTCATGGTGATGAGGTGGAACGGGAGATTCTCATGGTGATGAGGTGGAACGGGAGATTCTCATGGTGATGAGGTTGAACGGGAGATTCTCATCATGATGAGGTGGAACGGGAGATTCTCATGGTGATGAGGTGGAACGGGAGATTCTCATGGTGATGAGGTGGAACGGGAGATTCTCATGGTGATGAGGTGGAACGGGAGATTCTCATGGTGATGAGGTGGAACGGGAGATTCTCATGGTGATGAGGTGGAACGGGAGATTCTCATGGTGATGGGGTGGAACGGGAGATTCTCATGGTGATGAGGTGGAACGGGAGATTCTCATGGTGATGAGGTGGAACGGGAGATTCTCATGGTGATGAGGTGGAACGGGAGATTCTCATGGTGATGAGGTTGAACGGGAGATTCTCATCATGATGAGGTGGAACGGGAGATTCTCATCATGATGAGGTGAAACGGGAGATTCTCATGGTGATGAGGTGGAACGGAGATTCTCATGGTGATGAGGTGGAACGGGAGATTCTCATGGTGATGAGGTGGAACGGGAGATTCTCATGGTGATGGGGTGGAACGGGAGATTCTCATGGTGATGAGGTGGAACGGGAGATTCTCATGGTGATGAGGTGGAACGGGAAATTCTCATGGTGATGAGGTGGAACGGGAGATTCTCATGGTGATGAGGTGGAACGGGAGATTCTCATCATGATGAGGTGGAACGGGAGATTCTCATCGTGATGAGGTGGAACGGGAGATTCTCATGGTGATGAGGTGGAATGGAAGATTCTCATGGTGATGTGGTGGAACGGGAGATTCTCATCATGATGAGGTGGAACGGGAGATTCTCATGGTGATGAGGTGGAACGGGAGATTCTCATCATGATGAGGTGGAACGGGAGATTCTCATGGTGATGAGGTGGAACGGGAGATTCTCATGGTGATGAGGTGGAACGGGAGATTCTCATGGTGATGAGGTGGAACGGGAGATTCTCATCATGATGAGGTGGAATGGGAGATTCTCATGGTGATGAGGTGGAACGGGAGATTCTCATGGTGATGAGGTGGAACGGGAGATTCTCATGGTGATGAGGTAGAACGGGAGATTCTCATCATGATGAGGTGGAACGGGAGATTCTCATGGTGATGAGGTGGAACGGGAGATTCTCATCATGATGAGGTGGAACGGGAGATTCTCGTGATGAGGTGGAACGGGAGATTCTCATGGTGATGAGGTGGAACGGGAGATTCTCATGGTGAAGAGGTGGAACGGGAGATTCTCATGGTGATGAGGTGGAACGGGAGATTCTCATGGTGATGAGGTGGAACGGGAGATTCTCATCATGATGAGGTGGAACGGGAGATTCTCATGGTGATGAGGTGGAACGGGAGATTCTCATGGTGATGAGGTGGAACGGGAGATTCTCATGGTGATGAGGTGGAACGGGAGATTCTCATGGTGATGGGGTGGAACAGGAGATTCTCATGGTGATGGGGTGGAACGGGAGATTCTCATCATGATGAGGTGGAACGGGAGATTCTCATGGTGATGAGGTGGAACGGGAGATTCTCATGGTGATGAGGTGGAACGGGAGATTCTCATCGTGATGAGGTGGAACGGGAGATTCTCATCATGATGAGGTGGAACGGGAGATTCTCATCATGATGAGGTGGAACGGGAGATTCTCATCGTGATGAGGTGGAACGGGAGATTCTCATGGTGATGAGGTGGAACGGGAGATTCTCATGGTGATGAGGTGGAACGGGAGATTCTCATGGTGATGAGGTGGAACGGGAGATTCTCATGGTGATGAGGTGGAACGGGAGATTCTCATGGTGATGGGGTGGAACGGGAGATTCTCATGGTGATGAGGTGGAACGGGAGATTCTCATGGTGATGAGGTGGAACGGGAGATTCTCATGGTGATGAGGTGGAACGGGAGATTCTCATGGTGATGAGGTTGAACGGGAGATTCTCATCATGATGAGGTGGAACGGGAGATTCTCATCATGACGAGGTGGAACGGGAGATTCTCATGGTGATGAGGTGGAACGGAGATTCTCATGGTGATGAGGTGGAACGGGAGATTCTCATGGTGATGAGGTGGAACGGGAGATTCTCATGGTGATGGGGTGGAATGGGAGATTCTCATGGTGATGAGGTGGAACGGGAGATTCTCATGGTGATGAGGTGGAACGGGAGATTCTCATGGTGATGAGGTGGAACGGGAGATTCTCATGGTGATGAGGTGGAACGGGAGATTCTCATCATGATGAGGTGGAACGGGAGATTCTCATCGTGATGAGGTGGAACGGGAGATTCTCATGGTGATGAGGTGGAATGGAAGATTCTCATGGTGATGTGGTGGAACGGGAGATTCTCATCATGATGAGGTGGAACGGGAGATTCTCATGGTGATGAGGTGGAACGGGAGATTCTCATCATGATGAGGTGGAACGGGAGATTCTCATCATGATGAGGTGGAACGGGAGATTCTCATGGTGATGAGGTGGAACGGGAGATTCTCATCATGATGAGGTGGAACGGGAGATTCTCATGGTGATGAGGTGGAACGGGAGATTCTCATCATGATGAGGTGGAACGGGAGATTCTCATGGTGATGAGGTGGAACGGGAGATTCTCATGGTGATGAGGTGGAACGGGAGATTCTCATGGTGATGAGGTGGAACGGGAGATTCTCATCATGATGAGGTGGAATGGGAGATTCTCATGGTGATGAGGTGGAACGGGAGATTCTCATGGTGATGAGGTGGAACGGGAGATTCTCATGGTGATGAGGTAGAACGGGAGATTCTCATCATGATGAGGTGGAACGGGAGATTCTCATGGTGATGAGGTGGAACGGGAGATTCTCATCATGATGAGGTGGAACGGGAGATTCTCGTGATGAGGTGGAACGGGAGATTCTCATGGTGATGAGGTGGAACGGGAGATTCTCATGGTGATGAGGTGGAACGGGAGATTCTCATGGTGATGAGGTGGAACGGGAGATTCTCATCATGATGAGGTGGAACGGGAGATTCTCATGGTGATGAGGTGGAACGGGAGATTCTCATGGTGATGAGGTGGAACGGGAGATTCTCATGGTGATGAGGTGGAACGGGAGATTCTCATGGTGATGAGGTGGAACGGGAGATTCTCATGGTGATGGGGTGGAACAGGAGATTCTCATGGTGATGGGGTGGAACGGGAGATTCTCATCATGATGAGGTGGAATGGGAGATTCTCATGGTGATGAGGTGGAACGGGAGATTCTCATGGTGATGAGGTGGAACGGGAGATTCTCATCGTGATGAGGTGGAACGGGAGATTCTCATCGTGATGAGGTGGAACGGGAGATTCTCATGGTGATGAGGTGGAACGGGAGATTCTCATGGTGATGAGGTGGAACGGGAGATTCTCATGGTGATGAGGTGGAACGGGAGATTCTCATGGTGATGAGGTGGAACGGGAGATTCTCATCATGATGAGGTGGAACGGGAGATTCTCATCATGATGAGGTGGAACGGGAGATTCTCATGGTGATGAGGTGGAACGGGAGATTCTCATGGTGATGAGGTGGAACGGGAGATTCTCATGGTGATGAGGTGGAACGGGAGATTCTCATGGTGATGAGGTGGAACGGGAGATTCTCATGGTGATGAGGTGGAACGGGAGATTCTCATGGTGATGAGGTGGAACGGGAGATTCTCATGGTGATGAGGTGGAACGGGAGATTCTCATGGTGATGAGGTGGAACGGGAGATTCTCATGGTGATGTGGTGGAACGGGAGATTCTCATGGTGATGAGGTGGAACGGGAGATTCTCATCATGATGAGGTGGAACGGGAGATTCTCATGGTGATGAGGTGGAATGGGAGATTCTCATGGTTATGAGGTGGAACGGGACATTCTCATGGTGATGAGGTGGAACGGGAGATTCTCATTGTGATGAGGTGGAACGGGAGATTCTCATGGTGATGAGGTGGAACGGGAGATTCTCATGGTGATGAGGTGGAACGGGAGATTCTCATGGTGATGAGGTGGAACGGGAGATTCTCATGGTGATGAGGTGGAACGGGAGATTCTCATGGTGATGTGGTGGAACGGGAGATTCTCATGGTGATGAGGTGGAACGGGAGATTCTCATCATGATGAGGTGGAACGGGAGATTCTCATGGTGATGAGGTGGAACGGGAGATTCTCATGGTTATGAGGTGGAACGGGAGATTCTCATGGTGATGAGGTGGAACGGGAGATTCTCATGGTTATGAGGTGGAACGGGAGATTCTCATGGTGATGAGGTGGAACGGGAGATTCTCATGGTGATGAGGTGGAATGGGAGATTCTCATGGTGATGAGGTGGAACGGGAGATTCTCATGGTGATGTGGTGGAACGGGAGATTCTCATCATGATGAGGTGGAACGGGAGATTCTCATGGTGATGAGGTGGAACGGGAGATTCTCATGGTGATGAGGTGGAACGGGAGATTCTCATGGTGCTATAACTGTGTGAAGCATGTCAGTACGGAACAAAATCTCTGAGGAACGTTTCCATCGCCTCGTTCAATCTGTAGCTGTGGTCCACAACTTATTTTCATGAAGCCTCCTGTAATACAACAACAAAAGGCCCTGGACCCCTCCACACAGTCATGAAGCCATGCTTGGCTTTATTCTTTTGCTAGCTCATCTGCACTATGTTTCTCAGACATAATTTATTAGAAAAAGTGGTGCAGGAAAAGACTCAGTGTTACCATGACAGACAACATTCTCCACTTCTGTCGCGTCACCTGCTCAATGACCAATGACTCAATAACGTCTCTGTACCAGACCACATGGATGAAACATGGATAGAAGCACAAGCTGGTACAGCCTAAGTAGTTTATTTATTTAGTCTTTTTACTTTTGTTTAAGAAGTTCTGTTTTAAAACATTGTATATCAGGTTTTGATGACCTTATTTTACTTACTTTGGGACCTGGTTTTCATATCACAGAGAATGAAGTCAGTTGTGAAGGGAAAAGGGTCTAATTCTGTTTTATAAAGGTGGAGATGATGTTGCTTCCAATTTCTCTTTAATCAAAATCATTATCAGTGAAAAAATAAATAAAAATAAAGACCAAAAATACAAAGAAATGTTCACGCCACATCTAATTGAGGAGACATAACTGCATGTTAGAATAAAACAGAGCGAGGCAGCAACCAGTGGATCCCCGTGGTCTCTGCTGTGGGAACAGACGCTGGTCGCCACTGAGTTGCAGGAGGCCAGTATGTTTATCCATGGTGCAGATCAGGCTCGGTCTCGGTCTCCCCAGACCAGAAAACTCCTGGTGTTATGGACATTTCCTGCTCCGGAAACCTCCAGCGGCCTCCAGCAATGGCAGGATCCCAGTCGTGGCATTTTTACAGAGTTCATTTTCCTCAAACTCGTGGCTCCTTTTAAACGGTTGGATAGGATTACTTAAAGAGGTTATTCCGTACTCAGTTACTAAATTTCTCGAGTACATTTCAACCTTTCACATGAAGTCGTTTCTGTTTCATGACTTTAAATTTAAGAAGGAAAAAAGTTAACCTTCATACCAAAACGGTATAAACTGCACTGAAACAGGCTAAAAGCAGAAGAAAACCCATTTGCCTTTCCTGGTGATCAACTCGATAGAACTCAGTGGAACATAATTACAAAAGGAGAGGAGCTGCAAAGAAATAAAACAATGAGCGTCACAGCTGCTTGTAAAGTAAATAAATACATAGATGCTTCGTCTCTTGCTGTCATGACAGAATGCACAGACATGGAAAAGGCTCTAATTAACAATTTATGTGTTGCATAGAAAGTTGCACTTTGTTTTATTTTGGGTGGGGGTGTGTGGGGACAGATTTGGCTGTGCTGATGGTTTTGCTACAACAACATCAGCAGGACTTAACAAGTGTTGTTCCAACACAGCAGTAATCTACCAGACAGTAAAAGGTGATAAAGTTTAGCTGAATGTCAGTGAAATGTGTCATGATGGTGCTAATGACATGCAGGCCTAACCCACACGCACTCTCGGTGCAGGTTTCTCTGGACCAGTACCACACCGAGGAGGAGATTTACCAGATGTCTCTACAAAGGGAACCTCGCAAGCCAGCAGTAAGCAGCACACCCTGCAGTTTGCAACCCGCCGCCGTGCCCGCTGATCTTTTCTGTTGCTTGTTTTCACTCCATAACATGAGAAATAATCACCTGCTGTAACTGGTTATGAGACGAGTTTTTGGTTTCTCATGAGACAATAAAGGCGCTGGTTTGTGTGCTGGCAGCAGATTTCACTGTTGTCGTCAGATTTGGGAGCAATCTGTGACAATAAGCCACTCAAGGAAGGAATATGACCTGTATGAAGGTCTTATTTGTCCTGTTGTCGCTTTAAAAACAATTTAATTTTTAAAATTCTATTCCTCTCTTTTTTATGTTGCTTCAAAGTGAAAACATCCAAAGCCTCTTCATCATCTTCATTTCAGAAGGCTTTGGTTCCATGTCATAAGACTCATGGCTGATATGTTCAGAGGTTTTGTATGAAGCAAAGTTTAATTTCCCAAGATCACAACTGCATGCTGGGAAATTTTCACACATTTGGTCATGAGAAGAGTTTTGTTTTTATTTTAGCAAGATTTCCTCGCCGTAACATTGACCTGATGGGCTCTCATTTTCCGCTGTGTAGCAGAACTCCAGCCCCTCCCCTGCACCTGAACCCAAGCCCACTATGATTGACGAGTGGGCTGTGTCGGTGAAGCCCAATGCCGACCCGACAATCATCAAGAAACACATCGAGAAGATGGTGGAGGTGAGTTTCTGTCAGGGCTAACTGTTAGAGGGGCCACCTTTAAAGGATGACGCTGTAGCTGATCCTTACGCAGCGTATTAAGGCTGTGGTAGGTAACGTTGCTGAGACACATGTTCCTCTGGGTGAAGTGGTTCCTCGTCCTGATAGTAGTCTATACATTCTGTAATCATGAATAATAAGAAATTTAGTTAGACCCCTCAGTTTACTGTAAATCAGTAAAAACTCTGACCAATTCAAACGTTCTGACCAAAATGGAGTTGTTCATTTCTTATATTCCGTAAGCTTCTTCTCCCGGCTCCCCTTCTCCCCCTCCAGCAGCGCATACCTGATAGCCATACCTTGTATATAAAAAGCGTGTTAGGATGAAAATACAAAGTAGTGAAGAAGAAACTCGGAAGGCAAACATGGCTGAGAAAATGCAGGAAGGATTTCCCGACCCGGCTCGATTTATTTGCCTCCTCCTGCTAAACAGCCGAGAAAGAGAAAATCATTGGTGGAAAAAGCCGCAAACTGCAAAAGTACTCAGAGAATGCCATCCTCCGCACCACCAAGATTAAATCAGTTCCTTTAACATTTCCAAAAAATCACAGTACCTAAATACCCACAGCACACTCTGCTGACCAGATGCCATCCCACATTTCCTACCTTCAGGGAATCATATACCATATAAATGACAGTCACCTGCATTGCATTTCATTGCTGATTTACTGTTTTAGAGCACAATGGTTTAATTTGGGGGTCATATATTTAAGCAGTTCTCTTTGTTTAGTCCTGCTAACATAAAATACCACCCCTACTTCTACCAAAACACTCTTTATGTCTTGCAAATTCCTCAATCTCACACCACAATGTTATGAAATGGAAATTTATTTAACTGCACTTTAAAAGCTTGAGAAGATTCCAGAAGGAGACATCAGTCGCTGCCTATTTAAGATAAACTACATGTCAAAGGTTGTATTTGCACACACTTTCAGCATCTTTAGGTTAAAATGCATGAATTACTGCTGATAGTAGTGGTCCTTCTCTGTTAAAAGGAGGAATTTCTCCTTCGTGGTGTACCTCAGGGATCCGTTTTGGGTCCATTTTTATTTGCATTAAAGTTTTTTTTGGCAGTGTTTTTCAGCAACATTTGTACATGGGAGTTTCAATTCATGTTTAATTCCAAATAAAAGTTAATTCTGCTTTAAACTGACAAAAAATGACCATGTAAACACCTAATTCCTAATGCAGATTTCTATTGAACTTAATTCCGATGTAAGCGTTTGGTTTATTCACATTTTAATTCAGAACTATTTAATTCCTCTGTCATGTAAACCTTCATTACACTCTAAATTAATTCCGGTCGTTCTGAGCATGTTCGTGTTCGGTGGTCTATCTTTCTTCTCCTTCTCAGTTGCTGCAGAAAGTGAGGTAGTATGCTGGTGTTGAGCTGCTACTTCACATTTATGATAAAAATAGCGGCGAAGCTGGTACTTATTATGTAGTTTTTACAAGTTACGACTGAAAAGACGAGAAGCAGGGAGCTAACTTTGTTTATTTCTGGTATACGTCATATGTCACGTGCACCCTCTGTCCAATCAGAACCCTTCCCAACCCGCCGCTCTAAAGAGGAATTAAGTGAGGACGTGTTTCATGTAAACCTCCATTCGGAATTATTTCCATTTAAACTCGTAGGAAAAATTGTGAATTCGGAATCATCTAATTCCAAGCAGCAGGACGTATTTTACCATCTCTGCTGCAGTAGCTTGACGTTGCTCTGACGACTGCAGAGAAGAAGTCCTAACGCACCAAACCGGAGCGTTCTGGAGTTTGTAAGATGGACCGTACATGTGCTGTGTAATACTGGCGGTCCAGCTCTAGTCGTCATTCGGTTTAACCTTGAGGGCCAAAGTTGGCCCGCGGGCCAGAGTTTGACAATCACTCCCCCGCTCTCATGTCCACCATGTTTCACACGCTGGTTAACCACGTATACAACATTTGTTCTATTGGACAAACATATCTGCTACACATGCAGCTGGGTAGAGTGGAAAGCACTTTATTAGGTGCGATTTTCTTTATGTTATATGTGTGTGTGTGTGTGTGTGTGTGTGTGTGTGTGTGTGTGTGATTCACATATGTGCTTAATGTTGTTCACGTGTTTTTCTGTGAGGGTATGTCTGTGGTGTGGGGTTTTTATGGACTCCTGGTTTCCTGTTTTATTTGGGAGTTTTTCCTGTTTGGCTCCGTTGTGCATTTTTCCCTGTTTTGTCAGATCATCCTTCATGTTCCTCCATCCAGGCTTCTGCTCATTCTCTTTTGGATTATTTGCCAGATTAAAACCATTATTCCTGCGTTCTCCGTGCCTCTTCGTCCTGCATTTGGGTCCACATCTCTGCGAACCCTGACAACGCCATGTGTGTGTCTGATTGGTGGGTTAGTGGTCAGAGGGGCTTGAAGGGGAGGATGGATGTTTTTGTTTGTAAAGTTTTTAATATTAAGTGCTTTAAGTTGCATTTCTTTTTATAAAAAGTGTTTGATAAATAAAGATTGACTTATTTGTTGTCACCTTCTGTTAACTCACTAACAAATCTATAGGATCAATACAAAGTGTCAACAAAGCATTTAACAGTTTAACGCTGATGTGCCATTAAAATGTTACTTTCTGGTCAGTTTCAAGCCAGATCAATAATTCCTTTAAAGGTTTTAGTTTAGATCTGGTCAAAATTTCACAATAAAAAATGTGACTCATCCTAAATAAACATTTGTATGTTTCTACTTTATTAGCTTTTACATCACTTGTTTTTTTGAGAAAAACATCTTTTATTGTGTGTTTTAAAGGACATAAAAACACTAAAGCCATAAGATTTAGTTTGAAAACTGCAGCAACACTCAAACTTTTGGAAATTAAAATATAAACATTAGCAGAAGGAGCATCTTCCTGCTCTGGGGTCGGCATCAGCCTCCTCATCCTCGGCGATCAGATCCAGATTTTAAAGCTGCTGCCATGATGGCGTTTACTCTGTCCACCATGCAAAAATGCTGGAAATGAAGTATTTTTCAAATTTATCTGACATGAGCGTAAAGCTTATGTAATGTTTCTGCCGTTGTCAGATTAAACATCCAAATAGTTTATTAACTGTAGATGTAGGACAAAACCCAAGCTATTTTTAACCCACCTGTTGGATCATCTGTTTGACGATGGCTCACACATTCATGCCTTCGGCTGCCCCTCCCGTCAGCCTTACGGCTGTTTTTATGGACAATCTAAGTAGGAAATATGTTGTGAATATTTAAAAAAAAAGAGAGCAAATTTAGGTATTTTTTTTCACTTTTTAAAGACAAATGTAAACAATTGCAGATACAAAACATTCCAGGTTTTTTGTCATTGTTGCATCATCTCACACACACACACACACACACACAGTCATTATCCTAACGGTTTAGTCCGATGAGGGTGGTCTAGTATCATTCAGATATAATAAAGCGAGTCATGTCACACGTTATGAAAATGAAAAGCTTCGTTTTGTTGATGATAAATGTCGTGTTTTTGTTTTTTTTTTACAGTCGGTCTTCAAGAACTTTGACACCGATGGCGACGGCCACATTTCCAGGGATGAATTCGAAGCAATCAGGAACAACTTTCCTTACCTCAGCAAGTTCGGCGAACTGGACAAGAACCAGTGAGCGTCGCCAAGCTCCCTCCTGTGCTGTAGCTAAACCGGTCCAGCCTGCAGGAGGAGGCGCTCATCTCTGCTTTGTCTGCTCCGACAGAGACGGAAAGATCAGCAGGGAGGAGATGATCGACTACTTTATGAAAGCGAGCTCTCTGCTGAACTGTAAGATGGGTTTCATCCACACTTTTACCGAGACCACCTACGTGAAGCCCACATTCTGCGAGCACTGCGCCGGCTTTGTAAGTAAACGTCCGTTCTTCATGTGTTACATTAACCCTTAAAGCTCCGCGGTGGCCGAGGCTACTCAGGAGGAGTCGTGTGTAACTCTGAAGGCTAAACTCTTAGTGTCAGCTCACCTTTCAGGTTATCTAAGGAGGTTTCTGTCCTGTCGGGGGGATTACTCTGAGACTATATAGTGGAAAAACAGGCCTGCTCGCCTGCAGGCCTGTTTGCTAGTAGACCGCTGTTTCCACCTGGAGGTTATGATGAAACCACCTCCTGTCAGACTTTCCACCAATCAGAGTGCAGTAATGTCCAATCAGAGCGCAGTAATGTCCAATCAGAGCGCAGTAATGTCCAATCAGAAGCAGCCAAACAGGCGAGTAGGAAGCTGTCAGTGTGTCTGGAAAGAAGAGGAATAATGGTCCTCTACGGCTGGAATAAAACAAAGAAGATGTTTTCATAGAGCTGCTTTAGCGAGGATGGTGGCGGACGTTACTGGAAAGTGTAAACATGTAAACAGTGTGTGTGTGTGTGTGTGTGTGTGTTTCAGATGTGAGAGAATGATGTGTTGATGTGTGTTATCTCTACTTAACTTCTTACTACTACTTAACTACTTAACTTCTGTCAGAGATAGATGGCCTTCATGCTGCTGCGTCTGTCGATACGTTCCTGATCAGGATGATCGCTGCTCTGCATCTTTAACACTCTGGGGACGCCGGCATCGTTGGCGATGCCAGGGACCATGTTGTGTTTAATCCAGCATAGCTTTCGAACCATAAAAGATAGAAACTTACTTTTTTCCCTCTTAATCAGGAGACTCCGGGCTTTCAGACGGTAGTTCCGGCATCACTGTAGCCCGTTCATACCGTGTTGTGTCTAAATAGGTGTTCCAACCAGAGCCTTTGTCTTTGGCGCATGACACGTGTTTGTCCAATCAGAGCCGACGATGCCTCAGGAAACGCCTCCAAACAGTGTCAATCACTCTGCATCCGTGTCATTAGCAGCAGGATAGCTGCCTTCTGTATTTACAAGGCCGACTAATGGTGAAAACAACAGCTTTTACGCACGCATACCATGCGCAATTGCTCAAACAAACATTTGCATTACTCAAGTAGTTTATTTCAACATAAACGACACGACGGCGTCGTAACAGATGTATAACTTGGTAACAGATACAGTGTGTGCAGCTGAAAGCTGCGGTGCTTCAGGACCTTTAGTCATGCTTTTAAATTATAATACTCTTTATTTCAAGCAAAGGAGCCTCATTTACATAGCAGTTTATGATATTTCAATTCAAAATAATAAAAAAAAAAAAACAAGGTAGAGGACATTATGGGGCATTGAAAGGTGGAGTTTATTAGCATTTAAACTAAAAAAAAAGTCAGGCGAGGTTTATTTCTCTAAAATACCCCTGGTCCCCAGAGGGTTAAAGGTGATTTTAAATCAGTCAGCGTCGGTGTTCGGGTTGAAGAGATGTTTTTCTCCGTTGCATCAAATATCCAGAATAAGAAGATCAAAGGTCAGACGTGCTCGTCACGTGGCTCCACCGTCCCGACTAACGCAGCTCATTACCGGCCTCAGCTGCAGCGATGGAGCGTCTCTCAGAGGTTCCGCCTGTCAGGTCAGGCAGGCCAATTACTCTGAGTCATCGCCCCACACACACACACACACACACACACACACACACACACACACACACACACACACATACACAGAGCTGCATTCTGAGAAAACATGGGGAAGAAAGGTAATTGGGCAAGATGATAACCTTCGCATGTGACATTGTTATTCCTGCGCGTGTGTGGAGGTGTGTGTCCTCCTGCTCTCCCCCGAGGAGCTGTCTTGTTATTCGGACGCCGGCGGTGAGTCAGCGCTCATCTGTAAGGAGAAGAACATGGCTTTCAGCGGCGAGATGCTTCTTCCTTTAGACGCTCAGATGAGAGCTTTCGGCCTAGATTAGACAAACATCAACACACACTCTTCCTCTGATGACGTTGGCGTTTTCCTATCATCTGCAGGGGAATTTTCAGCGTAGAGCATGTGGCGATAAGGGCTCTGGCAGTGTGTGTGCCAGAGGTAGATACACCAGCCACTTCCCCATCCGCCGGCTTTGTACTTTCCTTTTGGCTCTGGTGCAGAAGCAATGTTTTCCCTCGGCCCGTTTTCCAGCGCTCGCTTCACACACTCTGCACACACTGCAGAGTTCCTGGTGTCTCACACGGATCTCTGCACGCGTCGCCTGCAGCTTCCTCCAGTCGTTCATCTTAATTAACAGCTCACAGATGAGTTTTGCTAAATGCAGAGCGAGGAGACATGGAGGAACATGGAGGTGTTTTCCTCTCTGGAGGACGGAGTGTGTTGGCCAGCGGCTCAGACTCTTGTCGACAGCCGAGCGTTGTAGAAGGAGAACGAGCTGGTGAGGCTTGGTCCACACATATTATTTACTTTGACGTCTGTTGCTGCAGTTTTATCTCAGTATGACACAAATTACCTTCAGTGGGAAGTCGCAGATTTTCTCCAAACATTATTTCTGGATTGTATGATACAGAAATAATGTTCTGCTTTTCAGTGCCTTATTCTTATCCTGCTGGATACCAGACTTTACCACAGAAGAAGAACAGTCCAAACCCAGTCATCTCTGCTTTGTCTTACTTTAGTCAGTAGAGTGGGATTACATGTTGTTTTCCTCAAACATTGGAATTAGAGAGAAACCTGATGACGGTCTTTAATCATATTCTGGTTGATCCACACTCCGGCTCCTTTATCCAGCCCCCCTTGCTGCAAAGTTCGACCCCCTTTTTCCTTTAAAACTGGTGTAATTATAGATTCAACCGTGTGTTGGAAACATTCACAAAATTGAAGCCTCACGCAGATCCATGGTGATGGTTTGGTTCGGGGAGCCCTGATATCTGCTGCGTATCGTCTACCTGGTGTGCAGAGTAAAGCCAGAGAGCTCTGTGATGGCTAGACGTCAGAGCGGAGCCATTCCTTTGTATGTTGAGACATGAGCCGGCTCTGCTTTGTTCACAGAGACGAGTCTTTAGATTATTTGTGTCGAGCTCATCGTGTAAGATGATCTGATTGGGATCTAAGAGAAGGAACTGTGGACAGCTGGATGGTGTGGACAGAATGTTCTGGCAGCTTTATCAGGTTTTTGCCTTGGAAATGGAAACTAATGTGTCCTGTCCAGGACTGAGCCGTGCTTTTTAACGGTGCTGTACCGAGCCGTACCATACCAGCCAGCCGAGGGGCTGAGCTTCGGATGAACTGAGTGTTGCACTGCAGCAGGCGTGTTTGCATGAAGCGTCTCAGACATGATTTATTTCCAACATTAAAGTGGAACTATTATGTGCATTTCGGGCTAATTTCATTTTATTTCTGAGACCAGAAGGGCTGGGATTGATGGAGTTATTGTCACAAATCACTTTATTTACTTCAGACCGACCCTCTCCGTAGGCTGTCAGATCAGCCTGCGGGCAAAACGAGTGGATTGAGACTCTTCCGCATTAAGCCCCGCCTCCCGCCACTGCACTACATCGGGAGCGCGCACCGCACCTGCTTTCGCCATCATTGTAACGTCTCATAAACAGAAGGATTAGGCTAATATAAACTCAGTAAAAAAACAAAATACAATGTCAACACATAGCATCCAGCCCTACATGTTGGAACCTGAATCAGAGCCTGAAAACGAAGTGGAAAACAGCAACCCACAGCAACGAATGCAGCAGGATGTCTCTCTTTGGTAAACTCACCAGCCATCGTTGGAAATAACTTTATCCCACGTTTTCTACCCGCCTGATGTATTTGTACATGCCCTTGTTAACCAGTAGAAGGTAACCAATCACCGAACCTTATCCCCCGGGACGTCACAAGGATTTCCAAGTAGAAAAAAAAGCGAACGGAGAGAGTGCTGGAACTCAAACTCAAACATGCGTTTAGGTGATAAAAACAGTGCCGTTCACATGTCTGATGAGGATTCAACACTGTAACACTGTAGAAAGCTCAGAAAACTCCAAATACCATCATAACACCCCTTTAACATTCGGTTCTCTCATGCTGAAGCAAAGTTCTTCCTGGTCTGTTCCTTCTACAGAAAGCATTGCTGCATTCAGCACATCTGGCTTTTATGTTAAAAGTGTTTCAAGTCGCACTTTTCTAGCCGCTTCTATGCAAAAAGGGAAGCAACAAGTTGGTGTTTGCAGCACTGCCTGTGTCTGTAGAAGCGCTAAAGGTCAGTCGGTCCTGATGAGAAGCCACTTCTCTTTGTTGCACAGTGTCTGGTGGTGTGTGTGTGTGGTGTTGCTGGCTGTGTGTTTGTGTTTATCCATGCTCTGTAGGTTGTGTGTACATCCGAGGTGTGTGTGCGTGTGTGTGTGTGTGTGTGTGTGAAGAGGTCAGGATATTTTGTGCCTCCTCAGATGTGCCAGTGCAGTGTGTGTGATCTCCAGCGCAGCTCTTTCATGTCATTGTTCCCCCACTGCCTGCGTCCTGCTTGATGTTGTCCATCCTCCTCCCGTCCGTCCCATCGTTCTCCCCTGTCCCCCCTTTCCCCCCTCTCCCCCGTTTCACCCCATACCCCACTTTCATTGCACTTCATCATCAATGGTGGCCATGAAGACATGAACAGAGCAGATCATTAATATCTAAGCGACTCTACTTTCAGGATGTTGGTTTTCATTTCCCACTTCAGGTTAGACTGTGGGAGTGCACATCCCAGTGCCTTTCCCAGTTAGCCGACGTGTCTTTTGGTCCACACAGTTTATTTGTTTAACTGGTCCATAAAACTGGCCTGAGGTCTTCATCCAGTCAGAAGAAACCTTTCTGTCCTGACCTCCGGACTGACTGGTTGAATTCCAGGTTTAACCAATCAGACTGTTTAATCCCAGTTTGGTTCTGGACTGGTGGATCCAGGTACCTGCTGTCTGAACTGATGAGAGGAAGCAGAGAAGAGGTGCATAGGAAGTGTACAATGTAAAGAAAAATGCCGCTGCTGAATGTCCAAACATGTTAACCACAGCAGGACCTTCATCTGCTGCTGTGGATGAGGATGATGATGGTAAGCTGCACTGCTTTCACATCCCTGAGGTTTTATTCTGAATGAAGCAAGGAGGTTTGATCCATTTGAGGCGGTCAGCTGTGATAAACGCTGAGTTTAGTTTACAAATACTCAAATACTGTGCAGAAGCTCATAGGTTATGAGATCCATGATGTCATAGTGAGATGCGTTGGAGCAGGAAAACACTGAAGACTTGCAGGACTGTGGTCGTCATGGGACTGAGCTGAATCGTCTTGATCTATACTGTAAACAGTGTAGTCATGATCCTCTACTGGAAACCAGTAGGAAGGTTCCAGAAATGCCTCAGTTCAGGCTGAAATCCACACATGCAGGTTAAAGCTCCATCATATGTGAAGAGGATCCAGAAACACGCCGTCTTCTCTGGACCAAAGCTCATTTAAAATGTTCTGAGTGGAAACCTGGATGAAGATGTGGAATAGTTTGTGGACAGCATGGACGGCGTGTCCTGCAGACTAAAGAGGAGAGGGAGCATCCAGCTTGTTGCTTTATTTAAAAGCATTCAGGACAAAGCAAGAAAAAGATGTAAACATAATATGAAATATTATGGCTTAAATATCACTGATGAGATGATAAAATGACCGGTAAAAGAGCCTAAGGCCGCAGAGCGTTCACTGTAATGTTTAATTTCAGCTGTTATTATACTGAAAGCTGCTAATGAATGAAATGAAAAATACTTTATTAATCCCCAAAGGGAAATTCAATATTGTAGTATATGATAATAATAATTAATTTGAGGAGGTCTTGTTCCGGAGGCTGATGGCTGCTGGCAGGAATGATCTTCTGTGTCTTTCAGTCTTATATCGGACCTGAAGAAGCCTCTCACTGAACACACTTTGTTGTTTCATCACTGTGTTGTGGAGAGGGTGTGAAGAATCCTCCATCATCTTCATCAGCTTGTGCAGCATTCTTCTTTGGACAATCAGCTCCAGCGGCTCCAGAGTTACTCCAAGCACAGAAGCAGCTTTCTGGATCAGTTTGTTGATTCTCTTCAAGTCTCTGGTTCTGATGCTACTACCCCAGCAGGTGCTGCAAAGCTGACTGCACTCTCCACAACAGACTTATAGAAGATATGCAACATCTTGGTGCAGACGTTAAACCATCTCAGCTTCCTTAAGAAGTACAGTCTGCTCTGACCTTTCTTGTACATGTAGTCAGTGTTGCATTTCCAGTCCAGTTTGTTGTCCAGCTGAACTCCAAGATGCTTGTATTCCTCCACCACCTCCACCTCCTCTCCCAGGATGGAAACAGTGCTTTGTTTATCCTTCTTCCTCCTGAAGTCAACAATCATCTCTTTTGTTTTGCTGTTATTTAAAATGAGATGATTGTCACTGCACCATTTAACAAACTGACTGACCAGTTCTCTGTACTCTGCTTCTTGTCCATCCCTGATACACCCCACAACTGCAGAGTCATCAGAGTATTTCTGCAGATGACAGGACTCAGAGTTGTACTGGAAGTCTGAGGTGTACAGAGTGAAGAGGAATGGCCAGAGTACAGTTCCTTGTGGTGCACCAGTGCTGCTGACCTCCATCTCAGACACACAACCTTTCAGTCTCACAAACTGGGGTCTGTTTGTGAGGTAGTCATAGATCCAGGTGGTTGTGGAGGTATCCACCTGGAATTTATGGAGCTTCTCACATAACAAAGCAGGCTGAATGGTATTAAAAGCACTTGAGAAATGAAAGAACATGACCCTCAGAGTGCTACCTGAATGGTCCAGATGAGTGTGTGCTCTCTGGAGCAGGTATATGATGGCATCTTCAACCCCAAGTCCATTACGATATGCAAACTGGAATGGGTCCTGAAAGGTGTTTACTTGCTTGTTGAGGTGAGCCAGTAAGAGTCTCTCCAGGACTTTCATGATGTGAGATGTCAGGGCAACTGGTCTGTAGTCACTTGGTTCAGCTGGTTGTGTTTTTTTAGGCACTGGAACAAGGCAGGAGGTTTTCCACAGCACTGGGACTCTATTTTGTCTCAGACTGGTGTTGAAAAGGTGCTGGAGAATCGGACATAGTTGTTCTGAGCAGGTCTTGAGAACTCTGGGACTGACACCATCTGGACCTGCAGCCTTGTTCTGGTTCAGTTTCTCAAGTTGCTTCTTAACCTGATTGCAGGAGACAAACAAGGTGGAGGTCTCAGGATGTCCTGATGTGGAGGGAGATGAAGCTGTGTTCTGGTCCATAACTGAGCTGCAGGGTAACAGATTGGAGGCGTGACAGGAAAGCAGTGGGCTTATGGAGGGTGTGTGGTCTGTTAAGCTGGAGGTAGGGGGTGAACTGAACCTGTTGAAGAATATGTTCAGCTCATTAGCTCTGTCCAGACCCCCATCAGGCTGGTCCCCCTTTAACTTGAAGCCGGTGATCTTCTTCATTCCAGACCACACATCCCTCACGTTATTCTGCTGGAGCTGACTTTCTAACTTCTTCCTGTAGTCCTCCTTGCACTTCTTAGTTTGTGTTTTAAGTTGTTTTTGTGTTGCCCTCAATAACTCCCTGTCTCCATCCCTGAAGGCTTTCTTTTTGATGTTCAGCAGCTTTTTCAGGTCACTGGTGATCCAGGGTTTGTTATTGGGGAAGCACCTCACTGTTCTTGTTGGGACGATGCTGTCCACACAGAAGTTTATGTAATCTGTCACACACTCAGTCATGGCGTTGATGTCGTCTCCATGAGGTTCACAGAGGACGTTCCAGTCTGTAGCCTCAAAGCCTCCTCGAAGAGCATCTTCAGCTTCAGCAGACCAGATTTTGATAGTCTTTGTGATGACTGGTTGCTGCTGAACGATGGGCTTGTAGGTGGAGGTGAGAAGAACCAGATTATGGTCAGATCTTCCTAAAGGAGGCAGGGCAGAACAACTGTATCCATTATTCATATTTGCATAAAATAAGTCCAACATCTTATTTTCTCTGGTGGAGCAGCTGACAAACTGCTGGAATGTTGGTAGAGTTGCAGAGAGGGAGACGTTGTTGAAGTCTCCGGAGATCGCCATGAATGAGTTTGGATGCTGTGTTTGTAGCCGAGCAACGACGGAGCTGATGACGTCACAGGCTGTGTCTGGTGCGGTACCAGGTATTATATAAACCGCTACCAGAATAACACAGGTAAACTCTCTGGGTAAATAATATGGACGGAAGCTCACAGCTAACAGTTCCATGTCCCTTGTGCATATCTTCTCCTTGACAGTAACATGTCCAGGATGACTCCAACGCTGGTTAACCAGCACTGCAATTCCACCACCCTTTAGCTTTCCGCTGTGTTGTCTACTGCGGTCTGCACGGACCGTTTTAAAGCCCGGTACAGACACATTACAGTCACGGATGTGTTCATGCAGCCATGTCTCGGTGAAGCACATAATACTGCACTCTCTGTATTCTTTCTGAGACCTTGTTAGCACCTCGAGCTCGTCCGTTTTGTTAGCTAGTGATCTCACATTACCCATTACAATGGTTGGGAGAAATGGTTTAAATCTCCATCGCTTTCTCCTCTGTCTCACTCCCGCTCTGCATCCTCTTCTCTTTCTTTTCAACTCCATCGGGATTTGATGTGTTGTTTCGCTGATAATCCTGATTTGGGAGAGGTTAATCAGTTGATCCCGATTGTAAACAAGTCTTTCGTTGCCATGGAGACTCATCATAACAAGCCTTGAAAGAACGAAAATATGCAAAAAAATCCTCTTTGCAGCACACCCTCCGAACCGGCATGAAATCCTCAGAAAAAAATACCTAATTTAAGGTAATATCTATGAAAGACGACTTTGTACTTTAAAAAAAATCAAGATAGCAAGTCAGAGCTACTACAATCTGCTGCCATCAGACGGCGCAATCTAGAATGGGATGGCTGGAATGGCACCTAAACTGTCTGTTTTCCCATCTTCACTGTTTGTTTACCTGTCCAGGAACCGCACATGCAAATTAGCTCTTAGCTAACTCTGGTGCAATCGTGTGATTATGCAAAACCACCACGAAAAGAAAAGCTTTGACATTAGTACATTTAATTGGCTGGAAATTACAATCTGGTAATTAGAAGATTTTCTTGCCTAGTTACACATTTAATAAGCTGTTATTATATATGTTTTCTATTAAATAAATTTATTATTAAAAGCCAAAATCATTTTATTGCAAATGACGACTTGCTTTAAATAGAATTAGAGTAAACTAAAATTTACTGTGAACGTTTTCACACACAAAATGAGGGATAGTGTTGGTTGTTTCGCTGCATGAAGGAAGACAGCCTGCGTTATGAAACGGTGATAAACCATCTGTTCCATCACATCTGATGAGTGATGCCATCCACAGCTGGAAGTTTGGGGGGATTTGATCTGCAGACCGCTGGAGACCACCACAACGCCGTTCCCTGCAGAAATCTGAGCACCTTCGTTTTTGCGTTTCATCAGAGGAAACTGGAAAATGAGTTCTGTCTTTATTGAAATGTGCAAAATAAACAGAAAAACAACAAAAATGGCAAAAGTAGAGTTTGTCCTTATGTTTCATCATCGGTCTGGCACTCTTCAAGAAGAGATCTCCAGGCTTCCTGAAGGACTTTTCAGAGCTTTTCTTTGGATGTTTGTGCCTTTTGTCCTGATGATCCCATGCTGCCTGGAGGATGCTGAGGTCTGGGTTCTGGGGAGGATCCGTTCTCCCAGCAGAAAAAACGGTTTTAGTCCAGTTCTTGTGTCATGTGGCAGCCACGTTTCCATGGAGACCATTCCTGATGAGACTTCAGCCAGCTGAAGGTCCAGGTGCATCTCAGGTCCCGGTTCCGACCTGGTGAAGTTGTTCCTGTTTCTTAAGGACTTTCAGACCCTTTTCATCGGACACTTCTCCTTTTGTCCTGCAGTTGCTCAGCAGATGTGTACATTTAGTTTTCACGGTGGTTTTGCATAATCACACGATTGCACCAGAGTTAGCTAAGAGCTAATTTGCATGTGCGGTTCCTGGACAGATAAACAAACAGTGAAGACGGGAAAACAGACAGTTTAGGTGCCATCCCATTGACATGAGGCACACGTCTGAGTGGAAAAGTAAAGAAGAATATGTGTCTTTTTCTCTTTTAAAATGTTACTGTGGTGATACCTCCTTGTTGTTTTAGGTCTGTTTGTAGAGAGAATATTCTGGTCCCAGGTTGTTATGCAGTCAGACAGGTGAGGAAGCATCGTGGACTGTAGCAGCAGACGTGGACATTTGATGCAGGATTCCTCAGATTACCTTTGTGTTGTTGTGTTAACAGGTGCTTTATATGACACTCCTTCCGAAAGTATTTAAAGTGCTTTGCAGCTTTTAGAACTTCCAAGCAAACTGTCTGGAAGATCAACTTTTGGCAGCTTTTGACATAAAATTAATGCAAAGTGTTTTACTCACATTGTGAGTTAAGTGTGGTTTTGGCAGCAAATCAGACTCCTTGCACAACTTCTTCTTTAAACCATGGCTAAAAATAACTGCATCATCGGCTTAAAATTGAATGTTATCATTTAAATGTGAACTAAATGAAGTGGATCCTGATGTGGACCCTCGGGGGGACCCCAGATGTGATGAGCTCATAGTTTATTGCATCAACAGTGGAATTAAATGTTCAAAGTTTTGACAGTAAGCCTTGATTAATCGTGTCAAAGACCTAAAAGATTCATAAAAACATGATTTTATATAAAACTACGTTATCTGCGATGTTTTTTATAGATGTCTTTTTTGTAACTAAAAAAAGAGGATCTAAGTATGTGTGTTTGTGACAGAATGCTGGCCGCAGAGATCCTGTTTAAAATCGGTTCCTGCCACATTTTCTGTGTTGACACATAGTTAAAGGCATTTTATGCTCAAGTGTGCTAAAGTGTTGCTAAACAAGCCAAGAAACAGCATAATCTTCTGAAAATGGCCAAGTCCTTGCTCAGGACAGGAAATAAGTGAAAGAAAAAAACCTTTGAAAGACCTTCAGACAACCTGGAGAAGTGTTGCTCAAGACATATTTAGAAGATTGGAAGAAACTGTGAATAAAAGCGGTCTGGAGCAAAACTTTGCAGAAAGTAAATTACTTAGTGGCAGGATTCCTGTTCATTAGCTGTAATTTGGGATTTACAGTAAAACCAGGCTGTATGTGGACATGAAGACTTATATGACAGAGTTAATTATGGCTGAAATGTTTTGCTTATAAATTCCAACCTAATTTTGCTTGTAGTTTTGCAATTATTTTTTGCTGCCTACATGGTTATTAAACAAGGTAAATAAAGGAAGAAACGCCTTCAGCCTTTAGCTTCTGCAGCTGCTGTGTCACACTAATGATCTCCAACACAGCCCAGCTTTTCTGCAGGGAAATGGAAATCCATCCTAATTAACAGCCAACCCTCTGCCCTTTCCCTGCTTTGTCTTTCTTTCAGATATGGGGCTTTTACAAGCAAGGCTACAAGTGTAAAGGTGAGAGATTCATTTGAGACTGTGTTCTGTGTCTGCTGCACAGATGTTCTTGTTCCACCCGGAAGGAAACGGCCTCCAGAGAGTCCGCGATTCTTTCTGATTTCCCATCCGACACACACATACACGCAGTAAATGTCATCAGCATGCACAACACAGGACCCACAGCAGATATATCACCCTGCTGTCTCACACAGCACTGCTCACCAACAGCTGGACACATCAGCTGAGACCTGGCTAAATATTTACCATACCAGGAAGAGCTGGTATGAAGAGGCTGACCACTCCGGGGGCAGCAACCTGAGGCATCCCCCACCCTGCCTCACTGCTGGTCATCAGCTTCATAAACACACACACTGCTTTTCTTCGCTGTGGGAATGTGCTGTCAGGCGTCCGTAAAGTATGTGATGATCTGCAGACGGTACGCTGTCAAAATAACTTAGCGTACATACTTTATGTCCCACCCAAGCGCCAACCTAAAAGTGAAGCCTATACGGAAGTGGATAAAACGGCAGTTCCCCCTTCATCCACTAGGGGCTCCAAAACAGAGCAAATCCCCATAGACTCCCATGTTAAAAAGACCAACTTCACGGCAGAAATAAACATGTTTACAGCAGAAATAAACATGTTTGCAGCAGAAATAAACATGTTTACAGCAGGAATAAACATGTTAACAGCAGGAATAAACATGTTCACAGCAGAAATGAACATATTTACAGCCTGGTTCAAAAATCCATTTTCGTTTCATAGGTCAGTTTTACCTTCATGACAACTGTGGGGGGAGTGGATTTTTTTCTGACTCGCCCGTTTAAAAGTAATTTAATCTCGAAGTTCGGCATATTTAGGGGCGTGTCCTTATGATTGACAGGTACCCGATCTCCTGCTTCAAGTCAGAAGAACGTAGAACAACCGCGGTTTTTAGCCGGTTAACAACGTGACTTAGCTTTAGCCCGCTTACCTCTGTTAGCTGGTTAGCTCCTGTTATCTCCGGGTTAGCTCGGTTAGCTCTTAGCTACAGAAAGCTTGGAGTTCGCTCGATGTCAATCATCCACCATGACGCTCACAGCCCCCCTCTCAGCTCCACCTCTTTGCCCATATTTGTATTTTCCGGGCGAGACGACACGCATGACACTGCCAAGATGGCGATGGTAGGAACCGCCCACCGAGCTTCAATTCAACTCTTCAAAAATCTATGGATGATGTCACGGAGGCAAAGTCCATCTTTTATATACAGTCTATGTTCCCACCGCAGCTGTAAACGCAGGAGCTTCAGGCCTCAGATGTTTGGGAGGAAATGATCGCTAACGGATGAATAAGCACTTATTTCACTATTTTGCTTTGTCAATGTTTTGCTTTGTTAGCCAGTTGCCTTTCCGTCTGTCGGTGACGTAATCCTGACGCCTCCAAGAGGACGCAACACGCAGCTTCCTCTTCATCCACTCCACAAAAAGCATTTTAATCACCAACTTGTCTGTTTGTCATTGTAATTTTAGCTGCCTCCTCATTTGCTCCTGCTCTGAGGTCGGCTAACCAGCGCTGATTAAAAAGCTGGCAAGCCATCATCAAACATGGGCTGCATAGCAGCAAGTGTAATTAATGCTTCGTGGAACCAGCCAGGTCTCTTACAGCAACCTGCACCTTGTGTGTGGGAGGAAAGGCTACCATCTGACCAGAGACTCGTTTGTTAATCAGCTAATTATTCTGTCTCCAGCAGCAGAAGAAGAAGTTTGCAATTTAAACACAAATCTGGGAGGATCAATCAGTTTTTAAAGGACCGTAATGGCCTTGTGATTGGTTTCTGCCTTTGAGATGAAACGGGGCTAATGGGAGGTCAGATACAAGCCGGCCCACTGAAACGTATGTCTGGAAGCTCTCACACAGCCTGCTAATGCACCACACACTCTCCCCGCCACTCCGAAGGACTGTAGCCTGGCAGGGAGTTCCAGCGTGTTCTGGCTCGTTCCATTAATGAGACCAGAGGAAGTCAATGAGAGCCTCACACTCATTCATCCCCATTAGCATTGTTAGCCCGTACTCTGGGAGGTAGATGGAGCGCCAGCCATGGAATTGAAATGAATCACCCACAACAGTGCAGTGCAGGAGTGTGAGGTTTGTGTGGGTTGTTGGATGTGTGAGATGTCAGATATTTAGACTTAAATATAGTAGAAACTTCCTGTAGCAGCATCAGGACTCCAAGTTTTATATCAGTTCCACCAACGAGGCTTCTAGCTTTGCTTTACTTTGCAGAGAACTGGATGACACTTTATTTATCTGAAGCTTCCAGCTGCACGTGTGGCTGTGTTACATGGCCCAGCAGATATAACGGGGAGGTTTTTAATAGCCTTCACCTCAGCTGTGTGCTGGCATTTCAGTCTGAACCAAGACGAGTACTCGACCATTTCAAGAGGCACTTCTCAGGTGAAGGAGAAAAACTCAGCATCATTAAAAAGCTGGCGATGAGGTGGAGTTTAAATTCACAGAAGATGTTTGCTTGAAAATAGGAAAACGTTAAATCAGAAAGAAAATTCAGGTTTTATTTATTTTCTGGTTGCCAGCGGTGACATGCTCCCTCTCATGGATTAAACAATGGCTGCCGTAACACATGCTGGAAGTCAGAGCTGCTAGCTGGTTGCCATGGTGATGTCTACATGGCATCACGGGGATGAGGTGGCACACACACACACACAGAGCTGAACACAGACAAAATATACCCACTGAACACATGCTGGCATTTCTAAAACTGTTCTATTTGAGTGCAACTTTAATTCATTCATTGATTAATTCATTATCATAACCGCTTAGTCTGATTACGGGTCATGGTGAAGCTGGAGCCTATCCCAACAGGCTTTGGGCGAAAGGCAGGGTTGACCTGCCATCTCAGACTGATTGGGTGGAGAGGCGGGTGCTTGTGGCGCCGCCTTGTGGGCGTATGACGGGTTAGCGAGGTTCAGTCTGTGCTGAGGGTCTTGGCTGCAGCCTGGAGAATAAGGCGGGGCTGGATATTGGACAACATTTTGATTGGATTAACCCCAACCCTAACTCTAACCCTAAACCTAACCACACGCCATTTGACATCCAACCACACCCCATTCTCCAGGCTGCAACTGGGGGTTATCCTCTGAGCTCGCCTTTTGTGGCCTGCTGTTGGTTCACAATGATTTAAACCCAGAAATACTCAGACAATCCGTTTTGATCCAGTTTTCCACAAGATCTGTCCTTTAGACATGTGAGCAACACGAAAAACAGGATTTTCACTGCAGTTGGTCTGTAAGTTTTATCAAATCAAATCAAATCAAAGATACTTAATTCAAGGTTCAAATCATCTCGTCCAAGGTGAGACATACAGACGTTTACATTTGACAAGTTTACAGAACGAACTGATACTTCGGCCCTGCAGCCAGTTTTACCGGCTGCCTTAAAATGCAGAAAAGATGACATGAGGATGGATGGGTGGGTGTTAGAAAAAAAGAAGTATCTCTACACTTCACCTAAAGTGGGAAGGATAAAGATGCAACAAAAAACCACACCTCTAAGCATAAGCACAAATTCAGACAATAGACAACACACAAAATGGGAGGGGGGGTGGGGTCTCCCAGAAAGCCAGTGAGGTCGCAGCCAGCCAAGCAGCAAGCCCATCCAACTTGCCGCTCGTGAGTGGAGGGAGGGGCGAGGTCTGGAGAAATCGGTGAAAGATAGGAGAGTGTGTCTGTAACAGTGTGTGTGAGTGTGTGCGTTCAGTGAGTCAGCCTGTGAACTTTCCCCAGTTCATCTGGGCCACCTGACGTAAACGCGGCCTTGAGAGCTGAGTTCAGTTTAAGTTCCACAGGCCTGAGAAAGGGAGGGGGGTGAGGAGGGGGACTGAGCGTCAGACAGCATTACATTCCAGGAGACGTGATAACCAGCCTGCCCAAGGCCAGTCAGGGAGCCAGATTCAGACAACAGCTTTTGTTTTGGGTCAAGCTAAGCTTTGTTTGGCTCAGCTTTGAGTCCTTAGTGGTCTCTGTCGGACTCCGAAACATTAGGGGTCAGTTTCCACCAAAACCGAGCAACCGCTTCTCCAAGATGTTTCCCACGACCAGCTCCAGTCGCGGTCCAGTGCTGTCATGCATAAGTTTTAGTGCTAGTTGCTCGATATAGTCGATCACAGATCTTCCAAAATTTGTGAGACAAAGAAATTCTTAAATGACAGAAACTTCTACCAGAAACAGGGATGTTGTTTTTATGGTTTCACTGTCTCATACGGCTGTTATGGCTTCATATCGCCCTCACTTCTTGATCTGAGGAGAAAAATCTCGGCTCAAACGTGATGGAAGAGAAAGTAGAACAGAATATCTTTATTCTCAAACCGTGACACCAAACTATGTGCTTTGAGAGGAAGCCTTGAGATGCACTGAAGCGACGCTCACACAAGGTGAAGGAAGACAAACCTGCCACGTCTGGATGTGTAATTAGTGTGTGTAGAGCAGAAACTGCAGACATGAGAGAAGCGTGTCTGAATTCATTGTGTGACGTCATCACTTTCCACCAGTTCTGATCCGAATCTCAGAAGTTCGTAAAAAGTGTGGTGAAACTGCAGGCATAAAACATTCAGAGGTTGTAGTTTTTATGGTGTTTAAACGTTGAGTGTGTTTCCACGTGAAAATGAGCCTATGAGTGTAAAATTTCACCAATATTTTGTGATTTCCATGAACATTCATGTGATTAATATCTGCCAAACATCAGAATCTCACAGTTTGCAGACATTTTCAGAACATTTGTGACAGAAATGAATGAAATTGTGATTTTAATAGTTAGTTTGAATGTTCACGGTTTCCTCGCCGCGTTGACCCATCGTCCCTTTGCCTCAGACTCCCTCCAGCTGACACAGCTGTTGTCGGGCACAGTCGGTCTTACTCTGCGTGTGTGTCAGTGTTCGTGTGTCTGCTCGGCATGCCAAAACACCTTTCTGTCACCGTTAGCTCTGCCGTTTGCCCCCATGTTTCTGTTTGCATCCGTCCCGCTGTCTGACCCTGTCTTCCCACCCCGTTCTCCCTTCTCCTTTTGCACCCGGCACTTCCCTTCTGTCTTCCCATCCCGGCGATCCTCCCTTCCTCACTTCCGAACTCGTCCTCCTCTCCACCTGTCCCGAAACCTCTCCCTGCCGACGTCCTTCTGTCTCCACATGAACCCGGCGGATGCAGCCTGCGGGGTGAACTGCCACAAGGCCTGCCGAAGCCGCCTGGCTGTGGAGTGCCGGAAGAGAACGAAGAGCATCAGCCACGAGACACCTCCAGCCCTCCAGGCCAGGTCCTACAGCTTCCCCCCGCCTGCTAACACGCCTCCCAGCCTGCAGAATTCCGGTAAGAAGCGTCCACGTTGGCTTTTCATGCAGTAGTAGAAGACCAGGCTACATTTTACAGTCAGTTTAGTCGCTGCAGAAGGAATGCGTGACCTACGATATGACCTGCGATATGACCTGCAATATTACCTGCAATGTGACCCACGATATGACCTGTGATGTGACCTGCGATATGACCTGCAATGTAACCTACGATATGACCTGCGATGTGACCTGCAATATTACCTGCAATGTGACCCACGATATGACCTGTGATGTGACCTGCGATATGACCTGCAATGTAACCTACGATATGACCTGCGATGTGACCTGCAATATTACCTGCAATGTGACCCACGATATGACCTGTGATGTGACCTGCGATATGACCTGCAATGTAACCTACGATATGACCTGCGATGTGACCTGCGATATGACCTGCAATGTAACCTACGATATGACCTGCGATGTGACCTGCGATATGACCTGCAATGTAACCTACGATATGACCTGTGATGTGACCATGTGACCTGCTACGTGGCCTGCGATGTGACCATGTGACCTGCTACGTGGCCTGCGATGTGACCTGCGATGTGACCTGCGACTTGATCTGCGATGTGACCTGCGATGTGACGTGCGACTTGATCTGCGATGTGACCTGCAATGTGACCTGCGATGTGGCCTGCGATGTGGCCTGTGAGGTGACCTGCGATGTGGCCTGCGATGTGACCTGTGAGGTGACCTGCGATGTGGCCTGCGATGTGACCTGTGATGTGGCCTGTGAGGTGACCTGCGATGTGGCCTGCGATGTGACCTGTGAGGTGACCTGTGATGTGGCCTGTGATGTGACCTGCGATATGACCTGTGATGTGACCTGCGATGTGATCTGTGAGGTGACCTGTGATGTGACCTGTGATGTGACCTGTGAGGTGACCTGTGATGTGGCCTGTGATGTGACCTGTGAGGTGACCTGCGATGTGACCTGCGATGTGACCTGCGATGTGACCTGTGATGTGACCTGTGATGTGACCTGTGATGTGGCCTGCGATGTGACCTGTGATGTGACCTGTGATGTGGCCTGCGATGTGACCTGTGATGTGGCCTGCGATGTGGCCTGCGATGTGACCTGTGATGTGGCCTGCGATGTGATCTGTGAGGTGACCTGTGATGTGACCTGTGATGTGACCTGTGAGGTGACCTGTGATGTGGCCTGTGATGTGACCTGTGAGGTGACCTGTGATGTGACCTGCGATGTGGCCTGTGATGTGACCTGTGATGTGGCCTGCGATGTGACCTGTGATGTGACCTGTGATGTGGCCTGCGATGTGACCTGTGATGTGACCTGTGATGTGACCTGTGATGTGACCTGTGAGGTGACCTGCGATGTGACCTGCGATGTGACCTGTGATGTGACCTGTGATGTGACCTGTGATGTGGCCTGCGATGTGACCTGTGATGTGACCTGTGATGTGGCCTGCGATGTGACCTGTGATGTGGCCTGCGATGTGGCCTGCGATGTGACCTGTGATGTGGCCTGCGATGTGATCTGTGAGGTGACCTGTGATGTGGCCTGTGATGTGACCTGTGAGGTGACCTGTGATGTGACCTGCGATGTGACCTGCGATGTGACCTGTGATGTGACCTGTGATGTGACCTGTGATGTGACCTGTGATGTGGCCTGCGATGTGACCTGTGATGTGACCTGTGATGTGGCCTGCGATGTGACCTGTGATGTGGCCTGCGATGTGGCCTGCGATGTGACCTGTGATGTGGCCTGTGATGTGGCCTGCGATGTGACCTGTGAGGTGACCTGTGATGTGACCTGTGATGTGACCTGTGAGGTGACCTGTGATGTGGCCTGCGATATGACCTGTGATGTGACCTGTGATGTGACCTGTGAGGTGACCTGTGATGTGGCCTGTGATGTGGCCTGTGATGTGACCTGTGAAGTGGCCTGCGATGTGACCTGTGATGTGACCTGCGATGTGACCTGCGATGTGACCTGAGATGTGACCTGTGAGGTGACCTGTGATGTGGCCTGTGATGTGGCCTGTGATGTGACCTGTGATGTGACCTGTGATGTGACCTGCGATGTGACCTGTGATGTGGCCTGTGATGTGGCCTGTGATGTGACCTGTGATGTGACCTGTGATGTGACCTGTGATGTGACCTGCGATGTGACCTGTGATGTGACCTGCGATGTGACCTGTGAGGTGACCTGTGATGTGGCCTGTGATGTGGCCTGTGATGTGACCTGTGATGTGACCTGTGAGGTGACCTGTGATGTGGCCTGTGATGTGACCTGCGATGTGACCTGCGATGTGACCTGAGATGTGACCTGTGATGTGACCTGTGATGTGGCCTGTGATGTGACCTGTGAGGTGACCTGTGATGTGGCCTGCGATGTGACCTGTGATGTGACCTGTGATGTGGCCTGCGATGTGACCTGTGATGTGGCCTGCGATGTGACCTGTGATGTGGCCTGTGATGTGGCCTGCGATGTGACCTGTGATGTGACCTGCGATGTGGCCTGCGATGTGACCTGTGATGTGACCTGTGGTGTGACCTGTGATGTGGCCTGTGATGTGACCTGTGAGGTGACCTGTGATGTGGCCTGCGATGTGACCTGTGATGTGGCCTGTGATGTGACCTGTGATGTGACCTGTGATGTGACCTGTGATGTGACCTGTGATGTGGCCTGCGATGTGACCTGTGATGTGACCTGTGATGTGACCTGTGATGTGGCCTGCGATGTGACCTGTGATGTGGCCTGTGATGTGGCCTGTGATGTGACCTGTGAGGTGACCTGTGATGTGGCCTGCGATGTGACCTGTGATGTGACCTGTGATGTGACCTGTGATGTGACCTGTGATGTGGCCTGCGATGTGACCTGTGATGTGACCTGTGATGTGACCTGTGATGTTGCCTGCGATGTGACCTGAGGTGTGACCTGTGATGTGGCCTGTGATGTGACCTGTGAGGTGACCTGTGATGTGACCTGTGATGTGACCTGTGATGTGGCCTGCGATGTGACCTGTGATGTGACCTGTGATGTGACCTGTGATGTGGCCTGCGATGTGACCTGTGATGTGGCCTGCGATGTGACCTGTGATGTGACCTGTGAGGTGACCTGTGATGTGACCTGTGATGTGACCTGTGAGGTGACCTGTGATGTGACCTGTGATGTGACCTGTGATGTGACCTGTGATGTGGCCTGCGATGTGACCTGTGATGTGACCTGTGATGTGGCCTGTGATGTGACCTGCGATGTGACCTGTGATGTGACCTGTGATGTGACCTGTGATGTGGCCTGTGAGGTGACCTGTGATGTGACCTGTGAGGTGACCTGTGATGTGGCCTGTGATGTGGCCTGCGATGTGACCTGTGATGTGGCCTGTGAGGTGACCTGCGATGTGGCCTGTGATGTGACCTGTGATGTGGCCTGTGATGTGACCTGTGATGTGACCTGTGATGTGACCTGTGATGTGGCCTGCGATGTGACCTGTGATGTGACCTGTGATGTGGCCTGTGATGTGACCTGTGAGGTGACCTGCGATGTGGCCTGTGAGGTGACCTGTGATGTGGCCTGTGAGGTGACCTGTGATGTGACCTGTGATGTGGCCTGTGATGTGGCCTGCGATGTGACCTGTGATGTGGCCTGCGATGTGACCTGTGATGTGACCTGTGATGTGACCTGCGATGTGACCTGTGATGTGGCCTGCGATGTGACCTGTGATGTGGCCTGTGATGTGACCTGTGATGTGGCCAGTGATGTGACCTGTGATGTGGCCAGTGATGTGGCCTGTGATGTGGCCTGTGATGTGGCCTGTGATGTGGCCTGTGATGTGGCCTGTGAGGTGACCTGCGATGTGACCTGTGATGTGACCTGTGATGTGACCTGTGATGTGGCCTGCGATGTGACCTGTGATGTGGCCAGTGATGTGACCTGTGATGTGGCCAGTGATGTGGCCTGTGATGTGGCCAGTGATGTGACCTGTGATGTGGCCAGTGATGTGGCCTGTGATGTGGCCTGTGATGTGGCCTGTGAGGTGACCTGCGATGTGACCTGTGATGTGACCTGTGATGTGACCTGTGATGTGGCCTGCGATGTGACCTGTGATGTGGCCTGTGATGTGGCCTGTGATGTGGCCTGCGATGTGACCTGTGATGTGGCCTGTGATGTGACCTGTGATGTGACCTGCGATGTGACCTGTGAGGTGACCTGCGATGTGGCCTGTGATGTGGCCTGTGATGTGGCCTGCGATGTGACCTGTGATGTGACCTGCGATGTGACCTGTGAGGTGACCTGCGATGTGGCCTGTGATGTGGCCTGTGATGTGGCCTGCGATGTGACCTGTGAGGTGACCTGCGATGTGGCCTGTGATGTGGCCTGTGATGTGGCCTGTGATGTGACCTGTGATGTGACCTGCGATGTGACCTGTGAGGTGACCTGCGATGTGGCCTGTGATGTGGCCTGTGATGTGGCCTGCGATGTGACCTGTGATGTGACCTGTGATGTGGCCTGCGATGTGACCTGTGATGTGGCCTGTGATGTGGCCTGTGATGTGGCCTGTGATGTGGCCTGTGATGTGACCTGTGATGTGACCTGTGATGTGGCCAGTGATGTGACCTGTGATGTGACCTGTGATGTGACCTGTGATGTGGCCAGTGATGTGACCTGTGATGTGGCCTGTGATGTGGCCAGTGATGTGACCTGTGATGTGGCCTGTGATGTGGCCAGTGATGTGACCTGTGATGTGGCCTGTGATGTGGCCAGTGATGTGACCTGTGATGTGGCCTGTGATGTGGCCTGTGATGTGACCTGTGATGTGACCTGTGATGTGGCCTGCGATGTGACCTGTGATGTGACCTGTGATGTGACCTGTGATGTGGCCTGCGATGTGACCTGTGATGTGACCTGTGATGTGACCTGTGATGTGGCCAGTGATGTGGCCTGCGATGTGGCCTGTGATGTGGCCTGCGATGTGGCCTGCGATGTGACCTGTGATGTGACCTGTGATGTGACCTGTGATGTGGCCAGTGATGTGACCTGTGATGTGGCCTGTGATGTGACCTGTGATGTGACCTGTGATGTGGCCTGTGATGTGGCCTGTGATGTGACCTGTGATGTGGCCTGTGATGTGGCCTGTGATGTGGCCTGCGATGTGACCTGTGATGTGGCCTGTGATGTGGCCTGCGATGTGACCTGTGATGTGGCCTGTGATGTGGCCAGTGATGTGACCTGTGATGTGACCTGTGATGTGACCTGTGATGTGGCCTGTGATGTGACCTGTGATGTGACCTGTGATGTGGCCTGTGATGTGGCCTGTGATGTGACCTGTGATGTGGCCTGTGATGTGACCTGTGATGTGACCTGTGATGTGGCCTGTGATGTGGCCTGTGATGTGACCTGTGATGTGACCTGCGATGTGACCTGTGAGGTGACCTGCGATGTGGCCTGTGATGTGGCCTGTGATGTGGCCTGCGATGTGACCTGTGATGTGACCTGTGATGTGACCTGTGATGTGGCCAGTGATGTGACCTGTGATGTGGCCTGTGATGTGGCCAGTGATGTGACCTGTGATGTGACCTGTGATGTGGCCTGTGATGTGGCCAGTGATGTGACCTGTGATGTGGCCTGTGATGTGACCTGTGATGTGACCTGCGATGTGACCTGTGATGTGACCTGTGATGTGACCTGCGATGTGACCTGTGATGTGACCTGTGATGTGACCTGTGATGTGGCCAGTGATGTGACCTGTGATGTGGCCTGTGATGTGGCCAGTGATGTGGCCTGTGATGTGGCCTGTGATGTGGCCTGTGATGTGGCCAGTGATGTGACCTGTGATGTGGCCTGTGATGTGACCTGTGAGGTGACCTGCGATGTGACCTGTGAGGTGACCTGCGATGTGGCCAGTGTTTTCCATCAGAGCTTGGTGAACGTGGTGCCTACTTGGTTTTCCCCCACAATGAGCAGGACAACCTGCGAGGCTCATTGTGAACTGCAGCCTTCACATGATGTTTACGAAGCTTTTCCATCTGATCGATCCCCAACTCTTCGTGCTCTCTGTTCTCGACAGTAATTGCTGAAGAGGATCTCGAGACGGTGGAGGAAGGAGTGTTTGACGTCCATTTATAACCAGGTGACAGAGTCTTCTTAATGACGTGACCTTTATGTTATTTATTGATTTCCACTTGAGTTAATAACATTGTGTTTAGCTCTGAAGTGCAGGAGGAAGACTTGTGGACTTTATTTGACTCTTGACTCGGGCTTTATTGAGTGAAGTTACTTGAGGAAATTGATCAGACTTTGAACGGTTCCTTGTGAAGCCCAGAGGATTTATCCAGCTTTTCGCCATATCCAGTACGCCACTGAAACTGGCTTTAATGGGCGAAATCAGCCTGTTTAATATTCATTGTGGGGTTAGGATGGTGTTGGGAGGAGTTTGGAGCCTGTAAGCTGTTAGAAATGCTCTTCGTGTTGTAAAGCTGTTCTGTCATGGAGCAACACTGACACATGTTAGAAAAGGGATTTCTCACCTCCATCGTCCTCCTTTAAAATATGAAAATAAAGATCAATACGTGTGCCGTCATAGCTGTAGGGGAAGTAGGTTGAGGTGTTTTTCTGGCCCTTTGAAAAACATCAGTGCAGCTTCGAGGCTGAATTCACAGCCTGCATATGAAGATGAGCTGCGAAGCTTCAATGAAAGAGCAGCTTTCTGTTTGATTCCAGTTGTTCTTAAAGGCCTCACAAGAGAAACCAATCAGTGTTAAGAGACAGAAAGGAAAAAGCAAGCGGAGATAAGAGGAAAAATTAAGCCTAATTTCCCTTTGGAGGAATGATTCTTCTTCTTTTGTCTTATGAGAATGAGCCTATTACTGAGGTGGGAGCTGCTGTTCTCTCAAACTGGCTAATTAAACACCACAAATGTAAAATAAATGACCAGAAACAACTATAAACGGATATGTGGCCTAAAGAATGTTTACAGGTTTTTAGTTTGGCTTCACTGAAGGTCTTAAACATATGAAAGATGATCTTTTTTCTGTATTAAGGTTTCTGTGTTACACAGTGATGCATTTTCATGTTCTTTACTTGCAGTTTTACCCCCAATACTAAATATGAGCGTCTCACATCCACACAGGAGCCGTGACTGAGGATGAAGAGGCCAGTGGCAGTCTTCATCTCTTTATTTTATTATCCCCCCCCACCTCATCCCTGCAGTCGGTGATCAACAGTCAACAAAGCGAGGATCCAGAAAGTTCCACGGCGTGTTGGAAAAGCCTGGACAGACGGGAGAGGATGCACAGAGGAAGCCTCCATGCTGCCACACAGTGGGCTCAGTCTGCAACAGCATCTCTGCGTCTCTGGGATGTGTCTGCATCTGGGATCCGGGTCCGCCAACAGTGTTTCTGCATCATCTTCCACCTAAAACAGGAAATAATCCACAAATCTGTATTTTGTCTGTGGAAAGTCTGTTTTTTCTGCAGTCATAAAAGAGGTGCTGTTATTGCCAAGAATGTAAAGCTGCCACCCAGACTAAGCTATGATCCTCTTTTTCCCGGTTTTTGCTCGTGGTTTAGCTTTGGAAACTTCCTGATGATTACCAGTGTAGATGTCCGGTGAAGTGCTGATCCGTGGTGACCCATGTGGACTACATACGTGGAGCAGTGATATATGTTTGGGTATGCGTAGTTATGTCGTCTCAGAATGCTGTGAATGTAGCTGAAACAGAGAAAGTCTGCTGCCAGATGAAGGAGCTTCTGTCCTGACAGCCGACTGAGGGATTCCTCTTGTTTTGTCTTCTACTGTCAGCCAAAGCGAGAAGAAGGGAAACCGCAGCCCAAGTCTAATGAGGCTTCTCGTTTGACAGCAGCTTATAAGAACATGTTCCTGAGACTCTGTTTCATGCCAGTTGTGTTTGGCTATTTTATTCCTGCATGCTGCCTGCAAACATCGGTGTCTTCTGGTTTTTATCAGCTGTGATGCAGCGCGGCGAGTTGCCATGTATGCTGCAGCAGCCGGCGTCTTTGTGCCTGTGGAGAGATGAATTCAGACGGCGAGCGACAGCTTGCTAACTGCTGCTTTGTCTTTGAATGAGACTCCTCAGATAACAGGTATTTAAAAGATGCAGGCCCTGCTCCTGTCTCCTTGCCTAACAAAGTGTGTTTCTTGTGTTCCAGAAATCGCTTCGTCCCGCTTCTTGTGAGTCATCAGTATCAGAACAGCAGGCGTCGTTCACATGTGTGTTGGTGTGACTAATCAGAGTAATAGTGGAAAAGGTGTTAGTGTCATATTCCGTCCTTTGCTGAGCTCTTGTGCTTGACCCCGCTGGCTTGAGGCGAACACTTCACTGGGAATCTGACAACACTCAGAGCTGTGATGTGGTTCTGCTGCACTGAAACACACGTTGAATAAATATTTTACCTAAAGTGTTTTGCCATCTGTGTCTCGTGTCTTATCAGACTGACCAACACGGGTTGTGTCATGTATGTAATAAACAACATGCATGTCGACCACTTTAGTATGTCAACCTGATCCAACTTCTTGTTTGCAAATATCTGACCAGCCAATCACACGGCAGCAACTCAGCACCTGTAGTCATGTCGACTTGATGGAGACGACTTGCTGAAGGTCAAACTGAGCATCAGAATCAGGAGATTTAAGCGTGTTGGTCTGAGTGTTTACTGGGATTTTCACACACAACCATCTCCAGGGTTTCCAGAGAAGGTCTGAAGAAGAGGAAACATCCAGCAGTTGTCTGGACCAGGAGGTCTGCTTGGTGTCAGAGGTCAGAGGAGACTGGTCAGACTGGTTGGAGATGATGGAAAGACAACAGGAAGTCCAGTCAGCACTGGTTCCAGCCAAGATCTGCAGAACATCATCTCTGAACACACAACCCGTCCAGCCTGGAAGCAGATGGTCTCCAGCAGCAGAAGACCACAGCGGGTTCCCTCCTGTCAGTAAGAACAGGAAACTGAGGCTACAATTCACACAGACTCACCAGAACTGGACAATAGAAGATGGAGAAACGTTGCTGGTCTGATGAGTCTCCAGTTCAGCTCCACATCCACATGGTAGGATCAGAATCTGCCGGAAACATCATGACAACATGGATCCATCCTGCTTCTGGTCCCCTTAGTCCCAACATGACCTGGTTTAACCTCCACAGCCTATCTGTGGAGGAACGGGAGATTCTCCTCATGATGTCCAGCAACTGAGTGGGACTTCATGTCAACAGTACTTGCACCTGATAAAGTAACCAGTATAATAGATTTTTAACACATAAAACTACTTTAAAACTTCTCCTGACTTTAATATAAAACAGAAATAAAAAACACAAAAATTTATTTATTTATTTTTTTGCACAGATGCTCCTGTGTGTGCTTTGCTTGTAGTAAATCTCATCTGGAGGTTTGGAGTCTGAACCAGCTCAACCAGCGTGCATCATGGCTGCTAATCAAGTTCTTCAGGGTCATTTCACTCTAATAGGGATATTGCTCCATTCAGAAGACTCTTCTACCACACAGGAATTCAGTAAATGATGTTATTTTTGCTTGTGATCAAAGAGATCTGCTACTGGGATGAAAGTATTAAATGTTTTTATTTCAGCAGCATCAGTATCTTTAACTCTCCCACATGAGGGGAATAAAAACAGCCAAACCAAAGAAGCTGTTAGTTCCTAAAATGGGAATATTACATAATTGTTGTTCAGTTTGCTGAGTTAACAGAACAACTTAAACTCAAGCAGAGCGTGAGCTAAATAAAAGATCAGACGAGACACTCCAGCAGGAGGAGTTATGAGATGATTCTGCTAACTGCAGCTGTAAGGCTGATAAGTAGAACATTTCTTCACCAGATCGCCCCGTTGTGCTTGTATAGCCTGCAGCACGTTCAAATATTGATGCAGGTATTTGTCATCATTTCCAGACTCAGTCCTTTCCCTGCAGAGGACCGTTCTGCAGCACGGTGTCAGGAAAAAGAAGAATTCTCCTGAACCTCATCACTCTGCCCTTCACGTCACCATGATCCAGTGCCCTCCGCCTGTCTATTATCAGCAGCAATAACCAGTCCTGGATGAGCGCTGGAGTCAATGCCACATCTAATTACTGCCAGAGATGAAGGCGGTGGAGGTCTGTGATTGCCTGGCCCCCGCTCTGTGTTCTGGTCAATAGCAGGACATTGATCCGGCCATGTTCAGCCTTTTGCCGGGGTCCAGAGCTGCTAAATGCTCTCGCATGTACAGCTGGATGAATGTAGTTTTTACTTTTGTTTCTGCACTGAATCATGAAAGATGATGCAGAAACACAAGGAAACAGGTAAGCAGAAGGCACACTGCTATCATGTGATGATGGTGATTGATCCCTGATGCAGCTAGACACACCCCTTCTCACCACCCCCCCCCCCCCCCCCCCCCCCCCCCCCCCAGAAGTCAGCTGGACCGCTCCTCACAGTCCACGTGATCATCCTCCACACTGAACATCTTTCCTTGCTGACTGATACCTCCCCCTGAGCGGCAGAAAAGCTCTCCTGGCAGGCGCAGCCATTTAGCCTGCAGCCTGAGTGATATTGATCTGCAAAGTCTGAAATGAGGGAAATTGAAAAGCACCGCAGCTAATTGTATAGTAATGAAGGCAGGAGGGAAATGGCCTCACACACTGTCTCACACTGTGACCTCCACAGCAAGGGAAAGAAAGATTAGTGGCCTGATAGATGAAACACATTCCAGCTACAGTGTCATGCCCCCCCCAACAGACTGCACAGGTCCATCGTCCTGTTCAGTCTGGAACAGATTCAACACACAGCATCCGGATGATCTGCAGAGAATCTGCTGCCTACCAACTGGGAGGATTCCTTTCAGCAGATTCCCATTAAACCCTATCCTGGATGGAGGAAGCATCTGCTGCTATGAGTAACTACAAGCTGTATTGATTTTCTGAGGAGCAGATCACTCTTAGATTTCCTCACGTAACACTAATGAACAGATCATTGATTTGATGTCTGCTCATCAAAACGCGGGACTGCCGCCAAGCTCTGTGATAATTTGACGTCAGCTTGTTTTCTTTGAGCCCAGCGAGGCACCTGTGATGTGCGACCCCGTCCCCTTCATGGTGCTCTGACTGCAGGCTTCTGGAGCTGAGACGAGGGGCGGTCGTGGCTCTCGTCGACCACTTGGGGGCAACATTGAGCTGCCTAAATGCAGGCCGGATGAGGACTGGCTCCCCAGCAGGGAGGTGGGAACAGTTCCAGTGATGTGGCAAAAACAGAGTCCCTGTCAGGGTGTTGGGTGAATCACAATGCAGCACCACAATGCAGATAACAGTACAGCGTTTGTAGTTTCTGCTGCTCCCCATCAAAATCGAACCTGTGCGATATTCACAACATGAAGCAAACCTACTGTTCATTAAATCCTCTCCTTCTTGTGAACTGGTGAGGTAAAGATAAGATCCTCCAGTGGCAGGAAAGGGGTTACGTTTGAGGCTTTATCATTATATCACATCAACAAATCCCCGCCAGTCTACAAACATCACACACAAATTTGGTTGTAAAGTAAAAACAAGCTTCAGTGAAGGCGTCCGTAGCGCTCAAGCTCCTCTTCCTTCTGTCAACATGGAAGAAGAAGAAGCTTGACTGTCTCTTACAAAGTGCAAGAGGTCGTATTGGCCGGCTGTGGCCTTCGTTGTATTCAGCTCGTTGCTGACTCTGGCGAAGCCCCCGGTGCCACGGGGGGGTTGAATCCTCATTAGGGTAGAATCAGTCATGATGAATATTGCTTTAAGAAAATTTACTTATGCATAAGTGGGAGCTGGCCTTTGAGTTCTAGTCTGTAAGAATGGAAAAAACACACTTGTTTAGTCAGGTTTAATTCTGTGCTCTTTTTATCCTCCGGAGGATTTTTAATGGCTGATAGAAAACAGAAAATACAAGGCTGTGCTTCCTCCAGCTGCTTTGTAACATCAGGCAACAGGAGAAAAAGGCTAATGCTAGCTGCAACGTATTGATAGATCCTACCTCACCTGCAAATACGAAGCGATTCACAATTAGAAACCTGCCAACCCTTCACGTCCTCGGCCATTTTCTCCACTTCTGCCTGCAGAAGTCTCATTTAGCGGTGGCTGATACCAAATCAAATTACTGAGGCTTGGAGGATGGACACAAAATCAATGGCGTTGCATCTGCAGCGGCCAACCGCTCACATATTTAATATTCCTGAAGCAGCGGAGCAAACGAAGGAGGCAGGCGAGGGAGGGAAGTAAACCTCAGCAGCAACTGCGTTTGACTGATGGACCTGTAGATTGTATCTGGTGACCCTGGCATCACGGAGAGCCAGGCGCTTCAGACTTATCTGCTGTGTGTACAGCCAGGTCGCCGCTGTTGTTGTTCAGAACCCCCTCCCCCCAATAAAAAGTGGAAATACAACAAGATTGCCCCTTGCTGTACTTTACAGTTCTTTTGCTTTTCAGCCTCTCCGTGTTTTTGAAGATTCCACTTTGGCACATATAGCTGCTTTGAGGTATTCATGAAAGCCCAGATATGATGGGCTATAAAAGTATGCATGCATAAATGACTGCAATAAAGAGCTTTCTCTAAATGCAGGCTATCATCTCTCTGAAATGGGAGATATATTTCATCAGTGAATGCATCAAACAGTCTACCTTCAATCCACAGCATCTCAGCGATCCTGTGTTTCAGCCTTTATGGCTTTCTGTCCGTCTGTCACTCCTTCGTTTGTCTGATGTTTCCCATGTAGGAATGATTTATGATGGAAGTATTTGTTATTCTCTTTGTCATGCCTTTTGGCCAAGGATCGTACTAATTCTATTTTGTTCATGATGTACATAAATAAGGTTAAAAAACAAGAGTTCATAGTTAATAAATATTAAGAATGAGTCCATGCTTAAAAGGGTTAAATATGTTAAGATCGAAAATTAGACAGCGTAAGACATCTGTATTGCAAACAATCTTTGTGATATCGATCATACCGTTACCTGAGCGAGTGAGCGCTCTTAACATAGAAAAGGTCTTTGACGTATTTTGCCTGGTACGATGAAAGTAAAGCAGCAGCTCATATACACGCTAAATGTACCCTCATACTCTTGTACCTTGGAAAACTTTCGTCTTTGTAAGTATTAATGTTAAGAAAACACTGGCATATGTGTTTGTATTATTTTTGTTGCTAGAAATATGTTGGTAATGTGATATGCACATGAGGTTTGAGCTAGGCCACCAACTTCCACTGTAGCATTGAGATGTGTGTGTCAGCCAGTAATTTGTTCTTCTTTTCTGTATGTTTCAGTTACAAAAGAAAAAGTGGAAATGCAAATATAATTCATAAAAATCTTCAATAAGAAACAAGAAAAGCAAGCCTTGCGTGGAGAACTTTTTTTTAATATTTGCTGCTTTGTTCGCTGGCTGTCTAACTTCACATAGGCACGTGTTGTGAGGACAGCACACTCTTTTCCCCCTTTGACCTACCAGGGATAAAAACAGTCACTCATACAGTAAGTTTAAAGACCAGATGAAGGAGCTAAGTCTAATCAAAGCTACTGAGATATCTTGGCCCGAGAGTGTTTTGACGCGCCGCGTCACCGTGATTGACTTCACTCAGATTGCCTAATTTCAAGTTCATCCATCTTTTATTCCAGCTTAATCTTGTGGCATTTACACGTCGCGCCCTGCGGTCAAAAACCATTTGCCTTCCGGTCCAAACATCTACCAAACTAGTTCCCCCTGCCCAGGTAACAATACAGTGCCCTCTAACAGCACCAATGAGAACACAGCTAAAGAAATCGGCTCCTATACCAGATAAGGACCTTTGCAGGAAATGCATAAATTGCTAAAATCCAACGACGACTTTAAAAACGGGTTAATGTTTGAGTTGCTTTTATTTTCTTATAATCAGTAACAAAGCTTCAGTCTTATCAGTCTGACACAGCATTGTTAATGTAGGGCGACTTTTCTTTTCAGGTTCAGTTTATTGAGGTTTGCAGCAGTCTGAAGGTCCCGCCACAACGTTCCCGTCCGGCTGAAGTCCGGACTTTGACGGGATCATGTCAACAACTTGACTCTTTTCTGTTTCAGTCATTCTGCTGCTGTTTGGGATCCTTGTCCTTGTTGTTTTTTATGAAAGGGTATGTATGAACACAGTAACTGTGAACTTGTTTGGATTTTTAATAACTGGGTTTTACTGTGAAGTGGTGCTGTCTAAATAAAGCTAAACTGCTAAGCCTAGCTAGCTAGCTAGCCAAACTCTATCTGTCAGACAGATGGACTCAGGTCAGATTCTAACCAGAGTCCAGAGGATTTTATGGTTCACTCAGTGACTGTAAGGTGTCCAGGTCCTGATCATCATCCCTCCACCACCGTGCTGGACAGCTGTACGAGGTGGTTGTGCTGAAATGCTGAGTTTTCTGCATTGTGACCAAACATCTCCACGCTGTTCAGAAGGCGTTGTCCCAGAGGTCTTGTGGTTTAGAGCAGATCTAAACAGGCGGCCCTGTTCTTTTCAGAGAGAAGTCATTCTCAACCCTTCCAAACAGGCTATACTTACTTACTTACAGGCTGTACAGGCTATACTATCACTGGGGTGTCTGACTTGCAGGTCTGATCTTGCACCAAACTTGCTGGGAGATCCACTCCTGGCTAGACGTGTTGCATAATATAAGACCTGGAGGACCATACAGTGTTTTCTTTATGTCCTGATTTGTAAAACAGAAGAGAAAAAGTTTCATATTTCACACGACTGTGTTTCCAGCCTGGTGGCAAAGCCTCCAAACCTGCCAGAGAAGCTGTCTGTACACCTCCATGTGGTAGAAAGATGCCAGGTTATCTGCAAAGAGACAGCCAGCAGTACATGTGGTCCTGGAAGCAAAAACATGAACTGAAATTCCACGATGCCATAGAAACAGATTTGTTTTGGCAAACTATCAGATGATTCAGGAAGTGGAGGCAGAGCCTTGCCTACGCTCTTCCCAGCAGGGGACGAGAACTGTTGACCCCATGTTAGTGTACAGTGAAGTAGAAGGAAGAAGATGCCGTGGAATTCCTCACACTTGCTGTAAGAAAAGCAAGACTGAAGATATTGCAGGAAACATTCTCCAACTCCGTGGCAGAGGTCACTGCGGTCGTGGCGACCGCATCGACAAACGGCTTGCTGTGGATGATGGATACTGCTGGGTTGTCTTGGTTTGGACGCCTGCTCCAAGTTGCAGTCTAAGCTACGAGCAGCAGACAGAATGAGACTATGGAACAACACATTACTAAGCCTGCAATAAGACTCAGCTGAGTCAGCTCAGGTGATTCTCACATGTGATTGACTTATTCCTGAATGCTTTCCCATGTCGGCAATGCTGCTCTGTCCATTCTGGAAGAGACCCTGGGGCAGGCCCGGAGCACAGCAGAGGGGATTACATGTCTTACCTGGCCTGAGAACCTCGTTGGATGTACAAGGAGTTATGGAGTCTGTGTCTTCGCATGCTTTCAGTGATACCTGAAAGAGAATCAAGAAGTAGAAAGATGTACAATCAAGCCCACCCTCCATGAATAATTGCCTTCCTCCACCTTGTTTTATTCAAAATGGAGGCAAATGGGAAGTAAAGATGCTTCCCAAGCAAGCAGAAAAGCCCCGCTCAAAATAGTAGCTTTGTCACAGCCTGTTTAGTTGCGTAACCCACCTTGACGGTGAGCACAGAATAGCAAAGCAGCGGAACTAATATAAGTATCATAATGCCTCAATTCTGAGCAGGGAACACTCATAAGTTATTCACAGAACCTCCCTTTTCCCTGCTCTCGCCCTCTTATCAAATCAAGCTCAGGACAAATATAGTCGTGGATGTTGAGTGACAAAAAAGGGATGGAAAGACCAAAAAGAGAAAATACGGACGGCGGATCAGCCATGCCAGGGCAAAACATCATCTAAGGGCAACTATTTAAGGCTTTTAGAAGTCTTCTACAGACATGGTAGTGACCGTGGTCAGAAGAGGTTGCTAAAGATTTATACGCCCATAAGAGAGAAGGATTCTCCAAAACCTTTCAGGTTTTTATGAGAAGACACCCGAGAGGCATGTAAAACTTACCTTTATTAAAGACTACTTAAGCAGCATTTATGATGCCCAGGAGCGTTTGCTGATAGATATAACCTTAACCGTGCTTTATGTGGGTTTATGAGATTTACAGTTCGTTGCTCTGGAAGCGTGTCGGCGAACAGTGATGGAAGAGTGAAGATGTTTTAGTTTGACGAGCGGATCCCCAGAATGTGTCGTTGGGCTGAAGACAGTCCCAGCAGGGGGCTGTGGGAGGGGAAACACCCTGCAGGAGTTGTCGGCATATTGCAGGACAAACATAGATAATAGGGAGGATAATCCTTAAACCTTAAGCTCACACCCGACTATTTAACCTCCCAGAAATCACCTGATATTAAGTGTGAAGAGTTGCTGACAGGAAGAAGGAAGAATCCCCTTTTCGTTCCTCTGAAACTTCCAAACATGACTCAGAGGAAAAGTCATGCCTTCGCATCGTGCCTGGAAAATCCTCAGGAGAGGTTTCTGCTTGTCCCAGACTCACATGGGGGGCTTTCAACCCCAGTAGGGGCTCTCTGGCCCGGGGAAGGGATTCTGCATGCACTCCCAGGCATAAAAACCTGAATCTACAGGCGCAGTCAGCCAAGCCCGAGCCGGTCAGGCCGATGTCGCTCTCTTTTCCCCTCTCAATTCCTTCTCCTCTGCTCTCATCCCGCTCTCATCGCCTTGGTTTTAATTGCTTTGAAGCTGAGTGCTCACCTCAGGGAGCTCAACAGGATGTTTTACAGAGCTTTGGGGAGACTGACTATTAATAAATAATACCTCCCTTCTGTCCTCTGTCTTCAGCGCGCTCTCTACACCGCAGTGAGATGGCGGGAGCACGCCACAGAGCTAACAGGTCTTGGACTTTCTTTTCAGGCATCGAAGCTGAAGCAGGAGAGTCGTTTTAAAAAGAAAAGAGGGAAAATATGTGTTGCATTAAATATAGCTGGGCATTGTCTGGCAGCGCCGCTCAGCCTGTTAAGACATTCTGCAGTGAGAGAGACAAAGTGAAAAGCGTGTTATCTTGATTATTCTGCAGTCAGAACTCCATGTGCAATTATCATCCTAAATGAAGTTGGCGTCGCCCCTCGGAAATATGTCTTCTATTCGGACTCACAGCAGCTTTCTGGCTGCACTGAGCTTTGAGGATTTGCTTTGTTGTTGCCCTGAAAGGCATTAGAGTGTAAGATTTTTACACTCTATAAAAGAGCGTTATACGTCTCCAAAGCTTTCATAACGGTATTGACCTTATAACAGAGCTAAACACTGCAGAAACAATAGCTCCCACATGCCCTCCCTAAAAGCCTGCCGTTTCACACTTTGACTCACCTTTATCCAAAGGGTAACACTTGAGTCGGTACTCTTTAAAGAAAACATCGACCTGAAAACTGCTCTAATGTAAATATAATAGATCTGCGTGATGTAACCGGATTCTCAAGGCTCTCTGCATCACGTCTGAAAAACATGTTTCAAGGCATCAAACTCGAGATGAGGAGGATTATGATGAAGAGCACAGCAAGGAAATGCAGACTGGGTCATAATTTAGTTGCATTTTACCAGGAAAACACTAATGTCCCAGTAACTTTAACCCTTTATCACAAAGTGACCGATGAGCTTGTATTTCCTAAATCTTTGAGTAAAATTATTTCATCGTTCAGATTCTAGGAATCTTTCAATTCACTTTTTATTTATCATAAAATATTTTCATTTTAGTTTTTTAGTTCCTGAATGAAAACAATTTAAGTCACCTCCCTTCTGGTGCACAACGTGGGTCAGAAATCAGCCACATCCACATTCTGAGCAATTTCATGTGTGTTGTTGTGATGTTCTAAAAATCCTAAAAAACTGATCATATTTAGTGATTCTAACCAGCAGGAGATTTTCTTTGTGTTCCGTCTGTGCAGTGTGTAAGACTTACCTGCATGTCCAGAGCCCACCGCGGCTGTTCAGACCTGCTCCCGCAGCTCAACTCCCTCCATGACAGCTATGCTACTAATTAGGTGCTGTAATGCATCATGATAAAAGGGGGAGATATTGAAGTTTAAAAAGGAAGAGGAGGTGTGAGATTGATCTGGTCCTAAATGATAGAGGAATTGATCACGCTTGAACATGGTGAAGGCAGCGATAATGTTCACTAATGAGGAAGAATAGCCATTACTGACAGAGCTAACAGATATGTGGGCAATCTCGCACGCTGATTAAAAAGGCTTATGAGCACCGTGATGCGTTTGTCCTCCATATTTAGTGGGAAAAAGAGAGGAGAGGGGAAGACCTGAAGGAGACAATGATAAAGCCAGCGGTCATTTCTGGATTTGGTCCCAAACTGTGGAGAAAAATAACATGCTAGCTTGCTTATTTTGATGCAGCTAACTATTGCTAAGTGCAGAAGCATGCTAACCCTCCGGTTGGTTTGTACATGAAAAGAGATGAAGATGGATACATGATTTAAGCCTTTCTCCAAATGTATATCATGTATATTTATCCTAGAAACACAAAGTGTCAATAAATGTAATGTCATAATCATTCCCAGAGTGGGAGCTGGTTCTATGGAGAGGGGTTGTAGTCGACTGCAGGTAGACTACAGTCTACCTGGAGTCTACCTGGAGTCTACCTGGAGTCTACCTGGAGACTACCTGGAGTTCACCTGGAGACTACCTGGAGTCTACCTGGAGACTACCTGGAGTCCACCAGGAGACTACCTGGAGTCTACCTGGAGTCCACCAGGAGACTACCTGGAGTCCACCAGGAGACTACCTGGAGACTACCTGGAGACTACCTGGAGTCCACCAGGAGACTACCTGGAGTCTAACTGGAGTCTAACTGGAGTCTAACTGGAGTCTAACTGGAGACTACCTGGAGTCTACCTGGAGTCTACCTGGAGTCTACCTGGAGTCTACCTGGAGACTACCTGGAGTCTACCTGGAGTCTACCTGGAGTCTACCTGGAGTCTACCTGGAGACTACCTGGAGTCTAACTGGAGTCTAACTGGAGTCTAACTGGAGTCTAACTGGAGACTACCTGGAGACTACCTGGAGACTACCTGGAGTCCACCAGGAGACTACCAGGAGACTACCTGGAGTCTACCTGGAGTCTACCTGGAGTCTACCTGGAGACTACCTGGAGTCTAACTGGAGTCTAACTGGAGTCTAACTGGAGTCTAACTGGAGCCTACCCGGAGTCTACCCGGAGTCTACCCGGAGTTCACCCGGAGTTCACCCGGAGTTCACCCGGAGTCTACCCGGAGTCTACCCGGAGTCTACCCGGAGACTACCCGGAGACTACCCGGAGACTACCTTGAGACTACCTGGAGTCCACCTGGAGTCCACCTGGAGTCCACCTGGAGTCTACCTGGAGACTACCTGGAGTCTACCTGGAGACTACCTGGAGACTACCTGGAGACTACCTGGAGACTACCTGGAGTCCACCTGGAGTCCACCTGGAGTCCACCTGGAGTCCACCTGGAGTCCACCTGGAGACTACCTGGAGACTACCTGGAGTCTACCTGGAGTTCACCTGGAGTTCACCTGGAGACTACCTGGAGACTACCTGGAGACTACCTGGAGACTACCTGGAGACCACCTGGAGTCCACCTGGAGACTACATGGAGTCTAACTGGAGACTACCTGGAGACTACCTGGAGTCTACCTGGAGTCTACCTGGAGACTACCTGGAGTCCACCTGGAGACTACCTGGAGTGAACCTGGAGTGAACCTGGAGTGAACCTGGAGTGAACCTGGAGTCTACCTGGAGTCTACCTGGAGACTACCTGGAGACTACCTGGAGACTACCTGGAGTCTACCTGGAGTCTACCTGGAGACTACCTGGAGTTCACCTGGAGACTACCTGGACTTCACATGGAGACTACCTGGAGTCTACCTGGAGTTCACCTGGAGTCTACCTGGAGTCTACCTGGACACTACCTGGAGTCCACCAGGAGACTACCTGGAGTCCACCAGGAGACTACCTGGAGTGAACCTGGAGACTACCTGGAGACTACCTGGAGACCACCTGGAGACCACCTGGAGTCTCACTGGAGACTACCTGGAGTCTACCTGGAGACTACCTGGAGTCTACCTGGAGACTACCTGGAGTGAACCTGGAGACTACCTGGAGACCACCTGGAGACTACCTGGAGACTACCTGGAGTGAACCTGGAGACTACCTGAAGTGAACCTGGAGTGAACCTGGAGACTACCTGGAGTCTACCTGGAGACTACCTGAAGACTACCTGGAGACTACCTGAAGACTACCTGGAGACTACCTGGAGTCCACCTGGAGTCTACCTGGAGACTACCTGGAGACTACCTGTAGTGAACCTGGAGACTACCTGGAGTGAACCTGGAGACTACCTGGAGTTCACCTGGAGTCCACCTGGAGTCCACCTGGAGTCCACCTGGAGTCCACCTGGAGTCTACCTGGAGTCTACCTGGAGACTACCTGGAGTCCACCTGGAGTCCACCTGGAGTCTACCCGGAGTCTAACTGGAGACTACCTGGAGTCTACCTGGAGTTCACCTGGAGTTCACCTGGAGTTCACCTGGAGACTACCTGGAGTCCACCTGGAGTCCACCTGGAGACTACCTGGAGACTACCTGGAGTCTACCTGGAGACTACCTGGAGACCACCTGGAGACCACCTGGAGTCTACCTGGAGTGAACCTGGAGACTACCTGGAGTTCACCTGGAGTCCACCTGGAGTCCACCCGGAGTCCACCCGGAGTCTAACTGGAGACTACCTGGAGACTACCTGGAGTCTACCTGGAGTCTACCTGGAGTTCACCTGGAGTTCACCTGGAGTTCACCTGGAGACTACCTGGAGACTACCTGGAGTCCACCTGGAGACTACCTGGAGTCTACCTGGAGACTACCTGGAGACCACCTGGAGACCACCTGGAGTCTACCTGGAGTGAACCTGGAGTCTACCTGGAGTCTACCTGGACACTACCTAGAGTCCACCTGGAGTCCACCTGGAGTCCACCTGGAGTCCACCTGGAGACTACCTGGAGACTACCTGGAGTCCACCTGGAGTCCACCTGGAGTCCACCTGGACACTACCTAGAGTCCACCTGGAGTCCACCTGGAGTCCACCTGGAGTCCACCTGGAGTCCACCTGGAGTCTACCTGGAGTCTACCTGGACACTACCTGGAGTCTACCTGGACACTACCTAGAGTCCACCTGGAGTCCACCTGGAGTCCACCTGGAGTCCACCTGGAGTCTACCTGGAGTCTACCTGGACACTACCTGGAGTCTACCTGGAGACTACCTGGAGTTCACCTGGAGTTCACCTGGAGTCTACCTGGAGTCTACCTGGAGACTACCTGGACACTACCTGGAGTCCACCAGGAGACTACCTGGAGTCCACCAGGAGACTACCTGGAGTCCACCTGGAGTCCACCTGGAGTCCACCTGGAGTCCACCTGGAGTCTACCTGGAGACTACCTGGAGTCCACCTGGAGACTACCTGGAGTCCACCTGGAGACTACCTGGAGTCCACCTGGAGTCTACCTGGAGACTACCTGGAGTCCACCTGGAGACTACCTGGAGTCTACCTGGAGACTACCTGGAGTCTACCTGAAGTGAACCTGGAGACTACCTGGAGTCTACCTGGAGACCACCTGGAGTCTCACTGGAGTCTACCTGGAGTCTACCTGGAGACTACCTGGAGTCTTACCTGGAGTCTTACCTGGAGTCTTACCTGGAGTCCACCTGGAGACTACCTGGAGACCACCTGGAGTCTACCTGGAGACTACCTGGAGACTACCTGGTGACTACCTGGAGACTACCTGGAGTCTACCTGGAGACTACCTGGAGTGAACCTGGAGACTACCTGAAGTGAACCTGGAGTGAACCTGGAGTGAACCTGGAGTTCACCTGGAGTTCACCTGGAGACTACCTGGAGACTACCTGGAGACCACCTGGAGATTACCTGGAGTCTACCTGGAGACTACCTGGAGTGAACCTGGAGACTACCTGAAGTGAACCTGGAGTGAACCTGGAGTGAACCTGGAGTTCACCTGGAGTTCACCTGGAGACTACCTGGAGACTACCTGGAGACCACCTAGAGACTACCTGGAGTGAACCTGGAGACTACCTGGAGTGAACCTGGAGACTACCTGGAGTCTACATGGAGACTACCTGGAGTGAACCTGGAGACTACCTGGAGACTACCTGGAGTCTACCTGGAGACCACCTGGAGTCTGACTGGAGTCTACCTGGAGTCTACCTGGAGACTACCTGGAGTCTACCTGTAGTGAACCTGGAGTCTACCTGGAGTCCACCTGGAGACTACCTGGAGTGAACCTGGATACTACCTGGAGTCTACCTGGAGACTGCCTGGAGACTCCCTGGACTCTACCTGGAGTGAACCTGGAGTCCACCTGGAGTGAACCTGGAGTCCACCTGGAGTCTACCTGGAGTCCACCTGGAGTGAACCTGGATACTACCTGGAGTCTACCTGGAGACCGCCTGGAGTCCACCTGGAGTCTACCTGGAGACTACCTGGAGTGAACCTGGAGACCACCTGGAGACTACCTGGAGTCTACCTGGAGACTACCTGGAGTGAACCTGGAGACTACCTGGAGACTACCTGGAGTGAACCTGGAGACCACCTGGAGTCTACCTGGAGACTACCTGGAGTCCACCTGGAGACTACCTGGAGTGAACCTGGAGACCACCTGGAGTCTACCTGGAGTCTACCTGGAGACTACCTGGAGACCACCTGGAGTGTACTTGGAGACTACCTGGAGTGAACCTGGAGACTACCTGGAGTCTACCTGGAGTGAACCTGGAGACTACCTGGAGACTACCTGGAGTCTACCTGGAGACTACCTGGAGTGAACCTGGAGACTACCTGGAGTCTACCTGGAGACTACCTGGAGTCTACCTGGAGACCACCTGGAGTCTACCTGGAGACCGCCTGGAGACTACCTGGACTCTACCTGGAGTGAACCTGGAGACTACCTGGAGTCTACCTGGAGTCTACCTGGAGACTACCTGGAGTGAACCTGGAGACTACCTGGAGTCTACCTGGAGTCCACCTGGACTCTACCTGGAGTGAACCTGGAGACTACCTGGAGACTACCTGGAGACTACCTGGAGTGAACCTGGAGACCACCTGGAGTCTACCTGGAGACTACCTGGAGTGAACCTGGAGACTACCTGGAGTGAACCTGGAGACTACCTGGAGTCTACCTGGAGTGAACCTGGAGACTACCTGGAGTTCACCTGGAGACTACCTGGAGACTACCTGGAGTGAACCTGGAGACCACCTGGAGTCTACCTGGAGACTACCTGGAGTGAACCTGGAGACTACCTGGAGTCTACCTGGAGACTACCTGGAGATTACCTGGAGTGAACCTGGAGACCACCTGGAGTCTACCTGGAGTCTACCTGGAGTCTACCTGGAGTCTACCTGGAGTCCACCTGGAGACTACCTGGAGTCTACCTGGAGTCCACCTGGAGACTACCTGGAGTGAACCCGGAGACTACCTGGAGTCTACCTGGAGACTACCTGGAGTCTACCTGGAGACTACCTGGAGACTACCTGGAGTGAACCTGGAGACCACCTGGAGTCTACCTGGAGTGAACCTGGAGACTACCTGGAGTTCACCTGGAGACTACCTGGAGACTACCTGGAGTGAACCTGGAGACAACCTGGAGACTACCTGGAGTTCACCTGGAGTTCACCTGGAGACTACCTGGAGTGAACCTGGAGTCCACCTGGAGACTACCTGGAGTCCACCTGGAGACTACCTGGAGTCTACCTGGAGACTACCTGGAGTGAACCTGGAGTCCACCTGGAGTGAACCTGGAGTGAACCTGGAGTCCACCTGGAGACTACCTGGAGACTACCTGGAGTGAACCTGGAGACCACCTGGAGTCTACCTGGAGTTCACCTGGAGACTACCTGGAGTCTACCTGGAGACTACCTGGAGTCTACCTGGAGACTACCTGGAGTGAACCTGGAGTCCACCTGGAGTGAACCTGGAGTCCACCTGGAGACTACCTGGAGTGAACCTGGAGACCACCTGGAGTCTACCTGGAGTTCACCTGGAGACTACCTGGAGTGAACCTGGAGTCTACCTGGAGACTACCTGGAGTCTACCTGGAGACTACCTGGAGTGAACCTGGAGTCCACCTGGAGTGAACCTGGAGTCCACCTGGAGTGAACCTGGAGTCCACCTGGAGACTACCTGGAGACTACCTGCAGTCTACCTGGAGACTACCTGCAGTCTACCTGGAGTCTACCTGGAGTCCACCTGGAGAATACCTGGAGTGAACCTGGAGTCTACCTGGAGACTACCTGGAGTGAACCTGGAGTCTACCTGGAGACTTCCTGGAGACTACCTGGAGACTACCTGGAGACTACCTGGAGTCTACCTGGAGACTACCTGGAGTCCACCTGACAGTCGAGTGTTCTGATGGGAAATGATAGTACAGTACCATCTAGTAATAGTAGTGAAATAGTAAAGAATCCACATGTTTGTTCATAAAGCAGGAAAAGTGGGAGATGATCGTCAGTCAGAGTTTTGTCTCCGTGTTTTTGACATGAAGGGAAGATTTTGTCCAATAAAAGGTGAAAATGATGAACGTGCAGTTCTGTGTTTTCTAGACTGAACACCAGGACTACGGCGAGACACGTTTCTCTGGAACAGATGGATAATTTGGAATTAATAAAAACACAGCCATCATGAGGATTTATCAGTTACTACTTTAGGTCTAATATCTTTAGAAATAATCGGTTTTTTCCTCAGAAGAGGATGGATGGATGGATGTTTGTCATTTTGTCCTTAAAATTCCTGCTGCTCTTCCAAGTCTGACCAGAAAAGTCGGGTAAATCCCAACACTGTCCTCTTATCTAACCTCCCTTTGTAGTGAGGTGTATCTGGCCTGACAAGCCACTGTTTCCACACACTCCTGTGTGTGTGAAAGGCTCGCTGTCAGGACGGTTCCCACACACACACACACACACACGTTGCACACACTTATCCCTCTGTAACGCTGACAACACGCAGCATTCCGCTTGATTTTTTTCCTCACAGACACTTCGAAGCTTTTCCACGTCGTTAAGTTTTATGTGTTTGTGGAAATAAATTGACTTCCATCTCCGATATTCCCGTCCTCTCTTCTCTGTTTACTGCTTTAATGTGCTGAAATAATTGCAGACTGTTGCTCAATACGCTGCATTATACCGCCGAGGAGACAGTCAGAATTTACATCTTACATTGTTCCAAGCTCAGACCTCCACTCCCAGCTTTCCGTGTTAACAAGATTGATGTGTCAGATACGACCGCACACACACACACACACACACACACACACACACACACACACACAAAAGAAAAAGAAAAAAAAATCAATGGATTGTTGTTAGCATTTATATGGCTTTTGCTTGAATATAACTGGCCAAGAGGGAGGCTGCAAGCTGCGGAAAGAAAAGTAAAAACACAAAAGCAACGCTGTCCACTTAACGAAGTCCATTAAACACCACTCCACTCTAAATGCTTCGTGTTTTTAACACAGATTCATGGCTTTCATAAATGTTTAGTGTCGCTTTAAACCAACCACAAGCCGGCGTGAGGACACACTTCCTGTCACAGAAATGGATGCAGATCGGGTCTTTCTCGACAAGATAAGACACGTTCATCCTGCTTTTACAGCTTTAATATTTTCTCTGCCGATGTGTTTTCTGCTAACGAGGCTCAGAAAATTGCTTATTCCACCTGAAATCAGCATTATATAGGCCAAACTCAGATCACAGGGTGATCACACAGTCTGTACCCCCCACCTCGCCTCTGCAGAGCAGCTTAATATTTTAAAGGAAATGTAGATGCAGACAGCAGGGAGAATAAAAAGTTAATCACAAACTTAAGCTATTGGTGGTAATCTTTTGATTAGTGAAAATTTCCTTCTGCAAGTGAATCAAACAGATGAGGATTGCTTTTCACAGATCTGTGGTTAAATTCAACTCAAAGTCCCGTCAGACATGAGAAAGATCTCTGTCTTCATTCCTGCTCCCGTCTCTCCTCCGTTTGCCTTGTAAGTACATGTAGGTGACATGGATATGAGAAATGAACCTCTTTTCCCCAACGTGGAATCACATCACGGTTATTTACAACCCAGGTTCCATGAAGCTGAGATGCAGCAATGTCAACAAAGGTTTACAAATTTCATGAAGACACATTTTATTCCTAACAGAACACAAAAGATGTATCAGATGTCGACATGGAGACATCTGGTAGAAAATAAGAAGCCATTTAGAATTTGATGGCAGCAACACATCTGTGAGAAGTAGGAACAGGAGGAACAAAAGGCAGAAAAATAAAAACGCAAAACACTTGTAGAAGCTGATTAGGTTACCTAGCAACAGGTCAGTAACATGACTGGGTGAAAAAGGAGCATTTCAGAGAGGCAGAGTCTCTCACATGGAAAGATGCACAGAACTTCACCATCATCTCTTAAATGTCCATCCATCCATCCATCCATCTTCTGCCGCTTCTCCGGGGTCGGGTCGCGGGAGCAGCAGCCTAAGCAGGGAAGCCCAGACTTCCCTCTCCCCAGCCACATTTGCCAACTCTGCGGGGGGGATCCCGAGGCGTTCCCAGGCCAGCCGGCAGATATAATCCCTCCAGCGTGTCCTGGGTCTTCAGCCGCCTGTATACGAGATCTCGTTCTTTCGGTCACGACCCACAGCTCATGACCATAGGTGAGGGTAGGAACGTAGATCGACTGGTAAATTGAGAGCTTCGCCTTCTGGCTCAGCTCCTTCTTCACCACGACAGACCGGTGCAGAGTCTGCATTACTGCAGACGCCGCACCGATCCGTCTGTCGATCTTGCGCTCCATCCTTCCCTCACTCGTGAACAAGACCCCGAGATATTTAAACTCCTCCACTTGAGGCAGGACCTGACTCCCGACCCGGAGAGGGAAAACCACCCTATTCCGGCTGAGGACCATGGTCTCAGATTTGGAGGTGCTGATTCCCATCCCAGCCGCTTCACACTCGGTCGCGAATCGCTCAACCGAGAGCTGGAGATCATGACCAGATGAAGACAACAGGACCACGTCATCTGCAAAAAGCAGAGACCCAATCCTGAGGCCACCAAGTCGGATCCCCTCAACACCTCGGCTGCGCCTAGAAATTCTGTCCATATAAGTTATGAACAGAATCAGTGATAAAGGGCAGCCTTGGCGGAGTCCAACCCTCACCGGAAACAAATCCGACTTACTACCGGCAATGCGGACCAAGCTCTGACACCTGTCGTACAGGGACCGGACAGCCCTTACAAGGGGGTCCGGTACCCCATACTCCCGGAGTACCCCCCACAGGAGCCCCCGGGGACACGGTTGAATGCCTTCTCCAGGTCCACAAAGCACATGTAGACTGGTTGGGCAAACTCCCATGCCCCCTCCAGGACCCCAAAGAGGGTATAGAGCTGGTCCACTGTTCCGCGACCAGGACGAAAACCACACCGCTCCTCCTCAATCCGGGATTCGACTATCCAGCGGACCCTCCTCTCCAGGATCCCTGAATAGACCTTACCAGGGAGGCTGAGGAGTGTGATTCCCCTGTAATTGAACACACCCTCCGGTCCCCCTTCTTAAAAAGGGGGACCACCACCCCAGTCTGCCAATCCAGCGGTACTGTCCCCGATGTCCACATGATGCTGCAGAGGCGTGTCAGCCAGGACAGCCCCACAGCATCCAGAGCCTTAAGGAACTCCGGGCGGATCTCATCCACCCCCGGGGCCTTGCCGCCAAGGAGCTTTTTGACCACCTCAGCGACTTCAGCCCCAGAGATAGGAGAGTCCACCCCTGAGTCCACCAGCTCTGCTTCCTCATCGGAAGACGTGTTGGTAGGATTGAGGAGGTCTTCGAAGTATTCCTTCCACCGACCCACAACGTCCCGAGTTGAGGTCAGCAGCTCCCCACCTCCACTGTACACAGTATTGATGGAGCACTGCTTCCCCCTGCTGAGCCGCCGGATGGTGGACCAGAATCTCCTCGAAGCCGTCCGGAAGTCTTTCTCCATGGCCTCGCCGAACTCCTCCCATGCCCGAGTTTTTGCCTCGGCAACAGCCGAAGCCGCATGCCGCTTAGCCCGTCGGTACCCATCAGCTGCCTCCAGAGTCCCACAGGCCAAGAAGGCCCGATAGGACTCCTTCTTCAGCTTGACGGCATCCCTCACTGTTGGTGTCCACCGACGAGTCCTGGGATTACCGCCACGACAGGCACCAACGACCTTACAGCCACAGCTCCGGCCGGCCGCCTCAGCAATAGAGGCACGGAACCCAGCCCATTCGGACTCAATGTCCCCCGCCTCACTCGGGACATGTTCGAAGCTCTGCTGAAGGTGGGAGTTGAAGCTCGCTCTGACAGGGGACTCAGCCAGACGTTCCCAGCAGACCCTCACAACACGTTTGGGCCTACCAGATCTGACCGGCTTCCTCCCCCACCATCTGAGCCAACTCACCACCAGGTGGTGATGAGTTGAAGCTCCGCCCCCCTCTTCACCCGAGTGTCCAAGGCATGTGGCCGCAGGTCCGACGATACGACTACAAAATCGATCATCGAACTGCGGCCCAGGGAATCCTGATGCCAGGTGTACATATGGACACTCTTATGTTGGAACATGGTGTTCGTTATGGACAATCCATGACGAGCACAGAAGTCCAATAACAAAACACCATTTGGGTTCAGAGGAGGGGGACCATGCCTCCCAATCACTTCCCTCCAGGTCTCACTGTCATTGCCCACGTGAGCTTTGAAGTCCCCCAGCAGAACAATGGAGTCCCCAGAAGGAGCACCCTCCAGCACTCCCTCCAAGGACTCCAGAAAGGGTGGGTACTCTGAACTGCTGTTCGGTGCATAAGCACAGACAACAGTCAGGACCCGTCCCCCCCCCCCGGAGGCGGAGGGAAACTACCCTTTCATCCACCGGGGTAAACCCCAACGTGCAGGCACCAAGCTGGGGGCTGATGAGAATGCCCACACCTGCTCGGCGCCTCTCACCATGAGCAACTCCAGAGTGGAAGAAAGTCCAGCCCCTTTCGAGGGTACTGGTTCCAGAGCCCAAGCCATGCGTCGAGGTGAGTCCAACTATATCTAGTCGGAACCGCTCAACCTCGCGCACAAGCTCAGGCTCCTTCCCCACCAGAGAGGTGACGTTCCACGTCCCTAGAGCCAGCTTCTGCAGCCGGGGATCGGACCGCCAGGGTCCCCGCCCCTTGCTGCCGCCCAGCTCACATCAGCTGGAATCCTGCAGAGCAGCTGGAATCCTCACTACCCAGATGTTAGCAGAGGAGATGCTAACCATGCTAACCATGCTAACGATACTAAACATGGAACTACTTTTTTCACATGTTGCTGCATCAGATTCACAATCAGCCCATTTTTTTTTCATTGAATGGTAAAATGTGTCATTCATACATTAAATAATATCAGAAATGGCAGTTTTCCTTTATTGAACATGTTTTATGATTTTTTTATTTTTTCACGTTTTCCACAGCATCCCAGCTGTTTTGCAGCTGGGTGCCACTGTGGACAGATTGTCTCTGTTCAGGTGAACGTGCAGGTCCTGCACTGTGTTTCCTTTACTGGGGCAGAAAAGGATAAGAGAAGGCTGAGCTGGTGTTTCTGCATCTTCTTTTTGCTTTGTGACGTCCTACCCTGAATGCATCCTTCCTGACGTGATGCACCAGCACAACAACATTATCCCTCGGAGGATTTGCAGTCTTTTAAACAACAGCTTTGGCTTAAAGGACAGGTAGAGTCCCATGCTGCTCGGCAGTTGGGGGCAGGTGGAGGCAGGGGAGGTGGCGGCAGCCGAAAAGCAATTAACATTCACAAATAGCGTTGGGGAAGCTATCCACAGAGGTTACACTGGCGCTGAATGTCACCAACTGCCTGGGCCCCAATTCCTTCATACAAGCCTCCCATAAGGGCAGACACACTTAAATACATATTTGCATACAAATGCAGTGATTAACCCTGTAAGTGCATTAGCTGTGGTGGCTTTATGGAGCTTCAGCGTGAATATCTCTCTCACCGTTTGTGTGCTTGAAATGAGCTGGAATAATGATCCTTTATTGACTTTGTTGGATTGACTCCCTTCGGTTCCTCTGGCTGTTTTGTTTCTGAAATGTCTGAATATTATTTCTCTTCCTCACCGATAAATCACAGCACAGCGCTGGCTTGCTGTTGACATTATGACAAGTGCTCTGTGTAAATAATGGATTTCTATATTGCATCCAATAAAGTATGAAAGCTGAAAAAAGGGGAGCGATCGCGGCTGGGGGACTGTATCATTACAAGGCAAATGCTAATGGCTGCTGAATGTAACCTATATGTATGGATATTCATTAAACCACAGTAGAAATATAGAGAGGATTCCTTAAAATGAAAAGAGCGTGAATAATGCCGTATTTTTGTGCGAGCTTTGTTCTGTTTACAGCAGATGAACAGTGACATAGTGGGGGGAGAGCCAGGGAATATGCCAAAGGGCTGATATGTTCCCACACTGCTGCTGAAGTTTGTGTGTGTGCAGCACAGCCAGGAAAGCAAGACTGCGCCTGCAAAGGCAAAGAGAAGAAGAGGATGAATTCAGTCAGCAGTGATAGTCCTCCTCACTTCTCTCCAGTTGCATATGAGGCCTACCTCCAGGCTTCCACTGACTTAATCTCCCATGGAAACAAAGAGACGTACGCCACAGCCGCATCCAGACAAGACCGGAATTACCACTTTCCTTCACTGGACACAGCAGCAACTAAATGAGCGACATCTAGAGTTGGGTTGCCTGTCCTCCTCATGCCTGCCTATCTCCATCCTCCTTCTGCCCGCTGCATCTCGTCCTCCCGCCTCTGACCATTGGCAGCGCACACAGCCGTGAGCAGAGCTAATTAAATGCTTCTAAGTGAGTCGCCTCAGCTCGCCTGCCATTCCAGCCCCGGCAAAAGGTCATCCCACTCAAAGGCACAAGGCAGACATTTCTCATGACTGTTTTCCTTTTGAGAAATTTAGCAGATTGTTAATTATCAGATTACTAGTTTGCCTTTTTAAAGGCCAGCGCACCGCCCCCAGTTGGATGGCTGGATGGGGAAGGGAGGGAGAGGAGAGTGGATTTAAGCACTGAAGATAGCTGAGGGGGTTCGGCTTTTCTCCTCTTGGCTGGAGTTAAGTGAGGGCTATGATTCGTGATCAGGCAGAGAGAATTTGAGATAAGCAAGAGAGAGAGAGGTAGGCTTTCTGACAGTCACCCCTGTACTCTATCTGATGCTATCAGCCCCTGGCTGCCATCCCTCTAACTCGTTTTCATTTCAAATAAATTCAAGTAAAGACTTTTAGAACGAAAATGACAAGAGCATCCCATCAGTAAAATCCCAGCTTTGACAGAGGTGCAAAGAGGTGCCTCGCATGAAACATGCACAAACAAAACACAAGCGAAACATCTATCTTTCTGGTGGAAATGTCCCGCCTGATAATCACCATCTGCTTCGCTATTTCCAGATGAGCCACAAGGTTTCTCAAGCCTCCATTTGCAAAGGAATGCTCCGCTGTCTTCCAGATCGCTCATGTTAAACAGTGTTTCAGTGGCTGGATCCCTCCGTGCCCCTGGGCTCACTGCCTTCCATAGCAATCAATCTATAAATTGATATGGAGAGTTAATGAACCAATAATTGAGTCGTGAATCAGCTGTGGAAATGGGCAATGGCATGTTTGATGAAAGATCTTTGCTTTATAACCCTTGGCTAAAAACAAAGGAAACAAACAGCACCATTACGCAGCTCCAACCTCACCAGCGAAACGAGAAGATTGTTTACTCTCAGCTGGTTGGAGGAGTTCAACACAACAGCGTTCACATGGACAAGCCTGACTTTACGTCACATGCTCAGATCCAAGAAGACGTTCCAACTGCATGCACTATCATGACTAGTTAGGAATGTGACCCTGGATGCACATTTATTAATACACATAGTTGATGTTAAAGATACAGATTATTTACAGACATGAAGACTTTAAAGGTGCACTGCAACAAAATCAAAGGTCAAAATGTCTTTAAAACCTTTGTTGGCAAATTATCACTTCACTTCAAATAAATAAACTGGTTTTAATCTGTTAATGAGCCATTTATATATTTTACACCAACAGGAAGAAGACAGTGGAAGATACCAGTGATTGCAGCACCTGAGGCCTCTGGATGCACCTTCTGCTGAAAACATGTTCATTTCTGGAGGAACTTTGTCCTCTGACGACCACCGTCCATTCCCTGTGCTTTGGACACCTTTATCTCCAGATGTCAGGAGGTCTTCCAGACCTTTAAATGTGGCAAATATGAGTGACAAACATTTAACGCCAATGTTTTTAGAGCTTGTTTACGGGGTTTTAAATGGCACCTTATTTAATTTTTTAAAAGTGGAAACCGTCTTCTAATGCAGGGGTCCCCAACCTCTTTTGTACCAGGGACCAGTTTCACACAGAAACACTTTCTCAAGGACCAGGTAGGGGCGTGAAGGTTCCAATAACAAAAACCTTAATCATTATATTTAGTATGAAATCTGAATGCAACAATTACATTTAATATTAGTCACTTTCATGAACTATTACGCTATATTATCAACTCACCAAAATGTAGAATCAGTGGGAGCTCCGGGCTTGTTTTTTGTAAGTAGACGGTCCCATCCCATCATTAGCGAGTCTGTCACTGCATACTACACAGAGTGGGTTTGGGGCATGTGAATCACCTGTTGTGATGAACCCGGAACTCAGGTAGGAATCTTGGTCATTTCTTTTAAATGCAGCTTTATTTTTGCAGGCAGTCTGTGACCCTTCTGCTGTCACATCGTTGTCTTTACCTTTTACAAAGAAACTCTCCAGTGACAGGGTCAAGCGCAGAAGTTAAGCAAGAGCGGAAAGTGGTTGTCTTTCAAAATATGACACCCGGAAGCAAAAACATATTTATATATATATATATTAATCAAGATTATTCATTCTTTGTGGCCCAGTACAAAATGATCCATGGACCGGTACCGGTCCAGGGCCCAGTCGTTGGGGACCCCTGCTCATATGTGACTGAGTCAGGGTGCAGGTACCTGAGGAGGGAAGTAGACCAGTGGCAACACGGTTAGGTTCCTGCTTAATGTTTATTTCTTAATGAGCTTTTAAACCAACCATATTTCATCCTGCAGCTGATTGAGGCAACGTTTGTTTCTGACCAACCTGACACGATGCAAAAGACCGTCCCAGCATCTGATGCACTCATGTGCGAAGAACAACCTGCTGCTCTTACACCTACACTTCTGCTGCAGCCACTCTGAATTCTAGACTTTTAACAAGTAATCTTTTAACTTCTTATATTTCTGTTCTTAAATGACTTCATTTGGCACTGGTGCCGTCTCCTCTGCAGCTAATTTTTAGATCTTTTAGTTTGTGACTACTGTTCCCAAATGACTTATTCCAGACAGAGGTAAAAGTTACCACAGTGAAATGCGTAAGACTTTCATTGCACAGAGAAACAAATACCGAGATGTAAACGATGTGGACGGTCTCAAAAAAACATGTTATAAATATGTGTAGACTGGATTAGTCTATGCAGACAGCTTAGCAATGTCTCAGCATTTCCCATCCGTGCATGCTTTTCCTTCACCTATTTCCAGTTTTCCAACCGTCACCCCTCATTGCTGATTTGTAACTAATGTGCATAAGATGTTATTTGTGTTCCTGCCCGGGGCGACCGTTGCTCTCCGACCAAACAGCCCGCTGCCCAGCCAACTAAGTAAATAAATGGGACAAGAAGAACAAATGAATAAGGAGATGGATGTTCCCTTCTTGGAGACACAGAGGCCTAATTTGAGCTAATAAAGGACCACATCAAGTGTGACCCCTTGCTGAGAATGGAGGGTCGATGGAGTGTCTGAGAAAGGCAGGCAATCTCAAGTCAATTGCTCACAGGCTCAAAGATCACGTCAGGTTTTTTCTTTTCTTTTTTTCTCTTTGAGGTTGGGAGAGGAAAAGAGAGGGAGAAAAAAGGGAGAAGAAAGACAGCGGATGGTTTTAAAAAAACAACATTGTTCACATTTTCTGTGTTAATCTGAAAAGAAGCCACTTAAGAAATTGTTTATAACACCTTCGATCGATGGATGACCATTACCAGGGCTGTGAAATGACGTGAGAGCTGACGAGTGGAAAAAAACCCTGCAGATTAGTTTCTAGCCCTTTCTATCCTGGCCATCTTCAGCTCTCTGTGGACTTAGCCCCTGATCTGTAAGGGTGGGGGGTTATGGGTAATCGCCAGAGCCCTCCTAGCGCCAACTGTGATCTGATTAGTGGCAGAGGGAGGGCAGCCAATTACAACCATTGCGTCACTTTGTGCAAGACGGTTACTGCCTGCAGGGGGAGGAAGGGAGGGAACGAGGCAGAAGGAAGGAGAGGATGGAAAAAGGGACTTGGTGAGATGGAGGGGGGGGCAGAAAGAAATCATGGTTATCAGTAACATTATTAGAACTAAGACGCTGAGTGCATCTGAAGGGGTGCATGATGTGTTTAATTTTGGACAGCTTGAATGTAACACACACACACACACACACACAGCTGTTTGGCTTAAACTATTAACACTCACTGTGTTATAGACAGAGTGAAAATGCTGTTTTATCTGGCGTGGTGACATTATTCATTGTTTATTTGCTGAAAACTGAAAGATTCAAAGTGTAGTAACATTTTTAGGTACTGATGGCACCTAAATCTCACATTTTTACATTTCAAAGACATGATTCAGCGACTCATATGGTGATCAGCTGTAAAGGACATGATCGGTCTCATCATGTAAGATTTCCTGAACAAATGTTGCTTTTTATTCAATAAAAGTGACCACAATTTTCAGGGAAGTGAAACGTTTCCAGGCCATTGAAGGCAGTTTGCTCCTGCGTTGCTAAATATTAATAATAATGGATTTATATAACTCTTTTGAATGCTTTCCAGGAAATCCCTCATGCAATCCCTCAAGCCAATCTGGCCTCTCCAACCACTGAACATTCACACACATTCACACCAACACTAGAGGCAAAGCAAGTAACATGTCCTGCCCAAGGACTCAACGATAGCCGGCCTCGAGCTGAATCCCCCCGGTTGTTGGACGACCTGCTCTGCCACCTGAGCCACCACCCGCCCAAACAATGTGTGATTGTCTGGATCTGTACAACACAGAGGGAGCTTCTCATCACTGATGTTCAGCTGACAAAGCTGCAGCAACTCTGTGATGCTGTCATGTCAATACAGGACAAAACGGACGAGGAATGTTTTCAGCACCGCAGCTGTGAGACTCGGTTACTTGAGGGTCACTAACCTGCAGGTTTTTGTTGGAGCAGGGTCAGTTTGAAAAGGGTGGCAATCTGTTGGATTCACTTCTTTTGAATCAGGTATGATGGAGCAGGAAAACAACAAAAACCTGCAGGGTAGCAGCCATGGAGGAGAAGAATTTGAGGCCCCTGAATAAAGGGGTCTAATCCTAGCCAGGTACCAGCACAGTGGGCCAAACAAAGGGGACAGGGAGTGTAAGTACTGGGATCTCTCTCGGATGACGTTTGGAGCCAAAATACTGACGCTGCCAAAAGCAAATGAAGAAAAAAAGTGACCATATGGTTGGAAATACTGTAGGAAAACAACAGTTTAGTGACAGTCCCCGAGGAAATTATTACATCTAACTACTCTCCATCTCTAAAAAGCTTCAATACTCTACTGATAGTTTAAAACCCAGATTGCATAAGCGGCCACATATCCAAGATACGCGCGATAAGATCCATTTAATCAGTTAATGACGTCTGATAGACAGTTTTTATATCTATAGGGTAAAACAGGGTCGTTCCTTTTCCACCAGATAATGAGATGTCTCCAAAACTCCCCCCATTATAACATCCAATATTGCACAAATCACATTTGTTTAGCCCGAAGTGTGACAGCAAAAAATAGAAGATGAAAAAACATATCAGGAACTTATTGCTTTTGACCCCGTCATGAATAAAGAAGAGCACTGCAAACTGCAGCGCGCCCCAGTCCTATTTCCTAAGTTAATTTCCTCTCCATACTCCCTTCATTAGCACCCATGTTAAGCTCTGCAGAATTGCTAATAAGTTAATTGAGGGCTTCTTAAGACTGTGTAGGTGACATTGAGGAAGATTGGCTTCACTATGTGAGAAGGAGCTTTGCATAATATTTAATGGCCACTCATGCTCCACATAGTGTGGCTGTGGCCACTTCTGGGCTTGTATTGTCATATTCACACACACACACACACACACACACGAATGGGGAATTACACAACGACACAGGCACACTCTCCTGCTATGAATATGGTGTCAGTATTAATTAAACATGTTGTCGCCCACGAGGGGAGAGAAGTGTGTGTGCAGCTGTGTGTGTGTGACCAGTCACCTTCCTTATCACGGTCCGAGTAAAGGGTTTAAGCATGAAATCGACTATATCTGAGTGCTCGTCGCTTTATCGCATACACACACATCTATACGCTTACCCTGCAGTCGAAGGTGTGTTTTCATCTCACAACGTGTGTGTGTGTGTGTGTGTGTGGGCAGACAGGTTGACAGTGCGTGCAGAAAGTCGGAGAGAAAGTCGGGCGGGCAGCAGCTGTATAGGGACTTCCCTTTGGGGCCAAGGGTTTCCTGCCTTTCTCTCTGTATCTTGGCCTCTCTCTCCAACTCTCCCTTGAGGCTTTGTGTAGACAGGAGAGACTTCCATCTACACACTCACTCTTCCTCCATCTCAGACCAATTTTACACCCACCAACAGGCCGCAGATGGTTGTCTGAGTGTCAGAAGAAATACACTGTAAAGTGAAATATTGAAAGGGAAGTCTGGTATGGTAATTCTGTCTCTGGAGTTGCTGTTTGGCTCCAGTGATGTGTGTGTGTGTGTATGTACCTTTTTGGGTATCTGCAGGAGAGCCTGATTGGCTAGCTGTCCGATGTCAGAATTGCCTACAACACATCAACCTTGAACAACCTTTCTGTCCACTTGATAAGGTCCACTTACCTCGAAAAGCTCTTATCTCATTCACTCATTCGCCGCCGTGGAGAAAATGAGGAGGGAGATATTGCAGACAAGCTCAGCTTTGAAAGCTTTTCATATAGAACTCTATAAATCGCTGCAGTGGTGGAAAGAAATCTGAAGAGTTTAATTTCTTTTTCAAACAGGTTAAATTTCACCATAATTGCAGCAATGATGCAATTTCATCCAAACATTTTCCATCAAATTCCCACCCATGTGTAACTTTACGAATTTAAGATGTAATCCAAAATTTAATTTTGGTTGGAGGACATGGAATTTGGTGGAAACATCATAAAAACATGAATCCATCCTATCATGAATCGATGGATTGATGGATCCCAATCCAGGCACTGCTGGGATGAGGTGGAACGGAAGATTCTCATCATGATGAGGTGGAACGGAAGATTCTCATCATGATGAGGTGGAACGGAAGATTCTCATGGTGATGAGGTGGAACGGAAGATTCTCATCATGATGAGGTGGAACGGAAGATTCTCATCATGATGTGGTGGAACGGGAGATTCTCATCATGATGAGGTGGAACGGGAGATTCTCATCATGATGAGGTGGAACGGAAGATTCTCATGGTGATGAGGTGGAACGGAAGATTCTCATGGTGATGAGGTGGAACGGGAGATTCTCATCATGATGAGGTGGAACGAGAGATTCTCATGATGATGAGGTGGAACGGGAGATTCTCATGGTGATGAGGTGGAACGGGAGATTCTCATCATGATGAGGTGGAACGAGAGATTCTCATCATGATGTGGTGGAACGGGAGATTCTCATCATGATGAGGTGGAACGAGAGATTCTCATCATGATGTTGTGGAACGGGAAATTCTCATAATGATGAGGTGGAACGGGAGATTCTCATAATGATGAGGTGGAACGGGAGATTCTCATGATGAGGTGGAACGGGAGATTCTCATCATGATGAGGTGGAACGGGAGATTCTCATGATGAGGTGGAACGGGAGATTCTCATCATGATGAGGTGGAATGGGAGATTCTCATGGTGATGAGGTGGAACGGGAGATTCTCATGGTGATGAGGTGGAACGGGAGATTCTCATCATGATGAGGTGGAACGGAAGATTCTCATGGTGATGAGGTGGAACGGGAGATTCTCATGGTGATGAGGTGGAACGGGAGATTCTCATCATGATGAGATGGAACGGAAGATTCTCATGGTGATGAGGTGGAACGGGAGATTCTCATGGTGATGAGGTGGAACGGGAGATTCTCATCATGATGAGGTGGAACGGAAGATTCTCATGGTGATGAGGTGGAACGGGAGATTCTCATGGTGATGAGGTGGAACGGGAGATTCTCATCATGATGAGATGGAACGGAAGATTCTCATCATGATGAGGTGGAACGGGAGATTCTCATCATGATGAGGTGGAACGGAAGATTCTCATGGTGATGAGGTAGAACGGGAGATTCTCATGGTGATGAGGTGGAACGGGAGATTCTCATGGTGATGTGGTGGAACGGGAGATTCTCATGGTGATGAGGTGGAACGGGAGATTCTCATCATGATGAGGTGGAACGGGAGATTCTCATGGTGATGAGGTGGAACGGGAGATTCTCATGGTGATGAGGTGGAACGGGAGATTCTCATGGTGATGAGGTGGAACGGGAGATTCTCATGGTGATGAGGTGGAACGGGAGATTCTCATGGTGATGAGGTGGAACGGGAGATTCTCATGGTGATGAGGTGGAACGGGAGATTCTCATGGTGATGAGGTGGAACGGGAGATTCTCATGGTGATGAGGTGGAACGGGAGATTCTCATGGTGATGAGGTGGAACGGGAGATTCTCATCATGATGAGGTAGAACGGGAGATTCTCATCATGATGAGGTGGAACGGGAGATTCTCATGGTGATGTGGTGGAACGGGAGATTCTCATGGTGATGAGGTGGAACGGGAGATTCTCATCATGATGAGGTAGAACGGGAGATTCTCATCATGATGAGGTGGAACGGGAGATTCTCATCATGATGAGGTGGAACGGGAGATTCTCATGGTGATGAGGTGGAACGGGAGATTCTCATGGTGATGAGGTGGAACGGGAGATTCTCATGGTGATGAGGTGGAACGGGAGATTCTCATGGTGATGAGGTGGAACGGGAGATTCTCATGGTGATGAGGTGGAACGGGAGATTCTCATGGTGATGAGGTGGAACGGGAGATTCTCATGGTGATGAGGTGGAACGGGAGATTCTCATGGTGATGAGGTGGAACGGGAGATTCTCATGGTGATGAGGTGGAACGGGAGATTCTCATCATGATGAGGTGGAACGGGAGATTGATTGCGATTTGCAGCTGTGTTTGGTCAACATGGCAGAAATCTCACTTTTGTTTTGCAAAAAAATGGCAGTGGAAACGCAGCTCAAGACAAAGAGTTAAGAAAGTTCTGCGGTGGTGATTCAAATTTTCCCTTCAGCATCATGAAATATATAAACTGCTTGATCTTTAAAGCCAAATCGACTCTGAAACGGGCTGAAAATGACAAGCTTCATTGCTTACAATTAAAAAAATGAAGAAGAAAACAGGACATGGATGTCTCAAAGATGCTACTTTAGACCCATATTGTTCACAGAATCAGACCTAAAGTCTATTTTAGGGCAAACATTTATGTTTAGAAATGATCTTGGTGCTGAATGCAATTGATGGAACCAGTGTGAACATGCTGCCATTCTTTGGACAAAAAGCAGGTGAGGACAGAAATTTCCCATTTTGTCCTGTTTTATTGCAATTCATTCAGTTGCAGTAATGGAAGCAGCATTTTGATGGGAATACATTCTCTGAGGTTCCTGGATCTTTCTTGACACCACAGACATGCACATGAACCATTTTGTTTTACATTTACTCTGCGGATCTCTTTAGTTTTTTCCCCTCTGAAAATCTACTCCAGGCTCTGGAGGTGAACGGTGGTGGGGATTTTCTGCAAGTGGTGATGTGCATGACTGAAACCATGACAGAACCAGGACTTACAGTGATGACGGGATTGTTTCTGTTGGGACGTTCAGATGGAGATCAGTTGGCCATTTTGGAGTAATTTTTGGTTAAGACATGAGTAGCACTTTGCAGAGATGGATAGATCTACTTCAGTTGTATTTATTTTACTAAAATTTATATTCTTAATGTTGTTTTGCTCCTTAATGCTTTTAAGGTTTCATGTTTTAGTTGTCCTGGACATAAAATGTGTAACATAAATAAATGTCTTGCTCTACCTTCTGAAGGAAAATGGGAATCCAATGAGATAGAAGCAAGCTGGGCCTAGACAGGGGCTGGCCAGGGTCGAAACTAAGAGGGAAATTAGTCATTTAAACAGACGTGGGGGAGCAGATGACAACATTAGTCCAGCAGTGTAAACACAGATCCCAATCAGTGAACATAACAACGTACAGTAAGGTGACAACGAAGACTTTTCTGGCTGAATTGTTTCCATGGCAGCAAACAGTGTATGACTGAAGTGTGTACGGCGGAACATTAGACAGGAAAAAACCATGTAAAACACATATTTGTCTGGTTTCAGACTTAAAGTAAGCTAAGTGCAAAGCATCTGGTTTTAATAGAGATTTTACAGTAAATACACAGTTGATGTTTTTTATGCCATGTTGCGCTCATCTCATCATTAACTCGTCAGTTACTGGGTTTTGCTCAACCCGCTTGTTTAACGAAACCAGCTACAGTGAAACTGTTTCAAGGCCCACATACGCCTTTCTGCTGTTAAACTGATCTTTCACTCTCTGCAAACACTGAAAAGCTTTTTCTACATAGCCTGTATGAATGAAAAGATTTTATCTGAACATGTGTTCTCTGGAGAAACACCACCATTTCTATGTGCGGTTCAGTCTGGAGCTAAGGTTCTGTTGTCATAGAAGGATGTCTTTGGACATTTTTTCTTTTTTGTAAAACACCTGCTGAGCTTTCCTTCTACTGGCTGACCCCGGTATAACTATGTGTATATTAAAGACCATGAGCCAACCCAACAGTTGCACCCCTACAGGTACAGGTAAGACACAGGCGAGCTGAGAGACTACCAACATGTTTTCTGACAGAAGTCATGTGACATCAGTGGAGCTTTGATTAACTAATGTCAGTTTTCCTCCAGGATAAACACCCAGTATCCATCCATGTAGACCATGATGGAGGACATGTTTAGGCCTAATTTAGGCTCAGTTGCAGCACAATGGGTCAGATGCTGTCCAGATGTTATTTCCCAGCTTGGTTACTGGTTTCAGCAAGTATCTTGCTGGTCAGATGTGGTCCAGACTGGTCCCTGTGGGATTGGAAGATGTGTTGTTGATTTTGGTCTAATCTTGTTCTTTATAGCAGGAATTTTTCAGCTGATGATCATGGTTTAAACCGGAGGAGAGGGAAATCAGGAAGCTCTCTGCAGGTATAGCTGTGTGTTTATGCACTAAAGCCTCATTTATGCTCCTCTTTTAGATACGTCCAAGTCAAACGTTGACAGGATATCGATCAGCACATCACTACTAATTTGTCTTCGCACATAAGCACATAGCTCAATAGCATTTATTTAATTTATTTTAATCCATAAACAGCAGACAAAAATAGAGATATCCAGACCTCAGTGTCCATAACAGTTAGACGATGGTGAAACTTTAAAGGTTTGCCAAACAGATGGCATCGCTCTGCTAATTAGCATCAATTAAAGTGTGAGCAGAGCATTGTCACTTATTTAGTTCAGGTCCCCCCTAGTTTGTTGCATATTCCCTTCGTAGCTGAAATATGATGCTGACCTTTAAAAATCCCAACCATCAGTGGATGTCTGCTCAGCTACAGACCTAATATCAGGCTGTAGGCAACATGATGATCTGGGAGAAACCACCAGCTTCAGTTAATCTATTATAACAACCAGCAAGGTGGCAAGCAGAAAGAAACAGACACAAAGCGAAGGTTTTCTTTCTTTCCTGTCATTTTACTTCAACTAAACCACACGTTTTATTTTCAGCATATACAAATCCATACTGAAGCTGACTGACATTGAAGTAACTCTAACCAGGCTGCATATTCTGATGTGTATCTGTAGAATGCACATCTGCGACACCGTGAAGAAGACAAACTCAACATACATGAAGTTATATTAGGCATCAGTCCTTTAATCCTTGATGTGTTCTTTATTTGATAAAATCCCAAATTCACAACTGTCTTAATACGACAGCTGAAGTTCAGGTCTGAGTCCAGGACTAGACCAAGGTTTCTGGCTTTGTCGTTCATTTTTACCTTAGCTGCTGAAGCTGACTGATAACTTAATCTTTCTTCTTTGGCTCAGAAGATTATTGTTTCAGTTTTGTCTTCATTTAAGTGAAGGAAGTTCTTGCACATCAGTCTTTACTTTGATCAATACATTTGATCAGAGTTTGGATCGGTTTATAGTCTCCTGGTGAGATGGTTGTGTAGATTTGTTTGTCATCAGTGTAACTATGGTAACATATTTAGTTGTATTTCCTAACTTGAGAAAGTGGGAGCATGTAGATATTGAACATCAGGGACCCCAACATGGAGCCTTGTGGAACTCCACTGGTTACTTTAGTTTGATCAGATTTATAGTGACTATAGATACAAAGAAGTCTGTCTTTTAGATTGGACTCAAAATAATCAATTGCAGTGCCAGAAAGTCCACAGTTATTCAGTTTGTATTGAAAGATGCTATGGTCGACTGTGTCAAAGGCAGCACTGAGATCCAGTAGAACCAGGACTGAAGCGTTCAAGTGTTCAAGCAGATGTCCTTTAGGACCTGAACTAGAGCAGTCTCGGTGTTGTGGCTGAAACGTGTAACATGTAACCATAGATTGCCTACCATCGCCATCTTGGCGGTGTCACGCATGTCGTCTCTCCAGGAAAATACAGAAATCGGCGAAGAGGTGGAGCTAAGAGGGGGACTGTGAGCGTGGGGGGGTGGTGGGGGGCAGGGGGTGATTGACATCTAGGGAACTCCAACCTGACTGTAGCTAAGAGCTAACCAAGCTAACCCGGAGCTAACAGGAGCTAACCAGCTAACGGAGGTAAGCGAGATAAAGCTAAGTCATGTTGTTAACTGGCTAAAACCTGCAGTTCTATGTTCCTCCTCCTTGCAGCGGGATATTGGGCACCTGTCAATCAAAAGGACACGCCCCTATTTATGCTGAGATGAAATTACTTCTAAAGAGTTTGTAGCACATTGTAGAAATGTAGTGGAGTAGAAAGTAGAGCGACTGGCTGTAAAATGTAGTGAAGTAAAAGTCAAAAGTATCCAGAACCAAATCTTTGTAATGAAAGAACAGATTCGTTAAAATATACTTAGACACACATCACGTAACTTTCTGATCTTAAAACTCCGCGTCCTGGACTTGTTCGATGTTACAGGGAATATCATGTGCATTTCTAGAGCTGCTGCTATCCAGGAACTGGCTGTTTTAAATACACAACGTCGCTGATTCAGCAAAGAAACACAAAAACATTACAAGAGAGAAAGAGACAAAACAAGAGTCATCGTAAGATCGTCTTCTGCTGGCCGGAGAGAGTTAACAGGTCAGCTAGGATACAGGATGGATGCTGAATGAGCCGCTGGTAGGGGGCGCGTGGTGGGAAAATAGCAAGGGTTCTGTAGTGGGTCTTTAAGCACGGTGACAAAGTACTTGTGCTTTGTTACATTCCAGCATTGCTGGTTTGCCACGTATAAAGCATTGGCTCTATGAACAAACACACCTTCTGATGAATCAATGTAAAGATGGTAAAGATCTATGCAGTGCATGAAGTTAAATATTTCATTTTTGCTTTTGCATTAAGGATTCACTTTATACACAAAGCAGAATAAGCTGTGTGCAAGTCAAGAACAGGCCACTGAGAGGTAGGAATGTCATGTTGGTGTGATCCCATCTCAAAATGGAGTCTGGTTGTAGTCTGACTTCAGCCTCCAAATCAGAATATTTCTCCCTGGCTGGTCTAGGATCTTAAAAACATTGCTATTATCACTATCAGGCCTTCATCTCTGGCACAGAAATCAGAGCAGTAATTTGAAGTGATAAGACCCAATTTGTATGAATTTGTTCAAGTTGAAAATTAAGCTCATTATGCTCGAGGTCTTGTTCAACCCAGAGTGAAATACAGACAGGCTGCTTCGTGTTTCCAAATGAAAATGTGAGAGCCTTGCAAATCAAATCAGGACTAAAGCGGTTAAATCACATCAGCGCAGCACTGGAGTTTTTCTCTTCAGGAAAGCAGAGATTCTATTCTCTATGTAAAGAGGTATGTAACTCCAATAAAGCCACAATGAACGAAGTGAGCCTTGCTGTAACATAACTGCAAGATTACAAATTCCTTGCACAGCTAGAAGGCCTGCTGTGAATTAAACTCGCTGCAAGTACAGAGATATTGTTAAGTCCAACTTTGCTTTCTCCAACCACACCAATCTCTGTGGGTCTGTCATGCTGGACAAGTAGTTAGCGAGCAAAAGATTGAAAGTAAGAAAGAAGAGATGGAGTGGAGAAGCTGGTGAGAAGGAGTCGGGAAGAACGATGTGGCAGGAGAAAAAGTGAAAGATGAATGCTGGGAAAATGAGAGGATGACAGAGTGAAGACAAATGAGAGAAAGAGAAGCTGTGCTAATAGGAAGCAAAGAGAGATATGGAGAGATGGATTTGACTGAATAAACGAGAAACGCAAACTGACAGACAGCAGAGCCAAAGTGAGAGATGCCCCGGGAGGTAAAAGATGTGGTGGAAGGAGAGGAGAGGACAGCTCAGCTCTGCTGCTTGCTATTCCAGGTGTCATCTTTTCCAGTCGCTGCTGATTAGTGCCTGAACATATCTCCTGGGGAGAAAATTAAATATTGATCTATTTTTCTCTCTTCATTCTAACCCCCATCCTCTTCTTTTACTCTTTCTTTTTTTGTACTGAAAAGACCCTGAATGATAAAATTTCAAATGTGGCTGCTCATGGCAAAGATTTTCTCTTATAATAATAATAAAAAAAAATAATGCAAACCTTCTTCCAAAGAGCCCTTACAAACACCAAACCAAACGTCAGGTGTTTTCTAGTGCATGCTGGTGAAGGGACAGTTAAATTTGCAACGCATCAAGCGCATGGCCACACTGCTTTAGCATGTCTGATGACAAGAAGACATAAAGGAGACCAAATTAAGAATTGACTAGCACTTCAGTAATTTTCTGAGTAAAATAGGGCTGAACGAACCATATTTCACTGAACCAAACAAAGCATTGTGCAGCCTGACTGTGGATAAAGACTGTTGGTCTAGACAAGGTTGTTAGAAGACGATCAACATGCAGTTTCTACACACTGTATTAAATCGCTATGTAATCTGTACTTAGTGAAGCATGAAAAATTCCTTTCACAGTTGAAAAACATGCATGTTAGCATACCTGCTGATTGTAAGCTAACCGCTGGACTGAGTGTTTATGGTTTTATGGTTCTTTATCTCAGTGTTGGCCTCGTAACGTGACCTGTTCAGGGTCTAACCAGCCTTATAGGATAGTCTCTAGTTTCCACATGAGCCTGAACAGGATGAAGTAGGTAGAGAAAATGGAAGGACAGACGGACGGACAGATGGACAGATAGATAATGACATGGACTTTTCACCATATACACCGCAGCCTCATGGTGTTGGGATGAAACAGCAGTGTAGCCTTACAGATGCAATGAATAGTCCACTGGGGGTGTTCTGGGGGAAGGGGGAGGACAACCGAGGAAAGGACAGCAAAGGAAAATACTACATGACTTTTCTAGGGACCAAAAAGAATTGACCCTTGAGCAATAGACTAAAGTCGTAAGGAACGAGTCCAGATTCACCAAGACGGTGCATGAAATAATTCACTAGTCATACGTCGTGATGCAAGGCCGTGTGGTCAGCGTTACGACCAGAAGTTGTTCCACCTGGTCCGGTCTGGTGAGCGTTACGACCAGAAGTTGTCCACCTGGTCCGGTCTGGTCAGCGTTACGACCCGAGGTTGTTCCACCTGGTCCGGTCTGGTCAGCGTTACGACCCGAGGTTGTTCCACCTGGTCCGGTCTGGTCAGCGTTACGACCAGAAGTTGTCCACCTGGTCCGGTCTGGTGAGCGTTACGACCAGAAGTTGTTCCACCTGGTCCGGTCTGGTCAGCGTTACGACCCGAGGTTGTTCCACCTGGTCCGGTCTGGTCAGCGTTACGACCCGAGGTTGTTCCACCTGGTCCGGTCTGGTCAGCGTTACGACCCGAGGTTGTTCCACCTGGTCCGGTCTGGTCTGACCTTCTGTCCTCCATGCTGGTAGCACCTGAATCCTCCAAGGAGGAGCATATAAAGAACAACCAAGCATTTACATTCTGCCGTTTGTCGCTGCTCCTTTCTCCCTTGTCTGGTTCTTCTCTGCAGAGTTCTGGCTCTCGGTGTGACGGCCTCAGCTGTGAGGACCCGGAGTGGTTGTGACAGGCCAGGATAGCAGACTTTCCCCGCTGTCTTGGAGGATTAGGTGTCCTTATTCAGTATGACTTGGGGATGTGTCCTTGCCCCCATACGTGGCCTCTATAGCGTCTTCAACTTTACAGGGTAGATTCAGCCAGTATAGAGTTACTATAACACAAATAAGAAAAGTTCTGCACAGATTCCTTCGTTGCTTCAGAGCTTCTACATTCGCAGCAGTTCTCGAGCAGGACTGACCGAACCTAAGCCAACCTGCTGGTTATCCGGTCAGATTACAACTGGGACGTCCGTATGGCTTTCATGTGTTTGTCTCTTCATGCTCGGCCCTTGTTCACCAGGTTTCACCACAAAATCAAAAATATGATTACAGTGAATGAGCTCTTCCATCATGACCACTAATAAAAAGACAAACAAATAGCTTTAAAAAAGGAGAAAACTGTGCAGGTTCTTCCCTGCTCTCCCCATACAGCCATTAAGACTGATAGTCCTTGACATGGTGACTGTAAAACTGGTGCTAAAACAAACAATTCCTACTTTTTTCCTATTTCCCACATTGGTGAGCAGTCGCTATGAAAAAGTACCTGCCCTTTGGTTTGATGGACCGTTTGCAGCATGAAAAAAGTAGAATGTGTTGGAAAGATTGGTTTAACTACGGTGTTTACTTAACAAGTACTTTCAGAAACGTTTCCAAAGCCCTGAACAGAAAAGGCGCATCGTGGAAAGCTTTATCCACAAGCTTCATGCCTCATAAACAGCCACCAAATGGACATTGTAAAATGGTGAGATTGAAGAGAATAAAGATCCTGAGTAGAAAAGACGAGCCTAAAACACACGTTTTGCTGTGCTGACACAGCCCAAGGCCTACGAGACCAGACTCCACCATGCGAGCCAGTCCGCCGTAGAGTCCACAGAAAGGTACTGGACTGGCTGAGATCCAAACATCTAATTATTCAATGTTAGGGAAAAGCCTCTCCTCTTCCCAGCCTGACTTTATTTGAAAAATCTGAACAGGCCAAACAGGAAATGTGCTTTCATTTCCAGAGGCAGCCGAGAGCCAAGATTGAACGCCATTTTAATGAGCTTTCCCAATGAGGTGCCACCTGCTTTATCCAGATAATTGGATGATTGGCCACCCTTAAACGACCCCTGCTTGGCAAGCAATTTCATACCTTTCTTTTTTTCTTTCTTTCTTTTTTCTGTCTCACTCATATATATTTATATACACAGACTCTTTCTCACACACACACATGCACACACACACACACACACACACACACACACACACACCTAACACCAAGAATCCCCATGACAGACACACGCAGAGAGCATATTGTTGTTGAAAGGACTCAACAGGTGATGAAAAAACACGAAGCAGACAACAAACACTTATCTTTCACACACACAAATCATCCTATCTGTTGCTGAAAGCCTTGGCTTCATAAGAAAACAAAGACGGAGTCTGTCTGACTCCTCCGTGGCTCCTACAGCGGCGATAAACCAGAGTTTCATGTCAGAATGGCATGACATGCCACATTTTGCCTCACTTAGACCACGGAGACGTCAGCGCTCACTGATGGCTTAAATATTTGCCTTATATATATATATATATATATATATATATATATATATATATATATATATATATATATATATATATATATATATATAAAAATACATTTACTGTCGAGCAGACTGCAGGATGATGTACATGATTTAATCAGTTTCACTGTGAACAACTGAACGCAGTCTGTGATGAACGTAATTATTTTCCTATAGCCAGCTAATGCTCTTCCTCTGACAGAGACGGATAGTTTTTTTTTTTTTTTTTTACAGAAGCTTTGCTTAAATGCAGGGAAATATGGGGAAGTGACTGTCTGACGAAATCAATCAATAAATCAAACAGATTTTTATTTTTAATATACAGCTATGCAGAAGGAAAAAGGTATGGTAAAGGTAAGGTAAAAGATGGGTCTTGAGGCAGGTTTTAAAAGTTTCAGCTGCCCTCAGGTCCTCCGGCGGACCGGTCCACAAATATGGAGCATGAAAACTGAAAGGAGACTCACCGTGACATGATGACAGGAATGTGTAAAAGGACCGTCGGGCTTTCCATAGTTTATAGCAATTAAGAATTTCTAAGAGGTAAGGTGACTAAAGAGTCTTAAAAACCAGTAGAAGAACCTTAAACTGGACCTTGAAGCGGACTAGAAGCCAGTGCGGACTTCAGGATGGGGGTGGTGTGGGCTCTCTTGTCCCTGCTCGCTGATGTGCTGCAGAGTTCTGCAGCAGCTGTAATAAAGTTTTCATTGGTGACCAGAGAGAAGAGTAACAGTCAGTCCTGCAGGAGATGAAAGCCCGGATCAGAGTCTCTGCATCGGAATGTTGTTTTCCAGGTGGTAGAAAGAAGTCTTGGTGACCTTCTCAGTGTGGTTGAGAGTCAAATATGACTCCAAGGTTTCTCTCCTGTTCCTGTGCTTCTAATGCCAGAGTTCGGAGTTTGTTTAGTTTCTCTCTGCCAATAACTCAAACCTCAGTCTGGTACTGGTCCAGCTGGAGGACTAGAGACACCTCATGGTCTGGTTGCATCATCTTCTGACACATATGGCATCAGTTCACAGAGATTTGCAGCACCTGTTGCTGCTCCCTCACTGCCCCTGAAACAATTCAGTCAGGTTGAGGTTCGGCTTCGGCAGGTGCATTGTAACACTTTGAACCTTTTCTTTTTCATTCTGCTGTAGATCTGCTGCTGTGTTTGTGATGATTGTTCTTCTGCACGAGCCAGTTTCAGCCTTTAGACCCCGTCCAGCCAATCACAGCAGGGTGTCCAGGTCCTGATCATCACCCTCCACCGCTGTGATTACCTGCTGGGAGGAGATGTCTGTGCTGACATGCTGGTTTTGGTTTTCTGCATCTGTGACAAGTCATAAAGATGCATTTCTGGCTTTTGTATTAAAACTGGAGTGTGTCATGGTCTTAATAAGGACTGCAGAGTCACAAGGAACCATTTTTGTTTAAAAAAAGTCTGAAAGTAGCTAAAATGAATTTTCTTGGAAGGATTAAATACCATGATGTAATCTGAGTAATCTGTTAATGTTCTCGCTGCTGGTTGAAGTGAAGGTTGTGTTCTGAGCGTGCTGCAAAGTGACCTTAAGACCTTTACAATCTTACTTAATATTTCTCAGAATAATTCGCACTGCAATATTTTCATCGGAAGTCAATGTAAAAGTTCACATCAGTTACAAAATTCTGTCTGTTTTATTATTTTGAGCTGAGATGGTTTACTCTTAATATTTGCAAATGACACCCTGTGATGGACTGGCGAGCAGTCCAGGGTGTACCCCTCCTTTCGCCCAAAGGCTGCTGGGATAGGCTCCAGCTTCCCCGCGACCCTTCATTGGACTAAGAGGTTAGGATTTTTCATTTAATTTCATTTATGAAGCTAATGATAATGAATGAAGGATTGGCATATGACAGATGTATAATCAACCAATCAGAGACAGCATGTTGACTAATAGATCACGGCTGCGAGACATGCAGATGTCACCGTTGCTGCCTTTTTATTCCAACTTTGCATCATCATGATGAGCATCTTTATCATTCCTTCTCTGATTTTGTTGTGCAGTATTGTTGCATATAAATTTTAGCTAATTAGACAACATAAAGCTGTGATTACATGGATCTCTACTAACATGAGGAAAATACTTTATATAATAAAGTTCCATATGCACAAAACTTAGCTATTGTGAAATTAATTCACCTTAATTACAATAATTAATTTAATTACAATATTTAATTACAATATTGAATTTCCTTTTGGGGATTAATAAAGTATTTTTCATTTAATTTCATTCATTAAAGAAGATTTCTGTGTGTAGATTGCGCAACATTGAACTTTACATAAAATAACACCTGTGCCACTTCACCTGCATGCGGTAAGAGGGGAGGAGTGGGATGACACATTCATATCATATATACCGTGGTCACTGATAGTTGGGCAAGTTCAGTTACTGTCTTATCATTCTGTTATGGGCGTTACCATAGCAACACGTTAATCAGCTGGTTCAGATCAGCTGATTTTTGACAGGAGAATGAGAGAAATGTTCCTTAACAACAGTTGTTTGGCATAAAAACTATAGAGGCCAACATAAAATAGTTCTTATAGGCTACTTTAGCATATTTAGCGAGTTTTGTAGTAAAAAAAAAAAGAAAAGAAATGAAAAAAAGGAACAGAAATAAACGTTTGTTATAAAATATTTACAGTGTGGGACCATGCTAATGACGATGCCATGCTCCTCGTGCCGTGAAATGCGGCTCCTCGTTTAATCCTACTTATTGGACTGTTTCTGTTTGCTGCTTCATGACTTGAAGAGAACTCATGTCATAACAGTTTAAGAACTCTAATAAAAAGGCTCATTTATTGAATTGATCACTTACTAAAGATTCCTTAAAAATTGACTTAAAAACATAAAACTCTAAACATTTTAATGCAGGAAATTCATGTAAAAATAAATGTTTCCCTTTAGCTAGGTTATATATATTTTTGGGTGTATTTTTTTTTTAGCTTTTCATCCATTGAAAATACATTTTTAATGGCTATATATGGTATTTATATTGGATAATATAATTTTTATCACATGCCTACGGTATATAAATAAATGATCCTGCTCTCCCGATGCCGTTAGATATCAGACAGTCTGCTGTGCGCGACTGAACAGTCGCTGTTGTACAGTTTGACATCTTCACTGACGCTGCAGCCGCATCTCCTCACGTCTGTTTTACATATGTTTTTTTTATTTTCAGGAGCTAGAGAACCAGGTAGGCTACAGTAGACATGTTTAAGAGGTGCGGGTCTTCTGAGGAGCGTGCATGAGTCATGTCTGTCTCTAGGCAACCGTGACTGTCCAACACGCAGGCGCAGAGGGGAGGAGGCTGCACCTGCGCAGATTCTGCACAAAAAGACATTTTTGCTGGCTGCTGTGTTTTCTGTGTTTTATTTAGTTAATTATTTTTAGATTGAGTGTTGATGTGTGACCGACGTGTAGGCTGCTGGAAAGTTATGAAAATAGGGAACAAAGTGCGTCCCAGATTGAACCAATTGAACCAACGCAGCATTTGTCTGTCAATTAAAGGACGATTCCGTATTTTAAGGGACGAGTGGCAACCAAGCAGCAACCTCCGGCGGTTAAAAGTGAAGCCTATGCCGAAGTGCATAAAACTGCAGTTCCCCCTTCATCCACTAGGGGCTGCAAAACAGAGCAAATCCCCATAGACTCCCGTGTTAAAAAGACCAACTTCACAGCAGAAATAAACATGTTTACAGCAGAAATAAACATGTTTACAGCCTGGTTCAAAAATCCATTTTGGTTAATAGATCAGGTTTACCTTCATGACAACTGTGGGGGGAGTGAATTTTTTTTCTGACTCACATGTGTAAAAGTAATTTAATCTCTAAATTCAGCATATTTAGGGGCGTGTCCTTGTGATTGACAGGTACCCAATCTCCTGCTTCAAGTCAGAAGAACGTAGAACAACCGCGGTATTTAGCCGGTTAACAATGTGACTTAGCTGTAGCCCGCTTACATCCGTTAGCTGGTGAGATCCTGTTATTCCTGGGTTAGCTCGGTTAGCTCTTAGCTACAGAAAGCTCGGAGTTCGCTCAATGTCAATCATCCACCATGAAGCTCACAGCCCCCCTCTCAGCTCCACCTCTTTGCCCATATTTGTATTTTCCTGGCGAGACGTCACATGACGCTGCCAAGATGGTGATGGTAGGAACCGCCCACCGAGCTTCAATTCAGCTCTTCAGAAACCTACGGGTGACGTCAGGCTACGTCCATCTCTTTATAAACATTCTATAGTAGCAACCCTAGATGAATCTAAATGTTGCAGGATAGCAGATCCCGACGACTGGACTTGTGCACCTCTGCTGAACAGCAATCGGTGGAGTAAACTCCCTCACTGAGGATATTGTCACCTGATCCCTTGTGATTATTCTTCATTTCTTTATTCTTCTTATTCTGTATATTTGTCACTAAATGACGCTTTAAAAATGTTGAATGAGTTTGAAAGCTAAAACAATATTGCGCTGCATTTTGAGTTGAACTCTGTTAGCAAACCCATGTGAGTTGGCAGAACTTACACATTACACCAGTCGTCACATTATTTTATTGTATCTTGCACACTTGCTTATTGGCTTTGTGAAGGGGTAAACAATAGACAAACATGATTTGTCATTAGTTAAGCAGAAAAATACTTTTAAAGTAAACTTTGCAGAGGGCATGCATCCTTCTGCAGCTGGCCTGTTGGGTAATTATTCTGCTCAATTTTCTATCTAAATAATTCATTCTAGTAATAATTCTCACTGGAGATACAGTTCTTCTCACCACTCCTGTTCAGAGAACCATGACATTCTGTAAAAAGCATGTTGTTCTTTAATATAAATAGCAAGACATTACAGATCCTGTGTAAATATGTTTTATTTTAGGGGAAAATTAAGCTATTTTTCAGTCATTTCTTTCTTTCATTCATTCATTCATTCATTCATTCAAGAACAAGTAGTTGTCAAAACGAATTTCCTTCTGCAGCTGGTCTTCCTAACACCAGATTTGTTCAGATCTGAGTGTCTCTCCATAAATGCCTACATCTGACTGACTGAATGTTGTCTTTAATAATTCAAATTTACTACAACATTGGCATTTAATTCGAATGATTAGTTCTGCTAACAGGTCAAGGTTAATAACACTGTTACGGCCCACTGGCTCTGGAATCCTAACCGACTGTGTGATCTCATCTGGAGGACTGGAAGGCTGGTGACTGCGATTGGCTGGTTGTTTTAGCTGTGACTGTCTTTTGTCAACTTGGTGACTTCATGATTCCCACCTAGGCGGTATTTATCTGTCTGTCTGTCTGTCTGTCTGCTTGCAAATTTATACAAAAACTCCTGGAAGGATTTTCATGATGCTTTTCTAAGAACGGATCTTGGTCTAACTTTGATTCCATTAAATGTTGGGAGTGGTCCCGGTCAGCATCTGGATCCAGGAATGTTGTGACGGATTGTGTGAGACAGTGTCTTACAACTGCACAATAAATAGTGGGAAAATCCAGGAGAAGTTCCCAACAGGTTTTCCAACATATCAGAGATAGATCTGGATCCTGGCAACATTCTGGATACTACCATCCAGAACAGGAATCAATGTTCTAGATACTACCATCTAGAACAGGAACAACATTCTAGATACTACCATCTAGAACAGGAACAACATTCTAGATACTACCATCCAGTACAGGAACAATGTTCTAGATACTACCATCTAGAACAGGAACAACATTCTAGATACTACCATCCAGTACAGGATCAATGTTCTAGATACTACCATCTAGAACAGGAACAACATTCTAGATACTACCATCCAGTACAGGAACAATGTTCTAGATACTACCATCTAGAACAGGAACAACATTCTAGATACTACCATCCAGTACAGGATCAATGTTCTAGATACTACCATCTAGAACAGGAACAACATTCTAGATACTACCATCTAGAACAGGAACAACATTCTAGATACTACCATCCAGTACAGGAACAATGTTCTGGATACTACCATCCAGATCAGGAACTACATTCTGGATACTACCATCCAGAACAGGAACTACCTTCTGGATACTACCATCCAGAACAGGTGCAATGTTCTGGATACTATCATCCAGATCAGGTGCAACGTTCTGGATACTACCATCTAGAACAGGAACAACGTTCTTGGTACTAGCTTTCCAGAACAGGAACAACATTCTTGATACTATCATCCAGATCAGGTGCAATGTTCTGGATACTACCATCCAGAACAGGAACAACATCCTGGATACTACCATCCAGAACAGGAACAACATCCTGGATACTACCATCCAGAACAGGAACAACATCCTGGATACTACCATCCAGAACAGGAACAACATCCTGGATTCTACCATCCAGAACAGGAACAACGTTCTTAATATTACTATCCAGAACAGGAACAACATTCTGGATACTCTCATCCGGATCAGGTGCAACATTCTGGATACGACCATCCAGAACAGGAACAACATTCTGGATACTACCATCCAGAACAGGAACAACATCCTGGATACTACCATCCAGAACAGGAACAACATCCTGGATACTACCATCCAGAACAGGAACAACATCCTGGATTCTACCATCCAGAACAGGAACAACGTTCTTAATATTACTATCCAGAACAGGAACAACATTCTGGATACTCTCATCCGGATCAGGTGCAACATTCTGGATACTACCATCCAGAACAGGAACAACATTCTGGATACTACAATTCAGAACAGAAAACTACCTTCTGGATACTACCATCCAGAACAGGTGCAATGCTCTGGATACTATCATCCAGATAAGGTGCAAAGTTCTGGATACTACCATCTAGAACAGGAACAACGTCCTGGATACTACCATTCTGAACAGGAACTACCTTCTGGATACTACCATCCAGAACAGGAACAACATTCTAGATACTACCATCCAGAACAGGAACAACATTCTGGATACTACCATCCTAAACAGGAACAACATTCTGGATACTACCATCCAGAACAGGAACGATGTTCTGGATACCACCATCCAGATCAGGAACTACATTCTGGATACTACCATCCAGAACAGGAACAACATTCTGGATACTACCATCCAGAACAGGAACAACATTCTTGATACTATCATCCAGATCAGGTGCAATGTTCTGGAAACTACCATCCAGAACAGGAACAACATTCTGGATACTACAATTCAGAACAGAAAACTACCTTCTGGATATTACCATCCAGAACAGGTGCAATGCTCTGGATACTATCATCCAGATCAGGTGCAACGTTCTGGATACTACCATCTAGAACAGGAACAACCTCCTGGATACTACCATCCAGAACAGGAACAACATTCTAGATACTACCATCCAGAACAGGAACAACCTTCTGGATACTACCATCCAGAACAGTAATAACATTCTAGATACTATCATCCAGAACAGAAAGAATATCCTGGATACCACCATCCAGAACAGGAACAACATTCTGGATACCACCATCCAGAACAGGAATAACATCCTGGATACGACCATCCAGAACAGGAACAACATTCTGGATACTACCATCCAGAACAGGAACAACTTTCCATTCCTGGAAGAGAACAAACATGCAATAAACACCCCAATGTAGTCAAGACACTGGATTCCTGATCAATGGATCTGGAATCTGATTGTGGATCCATAGAAAACTGATGTAGAATATCGGCTGGAATCACTGGATGGATATTTAAATCAGCTGCGGTCGGACCTCTCACAGTGATTTTTCTATTTGGTTTTGATCTTCATTAATTTTTTTGTTACTTTGTAGAAAATACAATGTGTGTGTTGCGGCGTTTATTGTACATTTCTGTCTTTTCTTTATGTTTTGAGGTCTCTGCCTGTGTAATTGGTTTTTGAGTTTTTATTAAGACTTGTTTTTATTTTGGTATTTTGATCCTATTTTACCCCATTTCCAAGGTTTGCCACCTAAAAGTTGTCATCTAAATCCCCTGTAACTAAATACTTTGATCACCAATCTGTTTGTGGGAGTTTTGTCCTGGAACGCTGCGGTTCGTAACAAACACCTATCAGACTCACCTGGACGACTCGCTCCGTAGGCGAGTTGCATCTTGATACGATGCAACAGCAGGTGGAAATCTGCTTTACAGACTGTAGCAGGTACAGCAGGCTATGTGATGAATGACAGTTCTGCATCCCTCTTTCCCCTTCAGCCACAACATCACTAAGATGTACGTCAGACTGCGGGCTGCTGTCCACGTTCAGGAGGAATTAATGTTATGGTTATTCATAAATCCATATTTATTTGATTTAAAGTTCATCATGTGATCATTTATAATGAAGTAAAGTATTTTTAGTTTTCTCTGTTATTTTTCCTCGTCTGTACAGGTTTGCAAATCTTCACCTTTGTGTGTGTGTGTGTGTGTGTGTGTGTAAGCGAACTGTTCAAATGGCTGTATATCGGCTGGATTGCATTTAAAGACCAAGTAAAGACGAGTTTGTTTATTTCTTGACTGATTATTTAATCGTAACCTGATTAAACCCACAAATTGAACAAAATTTCCTACTTTTTCATGACTGTTTAGGCTTTACTTATTTATTAATGTTCCTATCAGCATTTTTCTAAATCTGCAGTTTTTATCACATTATAATTATAAATATTATAACAGTTTCATGAATTCACCAGTAATTAAAATGAATTCCTAATCCTTTGTGATTCCAGCTAATATTTAATGCAGTAGGTTTTGGCTGCGCAGGCTGCTTTTCCAGCATGTACAGATCTGGCGTTCTGCTGTGAAGGAGAGGTAAAATCATTCGTGTTTTACTTCTGTGTTCTGAGAAGACGCCTCTACTTCTGTCAGAGGGTTATATTTTAGACTACATGCAACACACTAATAAATGTGACTTACTGCAGCCCTTGAGTTACTCCAAAGAGTGTAATAATCAGGGACCACCAGTCCTGACTGGGGATGTGACCTTTTCATATAGCTGCTCCTCAATTTACCAGCCCACAGGACCATACAGGCATATAATAGGCATCCTCAGGAGTCTCTGTGTGTCTGTACAGTCAAGCACGGACACGGACATGAACACAACGTACAGTGGATGTGGATTCAAATGTCAGACATATTTGTTGGTGAAAGGGCACAGGATCAGCTGGGTAGTGAATGTGGAACAGTCGTTAATAAAAGCAGAAATCCAGAAGACAGATGGGTGAAAGTTGTGAAAACAGAGATTCAGGAATCAATAGAAAGGAAGAATTGATGATGATGACTTCATATGAAGACAAATACCAAATAAGTTAAATGAAAAGTCAAACACTTCATCATAGTTTCATAAAGAAAATTCAAAATATTATTCTGCAGAATATTTGTATTTTCAGCACATAGCTTCTGTTTTAGCCGTTCCACGGAGCGCATAGAAGACTGACGTCCTCTGCGTGTCAGCAGACAAATGGTGGACTGGGACTGGTTTCCAACCCAGTGGGACGAATTTACCCATGATGGTTCCACTGCACCAGTCTGTAAGCACACACTGTCACATCGTCTCAGGCAGGGATGTCAAACGCCGCTCCTCAAGGGCCACCGGTATTTGGATGTTTCCCCACTCCGGCACACCGGATTCAAATGAATTGTGCAGAACTGAACTGTAAGTAATCTTTCTCTATGTAGAACTATACATATAAATTATTCTCTATGTATAACTTGAACAACGAGCTGCTGGATTCATTTAATTTGGAAATGTGTCTCATCTACTGGTCTGTGGTACACCTACTGGTCTGTGGCTCATCTACTGGTCTGTGGTACACCTACTGGTCTGTGGCTCATCTACTGGTCTGTGGTACACCTACTGGTCTGTGGCTCATCTACTGGTCTGTGGTACACCTACTGGTCTGTGGCTCATCTACTGGTCTGTGGGTCATCTAGTGGTCTGTGGCTTATCTACTGGTCTGTGGGTCATCTGGTGGTCTGTGGTACACCTACTGGTCTGTGGCTCATCTACTGGTCTGTGGGTCATCTACTGGTCTGTGGGTCATCTAGTGGTCTGTGGCTTATCTACTGGTCTGTGGTACACCTACTGGTCTGTGGCTCATCTACTGGTCTGTGGTACACCTACTGGTCTGTGGCACACCTACTGGTCTGTGGCTCATCTACTGGTCTGTGGGTCATCTAGTGGTCTGTGGCTTATCTGGTGGTCTGTGGTACACCTACTGGTCTGTGGCTCATCTACTGGTCTGTGGTACACCTACTGGTCTGTGGCTCATCTACTGGTCTGTGGGTCATCTAGTGGTCTGTGGCTTATCTACTGGTCTGTGGTACACCTACTGGTCTGTGGCTCACCTACTGGTCTGTGGCTCATCTACTGGTCTGTGGCTCATCTAGTGGTCTGTGGTACACCTACTGGTCTGTGGCTCACCTACTGGTCTGTGGCTCATCTACCGGTCTGTGGCTCATCTACTGGTCTGTGGTACACCTACTGGTCTGTGGCTCACCTACTGGTCTGTGGCTCATCTACCGGTCTGTGGCTCATCTACTGGTCTGTGGTACACCTACTGGTCTGTGGCTCACCTACTGGTCTGTGGCTCACCTACTGGTCTGTGGCTCATCTACTGGTCTGTGGCTCATCTACTGGTCTGTGGGTCATCTAGTGGTCTGTGGCTTATCTACTGGTCTGTGGTACACCTACTGGTCTGTGGCTCACCTACTGGTCTGTGGCTCACCTACTGGTCTGTGGCTCATCTACCGGTCTGTGGCTCATCTACTGGTCTGTGGTACACCTACTGGTCTGTGGCTCACCTACTGGTCTGTGGCTCATCTACCGGTCTGTGGCTCATCTACTGGTCTGTGGTACACCTACTGGTCTGTGGCTCATCTACTGGTCTGTGGCTCATCTACTGGTCTGTGGGTCATCTAGTGGTCTGTGGCTTATCTACTGGTCTGTGGTACACCTACTGGTCTGTGGCTCACCTACTGGTCTGTGGCTCATCTACTGGTCTGTGGTACACCTACTGGTCTGTGGCTCACCTACTGGTCTGTGGCTCATCTACTGGTCTGTGGCTTATCTGGTGGTCTGTGGGTCATCTACTGGTCTGTGGCTTATCTGGTGGTCTGTGGGTCATCTACTGGTCTGTGGCTTATCTAGTGGTCTGTGGCTTTTCTACTGGTCTGTGGCTCATCTGGTGGTCTGTGGGTCATCTACTGGTCTGTGGCTTATCTGGTGGTCTGTGGGTCATCTACTGGTCTGTGGCTTATCTACTGGTCTGTGGCTCATCTACTGGTCTGTGGCTCATCTACTGGTCCGTGGGTCATCTGGTGGTCTGTGGGTCATCTACTGGTCTGTGGCTTATCTGGTGGTCTGTGGGTCATCTACTGGTCTGTGGCTTATCTGGTGGTCTGTGGCTCATCTACTGGTCTGTGGCTTTTCTACTGGTCTGTGGCTCATCTACTGGTCTGTGGGTCATCTGGTGGTCTGTGGCTTATCTGGTGGTCTGTGGGTCATCTACTGGTCTGTGGGTCATCTACTGGTCTGTGGGTCATCTGGTGGTCTGTGGGTCATCTACTGGTCTGTGGCTTATCTGGTGGTCTGTGGCTTTTCTACTGGTCTGTGGCTTATCTGGTGGTCTGTGGCTTTTCTACTGGTCTGTGGGTCATCTACTGGTCTGTGGGTCATCTGGTGGTCTGTGGGTCATCTAGTGGTCTGTGGCTTATCTACTGGTCTGTGGGTCATCTGGTGGTCTGTGGGTCATCTAGTGGTCTGTGGCTTATCTACTGGTCTGTGGGTCATCTGGTGGTCTGTGGGTCATCTAGTGGTCTGTGGCTTATCTACTGGTCTGTGGGTCATCTGGTGGTCTGTGGGTCATCTGGTGGTCTGTGGGTCATCTGGTGGTCTGTGGGTCATCTACTGGTCTGTGGCTCATTGACTGGTCTGTGGGTCATCTACTGGTCTGTGGGTCATCTACTGGTCTGTGGGTCATCTACTGGTCTGTGGCTTATCTATTGGTCCGTGGGTCATCTGGTGCCTTGTGGCTCATTAACTGGTCCGTGGCTTATCTACTGGTCTGTGGCTCACCTGGGGGCCTGTGGGTCATCTGGTGGTCTGTGGGTCATCTACTGGTCTGTGGCTTATCTATTGGTCCGTGGGTCATCTGGTGCCTTGTGGCTCATTAACTGGTCTGTGGGTCATCTACTGGTCTGTGGCTCACCTGGTGGCCTGTGGGTCATGTGGTCTATGGCTCATCTGGTGGTCTGTGGGTCATTTACTGGTCTGTGCTCATCTACTGGTCTGTGGGTCATCTGGTGGTCTGTGGGTCATCTACTGGTCTGTGGGTCATCTACTGGTCTGTGGGTCATCTACTGGTCTGTGGCTCATCTGGTTGTCTGTGGGTCATCTACTGGTCTGTGGCTCATTAACTGGTCTGTGGGTCATCTACTGGTCTGTGGCTCATCTGGTGGCCTGTGGGTCATGTGGTCTATGGCTCATCTGGTGGTCTGTGGGTCATCTACTGGTCTGTAGGTCATCTACTGGTCTGTGGCTTATCTACTGGTCTGTGGGTCATCTACTGGTCTGTGGGTCATCTACTGGTCTGTGGCTCATCTGGTTGTCTGTGGGTCATCTACTGGTCTGTGGCTCATTAACTGGTCTGTGGGTCATCTACTGGTCTGTGGGTCATCTACTGGTCTGTGGCTCATCTGGTGGCCTGTGGGTCATGTGGTCTATGGCTCATCTGGTGGTCTGTGGGTCATCTACTGGTCTGTGGCTCATCTGGTGGTCTGTGGCTTATCTACTGGTCTATGGGTCATCTACTGGCCTGTGGGTCATCTGGTTGTCTGTGGGTCATCTACTGGTCTGTGGCTCATTAACTGGTCTGTGGGTCATCTACTGGTCTGTGGGTCATCTACTGGTCTGTGGCTCATCTGGTGGCCTGTGGGTCATGTGGTCTATGGCTCATCTGGTGGTCTGTGGGTCATCTACTGGTCTGTGGCTCATCTGGTGGTCTGTGGCTTATCTACTGGTCTGTGGGTCATCTGGTGGTCTGTGGGTCATCTACTGGTCTGTGGGTCATCTACTGGTCTGTGGCTTATCTACTGGTATGTGGGTCATCTGGTGGTCTGTGGGTCATCTACTGGTCTGTGGCTCATCTGGTGGCCTGTGGGTCATGTGGTCTATGGCTCATCTGGTGGTCTGTGGGTCATCTACTGGTCTGTGGCTCATCTGGTGGTCTGTGGCTTATCTACTGGTCTGTGGGTCATCTGGTGGTCTGTGGGTCATCTACTGGTCTGTGGGTCATCTACTGGTCTGTGGCTTATCTACTGGTCTGTGGGTCATCTGGTGGTCTGTGGGTCATCTACTGGTCTGTGGCTTATCTACTGGTCTGTGGGTCATCTGGTGGTCTGTGGTACACCTACTGGTCTGTGGCTCATCTACTGGTCTGTGGGTCATCTACTGGTCTGTGGGTCATCTAGTGGTCTGTGGCTTATCTACTGGTCTGTGGTACACCTACTGGTCTGTGGCTCATCTACTGGTCTGTGGTACACCTACTGGTCTGTGGCACACCTACTGGTCTGTGGCTCATCTACTGGTCTGTGGGTCATCTAGTGGTCTGTGGCTTATCTGGTGGTCTGTGGTACACCTACTGGTCTGTGGCTCATCTACTGGTCTGTGGTACACCTACTGGTCTGTGGCTCATCTACTGGTCTGTGGGTCATCTAGTGGTCTGTGGCTTATCTACTGGTCTGTGGTACACCTACTGGTCTGTGGCTCACCTACTGGTCTGTGGCTCATCTACTGGTCTGTGGCTCATCTACTGGTCTGTGGTACACCTACTGGTCTGTGGCTCACCTACTGGTCTGTGGCTCATCTACCGGTCTGTGGCTCATCTACTGGTCTGTGGTACACCTACTGGTCTGTGGCTCACCTACTGGTCTGTGGCTCATCTACCGGTCTGTGGCTCATCTACTGGTCTGTGGTACACCTACTGGTCTGTGGCTCACCTACTGGTCTGTGGCTCACCTACTGGTCTGTGGCTCATCTACTGGTCTGTGGCTCATCTACTGGTCTGTGGGTCATCTAGTGGTCTGTGGCTTATCTACTGGTCTGTGGTACACCTACTGGTCTGTGGCTCACCTACTGGTCTGTGGCTCACCTACTGGTCTGTGGCTCATCTACCGGTCTGTGGCTCATCTACTGGTCTGTGGTACACCTACTGGTCTGTGGCTCACCTACTGGTCTGTGGCTCATCTACCGGTCTGTGGCTCATCTACTGGTCTGTGGTACACCTACTGGTCTGTGGCTCATCTACTGGTCTGTGGCTCATCTACTGGTCTGTGGGTCATCTAGTGGTCTGTGGCTTATCTACTGGTCTGTGGTACACCTACTGGTCTGTGGCTCACCTACTGGTCTGTGGCTCATCTACTGGTCTGTGGTACACCTACTGGTCTGTGGCTCACCTACTGGTCTGTGGCTCATCTACTGGTCTGTGGCTTATCTGGTGGTCTGTGGGTCATCTACTGGTCTGTGGCTTATCTGGTGGTCTGTGGGTCATCTACTGGTCTGTGGCTTATCTAGTGGTCTGTGGCTTTTCTACTGGTCTGTGGCTCATCTGGTGGTCTGTGGGTCATCTACTGGTCTGTGGCTTATCTGGTGGTCTGTGGGTCATCTACTGGTCTGTGGCTTATCTACTGGTCTGTGGCTCATCTACTGGTCTGTGGCTCATCTACTGGTCCGTGGGTCATCTGGTGGTCTGTGGGTCATCTACTGGTCTGTGGCTTATCTGGTGGTCTGTGGGTCATCTACTGGTCTGTGGCTTATCTGGTGGTCTGTGGCTCATCTACTGGTCTGTGGCTTTTCTACTGGTCTGTGGCTCATCTACTGGTCTGTGGGTCATCTGGTGGTCTGTGGCTTATCTGGTGGTCTGTGGGTCATCTACTGGTCTGTGGGTCATCTACTGGTCTGTGGGTCATCTGGTGGTCTGTGGGTCATCTACTGGTCTGTGGCTTATCTGGTGGTCTGTGGCTTTTCTACTGGTCTGTGGCTTATCTGGTGGTCTGTGGCTTTTCTACTGGTCTGTGGGTCATCTACTGGTCTGTGGGTCATCTGGTGGTCTGTGGGTCATCTAGTGGTCTGTGGCTTATCTACTGCTCTGTGGGTCATCTGGTGGTCTGTGGGTCATCTAGTGGTCTGTGGCTTATCTACTGGTCTGTGGGTCATCTGGTGGTCTGTGGGTCATCTAGTGGTCTGTGGCTTATCTACTGGTCTGTGGGTCATCTGGTGGTCTGTGGGTCATCTGGTGGTCTGTGGGTCATCTGGTGGTCTGTGGGTCATCTACTGGTCTGTGGCTCATTGACTGGTCTGTGGGTCATCTACTGGTCTGTGGGTCATCTACTGGTCTGTGGGTCATCTACTGGTCTGTGGCTTATCTATTGGTCCGTGGGTCATCTGGTGCCTTGTGGCTCATTAACTGGTCCGTGGCTTATCTACTGGTCTGTGGCTCACCTGGGGGCCTGTGGGTCATCTGGTGGTCTGTGGGTCATCTACTGGTCTGTGGCTTATCTATTGGTCCGTGGGTCATCTGGTGCCTTGTGGCTCATTAACTGGTCTGTGGGTCATCTACTGGTCTGTGGCTCACCTGGTGGCCTGTGGGTCATGTGGTCTATGGCTCATCTGGTGGTCTGTGGGTCATTTACTGGTCTGTGCTCATCTACTGGTCTGTGGGTCATCTGGTGGTCTGTGGGTCATCTACTGGTCTGTGGGTCATCTACTGGTCTGTGGGTCATCTACTGGTCTGTGGCTCATCTGGTTGTCTGTGGGTCATCTACTGGTCTGTGGCTCATTAACTGGTCTGTGGGTCATCTACTGGTCTGTGGCTCATCTGGTGGCCTGTGGGTCATGTGGTCTATGGCTCATCTGGTGGTCTGTGGGTCATCTACTGGTCTGTAGGTCATCTACTGGTCTGTGGCTTATCTACTGGTCTGTGGGTCATCTACTGGTCTGTGGGTCATCTACTGGTCTGTGGCTCATCTGGTTGTCTGTGGGTCATCTACTGGTCTGTGGCTCATTAACTGGTCTGTGGGTCATCTACTGGTCTGTGGGTCATCTACTGGTCTGTGGCTCATCTGGTGGCCTGTGGGTCATGTGGTCTATGGCTCATCTGGTGGTCTGTGGGTCATCTACTGGTCTGTGGCTCATCTGGTGGTCTGTGGCTTATCTACTGGTCTATGGGTCATCTACTGGCCTGTGGGTCATCTGGTTGTCTGTGGGTCATCTACTGGTCTGTGGCTCATTAACTGGTCTGTGGGTCATCTACTGGTCTGTGGGTCATCTACTGGTCTGTGGCTCATCTGGTGGCCTGTGGGTCATGTGGTCTATGGCTCATCTGGTGGTCTGTGGGTCATCTACTGGTCTGTGGCTCATCTGGTGGTCTGTGGCTTATCTACTGGTCTGTGGGTCATCTGGTGGTCTGTGGGTCATCTACTGGTCTGTGGGTCATCTACTGGTCTGTGGCTTATCTACTGGTCTGTGGGTCATCTGGTGGTCTGTGGGTCATCTACTGGTCTGTGGCTCATCTGGTGGCCTGTGGGTCATGTGGTCTATGGCTCATCTGGTGGTCTGTGGGTCATCTACTGGTCTGTGGCTCATCTGGTGGTCTGTGGCTTATCTACTGGTCTGTGGGTCATCTGGTGGTCTGTGGGTCATCTACTGGTCTGTGGGTCATCTACTGGTCTGTGGCTTATCTACTGGTCTGTGGGTCATCTGGTGGTCTGTGGGTCATCTACTGGTCTGTGGCTTATCTACTGGTCTGTGGGTCATCTACTGGTCTGTGGGTCATCTACTGGTCTGTGGCTTATCTACTGGTCTGTGGGTCATCTGGTGGTCTGTGGGTCATCTACTGGTCTGTGGCTTATCTACTGGTCTGTGGGTCATCTACTGGTCTGTGGGTCATCTACTGGTCTGTGGCTTATCTACTGGTCTGTGGGTCATCTGGTGGTCTGTGGGTCATCTACTGGTCTGTGGCTTATCTACTGGCCTGTGGGTCATCTGGTGGTCTGTGCCTGAGATAAAGGTTTAAGCCCCCCACCCCCAGACTGGCTGGTTGTGATGGATGCCTCCTCCACTTTGACAGACAACAGTAAAGACCCATGACCTTCAGCCATCATGAATTGGACAGAAAAGAGGAACAAGTCGCGAGTTGAAGCAGTCTCAGGCAGTCTCAGGCAGGCTTACCTCTTGCAGGTAAACTCACGTTTAAAATGGAAACCGTAAAACATGTGAAAATGTGTAACATTAGCCGTTTCTGATAGTGATGTAAGCACCCGTTAGCATGCTAACTGCTAGCCATGTTCACACTTAGTGGAAGTGTTATTCTAAGTAACCGATGCTAGACTGCTTTACTCAGTTTTACTTTGTCCAGGCAGAGACACCAATTAAATGATTTACTGGTCAGTCGTTTGGCCAAGTTCTTTAAAATAGTTTTTTTTATTATTCTTTTAAGACGGATGTGGGGTGTGCTAGTAGCCCCAGCACTTAGTTAAAGTGCTAAGGGTAGTAGGTGCATAAAACTTATTAAATGGTTCTGACCAAGAATATACCTAATAAGATTAGAATAGGAAAGATTATATCTAATACGAACAGAATGGTTGGCTGGTCAGCAGTACACCATATTTCAGTGTTTTTGTTGAAATGACACAAAACTATCCTGCAAACAAAACCAGTCAGTGTTTTAAAATACAATAGAGACCAGTGGTTAAAGAATAATGCTAAACCATCCTATTCCAAAATATTTCTTATCCACTCTGTTGCAGTACTCTCACAAAGAAATAAACTGATGATGGAATAGAATGTAATATAACTATTGGGAACGTAAACAGAAGAAATATAGAACTAAATTGGCAGCGTTTTAGTGTTTTATTATAGTAAATGACCTTCATGTGAGGTTGGCCAAAGGTAACATCTGCTAATAAAGTTTTAGTTTTATAAATGCAATCTTTGAGTGATGTGGAAGATTTAATTCACATCACTCAAAGTCTTATTTTCTGAATCTCATGTTAAACTGTTTATGATGTGGAAAAATTTAATATTGAATTCATATTGAATATTTACATTATTTTTCTACTATAGCCTTAAATCTGTAAACTGTATTTCAATATTAAATTTGAAGTTTGAGTATTTTTAATCTTCTTGTTTTCCTAAATAACTGCGGAAAGGAGGAACACGAGGCCATGAGGCAGATATACATGAGGAACCACCTACCAGCAGGTCCTGTTCACATTCCCAACAGCAACCAGCAGTGATGTGGACTCTGAAGGCACAGAGTCTGCCACTGGGAAACCATCAACCACTGACATTACAGAGAGCTATACAACTCTTCCAGCTGATCCTGCTCTTTGGCCAGCACACAGTTTACATGCTGATTGGGTGGAAATTTTACAGAGAGGTCCATATAAAGTCAAGCCTGATTTCAGTTTTCCAAAAGGACCTGATGAAAGAACATTTCACACAAGTCTTCAGTTTCAGACACTTTCAAATGGAGAAAAGACTAAATTAATAGTTGTTATTTTTATAGGAGTTATTTTTTTTTTTTTATAGATCTTTTACATTCTGGTGCTTTCAGTTTTTTTCTTCTTTGTCGTCATTTAATGTTTGGCATTGTGATTTTCATTTCTCCACCATGCTTAAAATATAAATAAAGACAACTGAACTGGGAATTCCTTGTTTTGAGTATGTTGGTATTTGGCAGATCTTGCATGTAAAACTATTGTTAATATCTCTTCACAGAATACACATGTTTTAATTGCAAAGTAGATATTTCAACACTACTATGCACCCGTAATAGGGAAGCCTGAAACAAGATCACTGAATAATTATGTTTTTAATGGCTGCCAGTTTAAAAAAATGTGTAACGTGACTTATGGGACATTTTTGTCTTGAAAAGCGAGGACAACAGAAACATATGCTTTGACTAATTTAACTGACTCTGGGTTCCTGCTTTTAATGGGGGCCACAAAGCAGTTGTGCTCGGGGCCCCCAGATGGCTAGCAGCAGCTCTGCCCCACCACAGAACAGACATTATTAATGACTAGGTGGTGGAAACATGAATGTCTCTGTAGGGTGAGAGGTACAAACAGATTTAATAGAAAATCTGCCATGAGCGTGAAAACATTACACCAGAGTCATGATGTGAAAATGCAGCCATGTTGTACACCTCGTGTTACTTACGCTTATCTTTCACTTCATTCTTGGTTCGCATTATCATGCCTGCTGCAGCTGGAGGGGCTTAGCCTCTCTAATGTAAATGAAGTTGTTTGGTACACCGATCAAAATGACTGCTTGCATCTTCATTCTTAAGAGAGAGAAATTGATAAATGAGACGTGGAAGAAGCTGAACTCCAAATTACACCTGGTCAGAGTGAATGCTCGATATGCAACACTAATAATTTGATTCAGTTGTTAATATGCATCAAAGACCGTGTTCTTTGCCAGGATGAGTGGTATGCTTTTATATGTATTTATGTGGATATCACGACATGTACCATCCACTTAATTACAGTTGCAGAGCAAAAGCCTTCTCATTTTGTTGGTAATCTCCTCTTCCAAAAAAAAAAAAAAAAAAAAAAAAAGACATAAAAACTGCTCAGGAGGGACTAGAAGCTCTCACTCTTTTTCCACTAAAACTCCAATGAAGCTTTGAAGAAATGTGTCCCCCACCCCTATCACCCATCTTAGAATTTACCAGAAAGAACAGAACTCCTTCTCAACAGCTCCAGTGTCCATCTCTGGCAGGCCCGTACCGGTAGTCTTTGGTCCAGTGTAACCTCAGGAGTTAACATAAGAGTTCACCGTCTAGCTGGGAGAGAACGTCGTTAAACTCAGTTTAATATAACAGACTGAGCTGTAAGCTGTCTCTTTATGTCATGGATAGTGCCAAATAAAAACAAAACAAACAAACAAACAAAAAGTCAAAATGATTTGAGCACGAAAAAAAAAAACCCCTCTACTATCATAATAATCATGTTCCTAACATATGCAAAGGAAGCTAGCATGGCTGCTAGCTGATTTTAAAGTAGCTTCAGTATGAGATTGTGGAAAATGTGGCCGGTAACAAATTTTATTGTGCATAATGATACAAGAAAACAAAAGGAGATATTTCTAACTATTATGTAGTGATGAAAGACACAGAAGAGGTCAGGTCCAGCCCCTAGCCATAGCATTAGCAGTCTGACAGCTTCCATTGTGCAGCTAGCAACACAACGTGTATTAACGTGTTAATACAGATTATTCTGAGGATGTTTTTACACATAAAGTTATTACTCCTGCCATGTCAAACAGCTGAAAAATGTTGAGGATTGTAGCTTTTGCCAGGTAGCAATGTAGCCTTGTTTTGGGGCTTTCTGAAGCCTTTCTGTTTCCCTTTCTAAATCTCGGCCGTTCACTGTTGTTTGCTACTTTGGGAGAGCGGGGAAGGAGCTGGGGAAATCAGGTTTGTTTTTAATCTAGTAAGTCGACAACTGGACGACAGAGAGATAAAGAATCTACCGTCCAGAGAACTCCTCTAAAGGTTAACTGTGTTGAATTGATCTGGGACAACGCAGCGCCAGAGCGTACTGGCCTACAAGAACACATACAGGTCAATATACTTTTGATTGTGTTAAACTTACTTTAAGACAACTGTCTTACCCCCGTATCCATTTTTCTGGAAGGGGACGAGGAAATGAGCAGCAGACTTGAGATACTCCAGGATAATACAGAAAATTCGCCCAATACTTTGCTCGATGAGCCACTGATTGGTTGACCTACAAATGGTGAAGCCGCTTGCAACAGGCGACCAGTCCAGAGATACAGAAAACTGTAAAACAGTGTTTTCATCACAATTCTGCAATATATTTAAACCAAAAATGTCTGAAAAAGCACCTCATGAGAGTGTAAAGCTTTTTAGCCATATTTGAGAAGTTTTTTGAAAAGTCAGGGTTTCTTTTTGCGGTATTTTGTTTTTGCTCACTTCTAGTGGTAACGGAAACGCAGCTTGTGTTTGTTTCAGAGTTAGCCAGTAGTCGCAGAATACTGTCGTCGTTGCAGGAAAGCAGACCAGGGCCAGTTGTCTGTGTAAGATTGGAATCACACACACACCTTCCCAGATACAGTAATATACAGAGATTCAGAGGAACAGGATACATTTAATTAACAATTTACAGTTTTTATTGGTTTATGTGGATTCAGTGTCTTTATGCGCACCTCTTTGATCTCTCTCTCTCTTGCAACAAACACAGACACCATAATGTTGGTGTGTCTATTTATTTATTCTATTGTTGTTTTATTTTGTTTATTTAGGCCACATCAAGCAAACGCATATAGTCAATGACATTCTCACACCAAAAAAATAAACTAAAAGAAGAAAAATAAAAAAACATGTCAGTGTCTGTCTGCAGCCCCTCCATCACGCTCTGTGGGACCTTTCTTGTGTCCACACCCACCCAGGTCTTCATGAATGGCTGCCACTCTCTCAGGCACCTGCATTGCTACCCATCACTTTTCATTCTGAAAATGTCTATATCACTTCTCGGTATCAGCAAGTACACAAATGCAACTACTTGTACTCAGTTTGAAAGAAAGTGTTATGGTGCATCTCTAATGAAGACATTATAGGAAAACGCACGTCTGGATGAAATTCCCCACTGATTTTCAGCCAAACACACCTCTTCCTGTAACCTCTTAAGTCATAAATGTTCCTCACATTCTCCCCAATCTCAGACGGCGTCTGCAACAACCGTAAGATATTAACTGGTGTCATTAATTCCCTCCTGAATCCTTATATTAAAAGGGAAGAGAGATGGTTCACACACCCAAAGCAGAAATAATTGCTTGTGCTTGCAGATTGCAGTGATGGGTTGAATATGAAAAAGGTAATTATATGTTATGTACAGTCTGCACGGATCATGCAGTCGTTTTGCAGGCACACAAGAATCTCTTTGTTAGTGTGTGTTTGTGTACTCCCAAATACTACAACCTGAAAGTTGGGGGGTGGTTCGGTGGAGTGGAGGGTGGGAGGCAGACTTAGTTTTGATAATTTGGTGCTTAATCCCATCAAAGACTGCTTCATGCCATCCGCTTCTTCCATAATCTGCACATAATTACACACTTGCAGTATTAGACTGTCACACACACATAGTTGATACCAGTATAGTAAAGAAAACACCTTTTTAAGCTTTAAAAGACAGTTCATCTCAATGTTATTTATATTTGGCTTCAAGTTTCCTAACAGCTCATCTTCGAAGAAACATGACAAACGTTACGCTCTCTACCATCACTACTGAATTCCCAAGTGCCCAATCATTTTATGTCCCCAACATACCATAACTTCTGCAATCTACATGGTTACAGTGACGATCAGCAGGACTTACTAACATTTAAATATGAAATAAGGACAAATCTCACCTCTAGGTGTGAGATTTTTATCATGCTGACAGCACAAAGTTTAACCTGTGTAAAAGCTGCAGATCAATACGTTCAGTCAGACTTCAGGGTCTCGTTCCAGTCACTCGCTTGTTCTGACTTTGTCATATGGCAGAGAGACATTCACTGGTGTCCGTGTTTGGTTTAAGGTTGTCTGCAGAGACACCGAAGCATTCATCTGTCACTGTGATATATTCGCTACACAGTCTACGAAATACACTCTTAACCTGTGGGTCACTGCAGTGAAAAACAACACTGACACATCTTTGATCAAGCTACTAAATGGCTCCAACAGGATAGTTGTCCCACATAAATTCTAAATGATCCTACAAATGGGGAAAGTGAAGCAAGAGCAGAGGAAGGTGTTTTTTTCTCTTCATAGGCTGGCATAGCCAAAGGGTGCACACAGTGATGCTAGTAAATAATATGGTAAATACTCACTCTTTTATTCCTGAACACTCCCATCTGTTTGGCCCAGGGAGGGGAAATAAATGCTGGTGGACTGGAGAGAAAGCGAGAGAGAGAGAGAGAGAGAGAGAGAGAGAGAGAGAGAGAGAGAGAGAGAGAGAGAGAGAGAGAGAGAAGCAGCTGGGCCTGTAGCACATTAGAAATGCAGACTTTTGACTGGAGGCACCCAGAAACCCAAAATCCGTTGCAAAAATAAGTATATAAAACCCTCTCTGCATCCTCAGCTATCACTGTGCCCATGAGTAAAGCACTTCATCCTTGGGATTGCTTCTGTAGAGCTGCTGGTGGCTGGTAGATGACAGTAGTTCTCATTAAATCTGCTGCGACCAGCGCCACTGGTCTTCCACAGGACATTGTGTCCGAGTCAAGTTGAGTCTCTCTGGTATAAAATTCTCCGTCTGTTGCTTGTCTTTGCAGAGAAATTGCAACAATGTTCAATTATTTAGCAGAGTTGGATGGACAGATGCTTAGGCAGAGATCACTGAAATGGTCCATCGGTGGCCAAACTGCGACATCTCATGAATGTGTTAGTGGGTTTACTGAATGTACTGGTGCAGAACTGGTTCAGCTCCCACAAAGTAAAACAAGTTCACCATTTCAGTTTAACCATTTTAATGTTTAGTTTGTTTTATTTTAGGTTAGAAGTGAGGACGAAAGACTGAATGTTAGAAAGAAAAGACTTCATAATGTGTCTTGCAATAAATTTTACAAAAGCTGAGGCTTAGGCGCTGAACACTGTTCAATAGAAACACCAGCAAATCATGATTGTTGTTTGTTGAAACTTAGAAATATCACTTTCATTTTGCTAATAATGTGATGGAAACACAGCTTTTGTCACCATAAATTGGCTAGTGCTCTCATGGTGCATGTTTTTCCAATGGGTGTGACATTTTCTTCTAATATACCACATTTGTAGATGCTCACAGACTGCTGACTTTAATGGCGTCCATGTTTTTCCGAGTTGATTTGGTGCAGGTGCAATAGTGACTACCTGGTAATGATGGCATCTACTCTAAGCTGCTTGAAATCACGAGGCAACAGGTAAACCCTTTATTTACCAGGAAGGTCCATTAAGAACCACTTCACATTTACAACAATGTAACGATGAGATGTTAAAAAATGACAAGAAGAGATTCAACAAAGTCTAAAAGCCTTTTTCCATGTGCATCCACTGGAAAAAGGTTTGTTTGTTTGAGTCAGTGGTTTGGTTTACAACCGGTGCACTGCGTTGCGGTTCAGATGCATCCCAGAAGCGCCTCGTTGTGGCTCTCTGCTAAACATAAATACCAGGCCTACTTTAGGGAGAGCATGCTACAGGAACATGTAAAGTTCAGCAGTTCAGCCAGAGCCAGACAGAAAATGACACACGAAGCAGTGGAAAGCATCCACTAAATGTCCCCTGTGACAGGTTACCGAGCGACAAACTCACTACAATGTTTATTATTGTATAATTACAACATTACAATGACGTTTCTTACAAAAGCAAAGAATCACAATATTTTATTCAACACCACACATCCCTTTAACAAGGACACTGACATATAAACAACCCAGCTTTATACATAATAGCCACTAAATCTGAGCCATTAGGGTGAAAGTCGTGTGATTTTTGTGGATGCAGTTGTATAGATTGCACCCTCGGGTGGTCGACATTTAGTGTGAACTGGCTGAAGAGGTTGGAAGGAAACGCAGCGCATGTGGACCTGGTGGGATTTATGATCAGCATTTACAGAATTTTAAAAGAATGAGTTTTAGCATCTGTTGTAACTGGTTCCAGTTAGAAACTGCAAACTGGAATGATGAGCTACAGACTTACAGCAAGAAGAAGTTCATGTAGCGACTGGTGGGTAAATCAGGGTCACTGTTATGGATAATGAGTAAAGAACTGAAGACAAACAGGAGGGTTGAGATGTGCAGAGATTACAGTGGTGGGTGGTGTAAGGCATGCTTAATGACCTCCAGTTTATGGAGAAGACACTTCTCTAGATAATGTCACCATAATCAAATTGGGGAATATTACACATTTTAACTGGGAAGTATTTTGCAGAGGGGGTGAAAGATGATTTATCATGTTACAAGAAACCGACTGTGGATTTAACCGTGGCAAAGTAGTGGGAACTACCGAGAGACCAGTTGTTAAAGTGAGAAGGTTTTCTGAGAGTAATCTCTGTTGAAAACCACACATTTAGTTTTACTTATGATTAAGAGAAGATGGAGGTTTGTAAAAGCCAACTGCACGCAGCTGAAACCATTGTGAGCAAACTTGTAATAATAATAATAATAATAATAATAATAATAATAATAATAATAATAATAATAATAATAATAACTAGAAAGGACCTTAGAGTATAAACCTCTGCCAAGCAGCTCATATCCACCCATATTGTAATTTCCACAATTTGTTACAATTTTAGATTCCAGACCATTGATAATATATCCACAGTGTCTTGGCTACATTGTGGTGTTTGTAGGATGTTTGTTCTCTTGCAGCGATGAAAAGTTGTTCATATTCTGGATAGTATTATCCAGAAAGTTGTTCCTGGACTGGATGGTAGTATCCAGAAGGTTGTTCCTGGACTGGATGGTAGTATCCAGAAGGTTGTTCCTGGACTGGATGGTAGTATCCAGAAGGTTGTTCCTGGACTGGATGGTAGTATCCAGAAGGTTGTTCCTGTTCTGGATGGTAGTATCCAGAAGGTTGTTCCTGGACTGGATGGTAGTATCCAGAAGGTTGTTCCTGGACTGGATGGTAGTATCCAGAAGGTTGTTCCTGGACTGGATGGTAGTATCCAGAAGGTTGTTCCTGGACTGGATGGTAGTATCCAGAAGGTTGTTCCTGGACTGGATGGTAGTATCCAGAAGGTTGTTCCTGGACTGGATGGTAGTATCCAGAAGGTTGTTCCTGGACTGGATGGTAGTATCCAGAAGGTTGTTCCTGGACTGGATGGTAGTATCCAGAAAGTTGTTCTTGTTCTGGATGGTAGTATCCAGAAGGTTGTTCCTGGACTGGATGGTAGTATCCAGAAGGTTGTTCCTGGACTGGATGGTAGTATCCAGAAGGTTGTTCTTGTTCTGGATGGTAGTATCCAGAAAGTTGTTCTTGTTCTGGATGGTAGTATCCAGAAGGTTGTTCCTGGACTGGATGGTAGTATCCAGAAGGTTGTTCCTGGACTGGATGGTAGTATCCAGAAGGTTGTTCTTGTTCTGGATGGTAGTATCTAGAATGTTGCCAGGATCCACATCTGTCTTTGAAATCTTGTAAAACCTGTTGGGAACTTCTCCTGGATTTTCTCATAATTTATTGTGGAGTTATATGCGGATATACTGAAAATGGTCCCATGTCGCAATGAAGAAGAATCTTTCACAACATTCTTGCATCCAGATGGTGATCTACATCACTCCCTACATTTAATGGAGTCTCAGTTAGACCCATTCCTGTTCTATGAAACACATAAAGAAAATCCTTCCACGAGTTTTGTATAAATTTGTTAATGAACATAACAATGCTTTTAATTATGATGGCAGAAATGTTCGTCCTCCATTCCAGGTGGGTATTTTGTCTCACCTGTGCCGGGCCAACCTTTTCGGCGGAACCGACTGCGGTAGTCATGTTGGTTGGCTAGTGAAGCTGAAACTGTGGCTGTCACGCTTTTCATTCATATCCTGTACAGGATACGGATTATTATATCCCTATGCTGTGCCCCGACACTTCCTCGACCCAACTGACGCCTGCTTGGTGCCCATCGCTGGCTTATTCGAGGAGATCCAACCCCTCCTGGACTCCCCAAATCTCTCAGCGCCAGGTGGATCATTTGCTCCTGAGAACACCACCCCTGGCTTCCCAACACATCGGACTCTAAGACTTGGCCCTTACCGTGATTGGCTTGGTGAATGCCAGATCCCTCTCTGTGTGAGAGAGACTTGGATTGGTGCCGGTGAGTCCAGCATTTGCTGACCTTTTGCCTACTGACTGTTCTTTTTTTAACTCCCCGCGGACATCAGGTTGTGGAGGGACGGCAGCAGTTTTTAAAACAGTTTTTAAATGTCAGTTTTATCCCCAATCTTCAGCTTTGAGGTGCGTCGCTCCGACCCAGTGCTGTGCGCTGTCATATTCCTAACACCCAAATTACAATGAGGACTTTGTGAAAGACATTTCTGTTATTCTAGCTGAATTAGTGCCGAAGTATATATATGTACATACACATAGATCTGCATATATGTATAGATTTGTGTATATGTATATATCTGTATATGTGTAAATATCTGTGTATATGTATATATCTGTAAATATGTAAATATCTTTATATATGTATATATCTGTGTATAGGTATAGATTTACATATATATGTGTAAATATCTATATATATATGTGACTGAAAATGTGCCTAAAAACTAAAAATAAAGAATCTTATCTGCTGTCTGTTGATGCTGATGGAGGGGCCAGAATATCCAGATAAGAGGACAGAAAGACTAAAGGCCTGCCACATATAAACACACATAAACTGCATTGGGGACACGCACGCAGTCGCCCACACTCCATCAAAAGGTGGAGGGGGCCAAAGTGCTTGGTGGCCAGGATGACCCCTTGTCTTGCTCAGGTGTCTATTAGCTCAGACGGAGAGGGGGGAGAGGGAGGTGGGGACGGAGGAGGAGGAGGAGGCAACAGACACCAGATCACTGTGTGGCAGAGCGGTGTGGCCTCTGGCACCGTCACAGCGGCTGCTGCAGTCGTTGCTGCTGTCACATGACAACAGGACACAGAAAAACAAAAGGGAATGGGGCCGATGAGGACAGTGCTCCTCATTACCAGTATTCCCTATTTTAAGTTACATTTCTGTCACAGTTTTATTATTATTTTTCTGCAATTATATGCAAATTCACTCTGAATATTCATAGCATTTGACCAGTTTTTCTGTGAGATAATTATATTTAGAGGTTTGCTTTTTAATACCTGTGTCATTAATTTATAGCAGCACAGTCAAAGAGGAAAAACTCCGTTTATAAATCCTTAGAGATCTATTGACTCCTGTTGAAGTTTAGCTCCATGCTAATGTGAGCCCGCTTCATAACCCAGCTCACCTGATATATATGCATCCAAGCATGAAATTCTGTCGATCTGACAGGCGACAACGAGCAAATCAATGAATAAGCTCACAAAACTTATCCTCTCTGCTAAGAGGTGGTTTCTTATCAGAGGAAAGATAAAGTTTATTCCATGCTTTTTGTGTCATTTTAAGAATCACAGAGATAAAATACAGATCACAAGGTGATTAGATCACTAGATGGACAGATAATAAGGTTACCAAATCATTAAGTAAACAGATCACCAGTGGAGCAGATCATTAGGTAATTAGATCACTAGGCGAACAGATAATTGAGTAAACAGATAATAAGGTAAACAGATTATTAGATAATTAAGTGAACAGATCATTGCGTGATGGTGTTAAGTTTCTATCCATCAGGGATCACCAAATCCTGTCCTCTTGGGCCAGTGTCCTGCAGGTTGTCACTGTTTTTTCCCTGCTTCAACATGCCTGCCTCAGATTATATGAATATAACAACCTATGATGTTCTGCACAACGACTCATTATCTGAGTGTGTTGGAGCAGGGACATATTGAGAACCCGCAGGACTAGATTTGGTGATCCCTTGTGTAGATAAAAGAGGAGACATTCTGTGTTGTTTCACTGAATTTATATCTGCTTTTCATTACCTTACTAAGAGCACAGTAAATGCTTTTCACCTGGTTTGAAGCTTGGAGGTAACAGAAGGGTGTTAATCTGGAGATATTCAAGTTAAAAAGGTTCCAAAGTTATGGAAGTTATGTGTTTTCAGAGCGTTTTGAGCTGTTGCAGTTGGAATGAGTAGAGCACTTGTAACCAAGTTTTCAGATCCAGAATCAGATGCCTGATGCAGAGAAGTGGGATTTGATAAACCCAGTTTGAATAGCTAAACCGGAATCATCAAATACAGCCTCTGCCAGACTCTCTTGATCTATCACAAAACCACTGAGCTAACAATGCATAGCAACATGGCAACAGGAGCAGCGTACTTCTGTCTGTTGGAGGATGAAATCCACCTAGAAGTGCCTGAAGACGTCAAAGACCAAATGAAAAGAAACGAAACACTGCCACAGTTATAAAAGAGACAAAGTGTTGGCAAAGAACTACCGGCTGCTTGAATGTGAAAGAAATGCACAGATACACACTCTCGACTTCACAATTACAATCCCTATGATAATATATCCGACAACGTAGTCTGTCTTTGATCCTGAATCTGTTAAATTTGCAGGTGAAACCGACGGCAGATGTGAGTGAAAAGATGTGAATGTCTTTCTGGCTATAAAAGCCCTTGTCTTTATCTCCCTCCATGGACGCAGACGACTCTAAAACAAGCTAAATAAGATTTTATAGGCTTACAGGACAAGTATTAACAGTCATGTGGGATATTATCAGTGCACTGGAAGGCACCCACATCAAATTAAAATGTTCCTCAGATGCCAGTGAGGGATCAATGGGAATCCTCTCCCAGCATTAATATTCATGTAAACATGACATTTGATATTGTCCATGAATGAAGACTGTACATTACTTATGATGCGCATTTATTGATTTAATATTCTACATATTATTTCAGATGGCCTGCAAAGCGGACTGGCTGATCAACAATGTTGTGGCAAGGTGGTCCGACTCAGTTCATGACCCCCTGAGTCTTTCTGACCTTTGTAATCTATAAGCGCCCATCACAAGGTCAACCACACAACTGCTATTAATAATCACTGTTCGCATCATGGGTCAAGAATGTCCTTCTATTCATGAGGTTGTGGGGACGACAGTTTGCATTTATAGGTGAATTCTCTGGAGTATTGCTGGTGGACAGAAGGTATGCCTGCCAGCAGCTTCTATTGACGCCATTTGCAGACCCTCAGGAAGCACAGCAGGCATTTAATAAAGCCCACGCAATGACATGGGTACGAAAAGTTTGTTTTTTTCTGTTGTTTTATGGAAAAAAGTGCTATTGAAGTAAAGTTTTCTTTCCTGTTCCTGCTATAACAACATGCTGAACTCACTAAATCTTACTGACAAAAACCAGTGGTTGCAACACTGATGTTTTTAAAAGGTCTCTGAATAAAACATTACTTTTAAAGTAGAATGGTTTGGTGTTTTTCTACCATTAAACAAGTTCACCAGTTGTTTTTAGTTTCATTTAAAAGTTGGAAAAGAGATACAAAAAAACTTTGTAAAAATGTGATCTTTTACTTTAAAACAGTAGCCACCTTGTCCTTGTATACATTAGTGAACTCTAACAATTGTTCAGAGCTTAACTGCATTACAAACTGTGCGTGCATCATACAACAGAGGCAGTGCGAACAATTAAGGTTAAGCATTGGACCAGTTCTACCTCAGTAGCCCACAATCCTGATTAGAATGGTTGGAAAAACATTTATGATCTGAAAATTTTAGATGTCTTTTGCACATTATGTAGCAACATGCAGGTGCATTTTTGACAGCAGGAATGCAGCAGTACAGGCAAAAGGGTAAAACAGTGCTTGTATAAAGCTACAGCTGCATTAGCACAGCATGAACAAACTTAAAAACAAAGGCCCAGTGGAGGAATGTCCCTGCCTGGGAGGTAATATGCTTCAGATGACCCCCTGGACCAGTTTTTAGTTAAGACAGCTGAAACCGTCTTCCTGGTTGTACTGAACGCTGAGGATAGCAGTGCCTACACGCTAGCTAGCACAGAGGGAATAAAGCAACACTCTGATTGGACTTAATGTTACTTTATCTTAGACCTCAGATTTTACATAAACACCCAAATTATGGAGTGGACCCATGTTCCACTCCTGCTCTCAGCGAAGGCGGACGCTTTTATCTTTGCTCCTGTTTCCTCCCCTCCCTCCCACTCTGGCCTGTGACTTTGTCCTGTCTGACTCGGAGCCTCTTTTTATATCTCTTTACTCCTCGCTCAAATTTACATCATGGATTTGATCAGCTGGTCTCTCAATGCAATTGATCAAATTTTCTCAACCCGAAGATCGGGCAGAGGGGAGCCTGCATGTCCTGAGGGGACGCTTCCGGCTGGATACGTTCAGGACTCATGGGCCATGTGGAGACCGATGTGTCTGGCGGTTCTGTCCTCTGAGGACGTGGAGGATGTTTAAATTTTTGGATTATTGGTGATCGGGATTCTGCTGATTGGCGCTGGTGGAGTTCTGATCTACCTCAAGACCTGTGAGATTCTGGCAACAACTGGCAGGCTGCCAGAATTCTGCAACGGAATGGGCCGGGCTAGTAGTGCACAGACTCTTGCGTTAACCGGACTCAACTGTAAGCAGGATACCAGTCTGGCCCAAACTGGTCTTTTGGCCGAGGTCCCGGAGCTGGTCCACAGAATTGATAACAACATGGAGAAGATGTCTGCTAGAATCTGTGGAAATGGACCCCCCCCATTCGGCTGTCTGGAGCTGCCTGCCTGAGATCGGCTATGGACTCAAGGCCGAGGGCAAATTGTTTTCCTCGCCTGGAACCCAAACAATAATCATATCTGGATTCGCCTTCCCAGCGGCCTTGGGCTGGCGCAACCCCCCCTGAGAACGGAAGAAGACATGTTCATAGACGCTCTGTCCCCCCTCCTCGACCACCCCCGGTCCCCTCCCACACGACTCACCGCCTCCCTGGACTTTGTATGTCTTGTCTGAGTGTGTGCTTAAGTGTACGAGGTTTTTTTTCTCTGTATCTTCGGACTGCATCATTTGTAGCGGGGCCTGGAGTTACATGACCTTTTTTCCCTTGACCCTCCTATGATCCTAATGTATCTCTGTTCTTATCTGTTATAAGGCAGTGCCGGTAAAACTGGCTGCGTTTAAGCTTGGTTCTGTATTATTTTTTGTCATTAATGTTACATGTCTGTATGTCAAACCTTGGACGAGCTGACTTTAACTTTGAATTTCCCCTCGGGAATGAATAAACTATTTTTGATTTGATTTGATTTGATTAATGCCTTAAGTTCTACAATAATTATTTAAAGCCTCTATGACCAACATGCTAACTTTTTTAGGACCATTCTTATATTTTGATTTGTATGTCAAGAAGTGGTGGTGGTGTGGACCCAAATGCAGCGTTGGGATCCAGGAAAGCAGAATCAAGATGTTTTATTAAACTAAATGGAAATCAGAATGCTAAACTCAGGCAGTCTAAGGATCAACTAACACAATGAACCAGCACTGAGAACATAAACCAAAGGGAACAAATACACAGAGGCAACAACAAAGAAAAGGTGAACTGAATCAGAAAATGAAAACCAGACGAGCTGATTAACAGGAAGCAAAATGGGAGACAATACACATGGGAACTACAAAATAAATCAGGAAAGCAGGAACTAAAGAAACAACACGAAACATCACACCATGACACTCTACCATGTTCGCCGCACGGCCCCATGATCATCAAGGCACATGGTGTGTCGTGCTTATCTGAATAAGTCCAGCTAATCACTAAATGATAAGAGGTTGCATGTTTAACTTGATCAATTGCATGTATTTGCAGACTCAAGTTGCTTTTGCTTCACATAAAGTGGTTGCTACATCCAACTCTGAAGTGTGTGCCCCAGATCGCATCAGGACAAAGATTCTGGTTTGATCTTAATCATAATTTAAGTGTCTCTGTGAGATAAATGAAGTGTTTAACCTTCCTAATATGTCCTTATATTACAAGAGCACTGCTTGGGATTTCTGCTCTGATTCTGCAGAGCAAGGTCAGACTACCTTTATGTTTGATATATAAGACGCAAGGAACCAGTTCTGACTGCTTTCTGAGTGGGACTTTACAGTTAATTGGCAAGCACTGTGAGGAGGAGGTGATATAAAATGCTAGTTCCAGCTTGGTGAAGAAGAAAGCAGAGCTGCCAAACAGAGAAAAATGCACGTGGAATGTTGTCTAAAGCAGCAAAATTCGCATATTCCCATAATGATACCTTTCTTTACATCCCGCCTCATATAATTTAGCATCTTACTTGAAAATGGACCTCATAAGAACCTGTACAGGTGAATTCACATTTTAAAAGTGGTTGCTGAACAACACAGAGGAGACATAGGAGGCATTATCATGTGGGGAGCAGGGCAGAATGAATAAATCATGTTCATACATCCTCTTTCACTGAATAAGAAAAAAGGTGCTGGGTCATACCCCATCAATTTAATCCAGAATTTATAGCTGAAATAAAATTTAGCAAAGGAAAATATGTGCATTTTATCCTAAACAAGGGTTTAGAGATGATTGAGAGGAAGGACCCAAACACAGGACGACGAGGCAGGTGCAGGAAGTAAAGTTATAACATAAAAATAAAACAACTGCAAAGGCAGAATAATTACAGACAATAAAAGACAAAACATCAGAACAACTACAGAACTTATGATGAAGAAACAAAGAGCCTTGGGATTAACAGGGATGTGACGACCAACAGAAGAAACCAACTAGCATTTATACACAGGGTGCTAAATGCTAACATGGAACATGTACGGTCATCAGAAAACAGAAACCAGGAGTGACAGAGGAGCAGGAGGTAAACGACAGAGGGATAGATACTATAAAGAATAACAGAGAGTCAAATCAAACCAGATAAAATGAGTCTGAAAACATAAAGATTACTGAACATCACGAGGGAATACACCTGGAAACTAAAATTGATCAAAAACTGAAGCAAAAAGAGAAAAACAACCAACAGATGACTTTCAGTGTGTTAACAGGAAGGCCTGCGTGCACCCCGAATGGCACGGCCCACATGGCTACACAGCTGTTCAATCCAAGTCCCTTGGGCCCCGTGCGAAGCCCATGTGGGCTGCCCAAATGGGCCCCATAGAGATGTAGGTGCAGAGTGGACTTCCAAACCCAGTGGGCCGGCTGAATGGGCCCCCAGTTGGGGCCAACCAGAAAGCTATACTGGAAAACAGGTGAGGCCATGTTAAAGACTGCGGACACCCCCATGTGGGACCCTTATCTGCAGTCAAAATATAATCCTTGCAGGCACCACATGGGCTCAGTCAGGATGTTTCTCCACCACATTTCTTCCTGGAAGTCAACTGTTCTCCACGATCCTTCCAGTTTTTCATCAGGCTTGAACAGTTCTTCCGTTATGATAGTTTCTGCATGTCAGATGTTTTCTCTGCTTGATATAGATTATGTGACCCTTTTAAACAGACTAACATCTATTTAACAACCTCTGGATGGTTTAGGAAATGAGAAGCTGCTTATTGCATCTGCGGGGCTTAAATCAAGAGTAGCAGGTGAAAGATAACCAACCTGCAGTAATTATCCATCAGGAGTCTCGTACCTATTTGCTTTTTTAACTTCAGATGACGACATTGTGATCGTTCCTTTCCCGCCCGTTTCTTTTAGTAAAACTCTGTAAGTCATGTTTTAATCGGTCCTATTTAAATACATAAAAACAGAGCTTACAAGCCTTACACTGACACTGAGAGTGACACTCAGAGAAAATTTAAAAGGGCACATTAAAAAGACACATCTCACATTTGCTGACAGAGAAAACAAGAAATCCTGCATTAAATTCTTCACTCAAGCATATCAAACCGATACATGCACAAGTATGCCCATGCGTTTGTGCTGGGGACGTTTACATCGCCGTTATTCCAATTAGCTGTTTTCACACTTGGCTAGTTAGCAGCATACGCTTGTTAAAGGTTCCATCTGTTTATTTATCACAAGTTTGTGTTCCTCATACCAGCTTTCACAGGTCATTTCATGTGCCAGAAGGGAGCCGAGCCTTCCCAAATCCCCCAAACAACTCAGTTGTCATTGTGTTATTGCAGAGTCCTCCTTTGACAGAGGTTATGTGCTTGTAAAGGTGGGTGATGCAGCTGTTCTTCTTGATGAGAGTGACACTTTACCACGTTAGCTTCTGTGTGAGTTACAGCTGCTGGAGATGTGACCGTTGTCATGGGCTCACATGAAAGGACTATTTTTATCTGGGGACACATTTGATGAGGATTTCTGTGTCAGCTGAGTCGAGCTTTTTCAGCAGAGATGACATACAACTAATCCTGCAGCGAGACGGATAGATGGAGCCAGTTGGTCTCAGAGACGTGGCGCAGTCCAGACTCTTCACACATGTTCACAAACACAAGCAGAAATGGCTAATGATCACCACAGAAGTGGAAATCATCTGCCTTAATTAAAATACCATAATCAGTATTTGACTGGCAGATAAAGGAAGTGGCAGATGCTATAAATACACACCAACACATGCACCATTTGCATGATACAGACTTGCAATTTATTTAATAATACAGGCATGAAAATAATTGTCTGTGCTGATTTCTCTGCTTCCTCGTGATCTCATGTTGGGGAGTTTCACACGAAGGATCTACTGAACATTCAGAAAATGTGGCTGAAGAGATTTAATCATGTCAGCTGCTGGACTTTCACACAATCACGCAATTCCCACGTATACGGGTCAAGTCCCACGTAGGACAATTATATTTTCTTACAATTTATATTGATTTATTTTTATCCTGTTTTCTTATTGTTTTTTTAAATAAAGTAATCCTAATGACCCCTCTATAGAGCAAACACCCATCCAATATGGGGGGCAGACTGATCCGAATATTGATGACAGTAATACCAAGGCTCATATCAGTATGTTTGTACCAGATTAGATCAGTGTTTTTATTGCAGAAGAAACCCTACCAACAGTAGGCTCAAACCAGCGACCTTCTTGCTGCGAGGCCACAGTGCTAACCACTATGCCACCATGCCGCCCCAAAAGCACTAATTCCATGAATTTTATGTGAAAGGTATTAATAGATTTTGCATAAATGTCTAACATTTCACAGTATTTCTCAGAAGTTATTCTTCTGCCGTTGGCATCTCCATTTTCCGTTTCTCCAGATTGTGGACGTACGGCAGAGTCAGAGTTGCTATGGAGGTCGGGACATTCTCCTGCCAAGTTTGGATTTCTTAAATCCCAAAAGTTGATTATAATTGATGTTTTTGTTTGTATGCCAGCGTAACAAATGAGGCCCCTGATCCAGAAACCAGCCCACTCATGACCACAGTGTCCGTCACTACAGCCATAGGGCTGCTCTGCAGGGCCCACAACCACCCGGGGCAATAATCCTGTAGACCAACAGACAGAGCCCACGTTGTGGAGGATCCCCATGAGGGAAACTCTGGTGTTAAAAAGTGTAAAAATGTGAAAACAAATATAAAAGAAACTTAAAAACAATAAGAACAGAACATAGGAGAACAGAACATAGGAGAAACAAGAATAACAACAGCATTAGGGACATCAGCCGGATAATGTAATAAAATCAAACAAAAGAATAAAACTAAACGAAAAAGGTCCTGAGTCCGTTTAAAACCATCAAGAGTCTCTGCAGGCTTTAGGTTCTGTGGAGGGCTGTTCTATGGGAGAACAAGGCCTCGCCGTAGGTGTTAGTTCTCGTGTTAGGAAGAAATAAATCAGGACCTCAGGGTGTGAGGGTCTGATAAATAAGACCAAGATCATTAAGACATTTATTCACAACTAAAGAACTTTAAAATCAGACCTTAATAAAGTTCTGCAAAAGTCTGGTACTGGGCCATTAAGTCGAGTCATGGAAACATGGAGAAACATGGAGAATCTGCAGGAGATTGGGCCTTGAGGACCAGAGGTGGAGATGCCTTCTGCAAAGCAAAAACCCAGCTGTCCCACGATGCCCCAGGCTGCAAATAAAAAAGTTGTGAAGTGTAGTTTCTCAGCCTCGGGATGCTGCGGGGCAACGATACCCTGGATGTCAGAGTAGCATCAGACGAATGGAGCATGGAGAATTTTATCTGCATGTAAAAGGAACTCTTTCCAGAGAAAATGTAAAAGGTCTGACTTTGACTCAGGAGAATGTTTAAAAAAGAGAGAAGAGCAGAGAAATTATATGAAAAGTTGTAGATTAAAATATTAGTTGAAGAATGCAAAGAGACGGGGAAGCTGCACGTTAGCTGCTGAGCTTCAGGCAGTGGAGTGTGTGTGTGTGTGTGTGTGTGTGAGACATTTCATTACTCGGATGGATCAAACGTGTCTTTAAATACCACATCTACGAGTACGCCTTCAGTTGGCCCTTGTGGTTACAGCAGACCGAGCGTTGACGGCGCTGACCACAGTGTTGCGGCTGCTTTCCGTCCGCATGCAGAGCCGCGATATCGTCTCTCTTGTTTGGGAATTTTGCATGAGGTTCGGTTGAGCCATCCGGGTATATTTTGTCAGTATTTAGGGATACTGCAGGCACAGTTGTAGTTATTTTCTCACATAATACCATGGAAGATAGGCTGTAAAAGTAACGTTTGGTGGGGAAAAAAAACTCTGTCAACACTTTTCAAGTGATGGATTGCATTTGCCAAAGCTGCAGAATGTCTTCTGTGGAGCAGATTTTTTCTAAAACACAGGGAGCAGATGATAGCAGGAGGTCATGGATAAGTAGTGCGCCACAGTTCTGCAAACTAGAGCTTCACACTTCTGTCTGGTAGTCACAGTTTCTCTTCTATAATGAATACAAATAGCAAATTTCCAGATTTCCGCAGTCACTAACGGCCCTTCCCTGGACTCTCCAGGCAGCTGCACAGTTCCTCCACTTCATGTGTCTGCTGTCCATCTTTGCACACATGCATAAGTTTGGTCCAGAGTTCAGTGTGTTGGCAGGGCTGCTGCCATTACACTGCGGCTGTTCATCAAAGCCCTGCTCCCAGACAACCTTGTCGCCTGGCAACACAAGAGAAGTTCACCGAGGGGAGACTCAAAGCAGACGCCAAGGGAGAGAAAACACAAGGCGGGAGAAAAGTGCAGGCTGCACTTGCTCCACCTCCTGCTTTTTACCTTTTAGTTGTGGAGCTGCAGCTTTCCTTCCTGCCAGCAACTCGGCCCCACAGTTCAGCAGCCAATCCTGAAATCAGCTCGTAATTACACAAGCCAGGCAGGGAAAGGTGTCAGAGTTGCTTTGTTTGTGGCCAGTAGCTCAATGAAAAATACATCTTGCTCCATATAGATAAAGCACTGCATTTACAATCTGAAACTCCATCACCCTCTGCCGCGCGCACGTGCATCTGTACCGCAGGCGCAGTGATCGAATGTGAAATGCGTCTTCATTTTAGAGCTGTTACACCGTAGAGCTGCAATTACCCACTGATGCCTGCTTACTGCCAGGCAATCAACACTCCATTAGCCCCTCCACACTCAGCCCTAAGACACACATACGCACTGACATCCACCGTCACACACACACGGAGCAGGCAGACACATTCACACACAAACACACACTCCCCTCCCAACAAATGCGATTCTGGAGAGGGACACAAATCATTACTGACTGCTGCTGCTTTTTGGTTTTTCTGTTTAGCTGATCTTGTTTTGCTGTCTCTTCCAGCAAACCTTAAAATAGTGCAGCTTCTGTAGCTTCTGCCTCCTAAAGGAACAGAGAATCTTTCCATTTTTAACACATCTTGGCGGGGGAAGCTGATCATGTAATACTTGGCCTTAGGTACAGAAGGGAGTAAATGTGTTATTCATGACCAAAGGCATTTCTATCATGTTAAGTGGAAAATCTGCTGCAGACTGAGGTAGCCATGATGCAGGTGGCTGCAGACACGCATGCTCGTGCACACTCACTGAAGCATGTTTATAAATCAGCGCACAGCAACAGATGCGTGAAGTGCAAACAGTCAGAAAGAGCGAGACAAATGTGGAAATCTCCTTCCCTGGTTAGAATACTGGAGCTCTGCAGAGCTTAGATTTTCTAACCAATGTATTTCTGTTTGCTTCAGCACACAGACACGCTCTTCATATCCACCTTCCAACATTGTTAGATGCCTTTTTTTTAAGTTCTTCTTGACACAACTTTGTAATCAGCCAATCACAAGGCAGCAACTCAACGTGTTTAGTCATGAAACGGTGAAGATGACTTGCTGAGGTTCATAGTGAGCATCAGAATAAGGAGGAAAGAGGATTTCAGGGACTGAATGTGGCGTAGTTGTATCCAGCAGCAGCAGTTGTCTGGACCAGAAGGTCTGCTTGGTGTCAGAGGTCAGAGGAGACTGGTCAGACTGGTTGGAGATGATGGAAAGACAACAGGAAGTCCAGTCAGCACTGGTTCCAGCCAAGATCTGCAGAACATCACAACACGTCCAGCCTGGAAGCAGATGTTCTCCAGCAGCAGAAGACCACATCGGATGCCCCTCCTGTCAGTAAGAACAGGAAACTGAGGCTACAATTCCCACAGACTCACCAGAACTGGACAACAGAAGATGGAGAAACGTTGCTGGTCTGATGAGTCTCCAGTTCAGCTCCACATTCACATGGTAGGATCAGAATCTGCTGGAAACATCATGACAACATGGAATTTTATGCCTTTAGAATAAAAAACGAGCTCATCAGCCTACCTGAGTACTGTTGCTGACCGTGTGTATCCTGTCTGACGGTGACGTGACGCATTTCACTGGAAGCACAAAAACTGAAATCTAAGTAAGATTAAAAATCTTAAATTGAGTACTCAATGCTTATTTTTTTTTTAAAGGTAAGATAATTCTTAGTTTTTTTGTCAGAGAATTCCTCTTGTTTTAAGAGTATTTTTACATGTTTTGGGAAGTCTTGACAAGCCACATTTTCTTGTTCCGTTGGCAGATAATTTATCTTATTTTAAGCAACATTTACCCAATTTTTGTATATTTGTTTCTTGTTTTTTAAGGCTGAGTTTTTGCAGTGCAACCATCAGAAGAGGCGTAAGAAAGAAATCTTCTCCAACTGCTCGTTCATCACCGATGTGGTGAAGGGAGATTCTCACCATGGACATACAGGAGCTGTGATGCTTCATGACAATATGGAGGAAAATGTGGCTGAATCTATGACAGCAGGAATTTAGGCAGCTCTGAAGGAAACAGAAGGTGCTAGCAAGGTGGACCAGTGGGTGTAAGTAATCTTCCTGGAATCTTCCTGATAAGACCTGCTCTCGAAGAATGAGTGCTGATGTTACCTGGTTCCCTTTAAACACTCAAAGTGAGGAGCAGCCTGTCCTTCACTCTCCTTCCTTTAAATTGCTGCTTATTTGGTGACCTGTGAACAAATATTCAGCCCAGAGAGTCATCGCTTGCAGGGGAGGTTCAGAGACAAAGAGACATCGCCTGTTAGAACACTGGCTGACAGGAAAGCAGTCAGTTGCTTCATCAATGATTGGAATCAATGATTATAAGAAAGCAGAGGACATTTCAGCTTTATTAATCTTCTGTATTTCAGAATAAACTATTTAAATCTGTGTTAAGACTGCTGAGACGACCATAACAATGTGTGGTGCGGGATGCAAACGCAGGTTTTAGCTTGCAATGAGGGATGACCTCCACCAATCCTTCGTCCGTTTATTGTGAGCATTGCTTTGGAACTAGAAGCTTAAACTGCAAAATGATCGCTATGTCCTGTAGTAAAGAATCTTTATTTGTGGCTTTGTGTGGAGATCTGGATCTCACTAAAACGGGTTAAGTGTTATTTATTTTCTTCTTATTATATCTTGTTATTTTAAATTATTCGTAAATTGTCATTTGTTATTAAAACAGATCACTTGTTATTTGTTTCCAAGATTTCCTGAAATTTGAATCAAAATCCGTCCGTAACTTGTGAGTTATGTTGCCAACAGACAGACAAACCCAACGACAACGTGACCTTCGCCCTGCTGGAGGGGACACGACTCTTCCTCCCAAACCTGATCCCATAGCTTCTCCTTCTCATGCAGCCAGAAGTGGTGTGTAATTTCCTTTTCAGTGACTATGCAACATGTAACAGACAACAGAGCAGCTGGGTGCAAAGCAACAATGTTTTCTGAACCTTAAACAGGATTTTTCTGTTTCTATGGAGCCTGAATGGTGGAATATGTTTTCTACTGCGGATAATTAAGTCCTTTACGTGCACGACTGAGTCCCAATCTCTGCATATTGGTTTGATTTTAAACCGTGTGCCTTAAGCACCAGAATTAAATGTCTATTATTAATTATGACACCATGCTAAATAATCACAAGGGATCTCAGAATTTCATTGTAAGGTTAAACAAAATTAGATTTAAATGAAAATGATCAGTGTTACATGTCTGTTAGTCCTAAATGAGCTGATCCATTATTCTGTAGCCACAGTTTCACATCCCATGCTTAACTTAATGCATGACCATGTTGTAATGATCTTATTTCCACTTGCTGGTGACTTTATTAATTAATGTATAAATGTCAGAAAAAGTAAATAACCAGCAAAATGGTGTCTTAAGTGATGGTGACATTGTAAAAAGAATTCATTTTAGCCATTTTCTAACCTTAACCAATCACTGTTATGGCCTAAACCCAACTTATCATGAAGAACAAGTCTGTTAGCAGGAGACACACAGATTAAATGTACAGACACACATACATCAGCATCAAAAGGCACAAACAGGACGTGATTCTAATTATGATTCAGTATCCAAACAGGAAATATCTTTTCAGTAAGTATTAAAACATTATAGGTCTGTCTCCTTGCTGAGGGGGGGGGGGGGGGGGGGGGGGGGGGGGGGGGTGTTTACTGGTTAACTGTGATACATCAGATGTCTTTTCCTCATAGTGTGAAAAAGAACTTTGCTGTTTATACATTTATAAAAATGAACTCGTTGATTCCACAGATTAATCTCTTTGCATTAAACTGTTATTTCTGACAACCATCAACGACGCGAACCCTTCATTTACCTGCTATCAGAGTGATACTAAATCAGTGCTGCACAGCCTCTGGCTTGCAGGGAGCTTGCAGACCTGGTCATCAGAGCCGTGCCAGGAGACGTCCTGGAGGCGGTGTTTTGCAGTAGAACTTACGTTCAACATGCAAAACAAACTTAGAAAAGGAAAACAGGGCTGCAGAGACCACCACTGTCCTTACAGGTCTCCCCATGAAGTCCATCAGACAGCTGCAGTTAGTCCAGAACCCCGTTGCTCCAGTCCTCACTCAGAAACTGGATCGTAAGTCCAGTCCTCAGATCTTCACACTGGCCTCCTGTCTGTCAGAGGATTTACTTCTGAGTCCTGCTGTTGGTTTCTGAAGCTCTGAAGGCTTTGGGACCACGAGCCATCCAGGATCTTCTGGTTTGTAAGAAGCAGCCAGATCCCTCAGGTCATCAGGGTCAGGTCTATGTTCTGGTTTTATGCTCCTCACATGTGGAACGAAGTCCATCTGGTATAAGATCCAGCCTGGCATGGCCCTGTACTGGAATAAGTGGGTAAATATAATGGATGGATCTTGGTGTTTTAGACTTGTGTTTGACCTTCGCCATCATTAACCAGGTTCTTCAGCTTCTGTACCTCCAGCTCTACATTTTCCTCCAACCTCGTCTTCGCATTTGGACTCAGCCAGCTTCATTTTCTCTCTTTGCTTCTGCTTGAACCTCGTCTTTGTTCGCTCAGCGTAGAGTGCCGTTTCTCTCTTGACTCTGCATTTCCAGCTCTGAAACAAGGTTTTTGTTGTCGACAGTTCATACTTAACAAGCAGAAGCCATGACTATACATCAGGAGGAACTTCTTAGTAAAATCCTGTTTAAAGAAATAACAAATAAAATCTTTGTAAAGTGGAAAAAAGCTCTCATGAACTAGCTTTGAATGATCAGTCTGAACGAACCACTGAAACAGGACATTTAAAGGACTATTGACGGTTTACGCTTGTCAACTCGGCTGCACAGTATCAAGGACTTTGTTTCACCATCGCTGACAGACGCCAAGTGTGCTTAGTTCCTGCGGCCGACGGGCGTTTGTGGTTCACTGGTTTATTCAGGTGTTCAGTCGTGTTGCACGGCAAAACCTTCTGATGTCTCTGTTAATGTAAAGACGGCCTTCAGATTCCAGCATGCTAATTCAAATGTGCCAGACTGAAGTTGTCTGTGAGAGGAAGGAGGACACAGGTTAATGTGGATTAATGCTGTCGCTGCTGAATACGAGTCAGAATGCTTCAGGTGGAGAGCAAACAGATTAACTGCTGTGTTTGGAGCTGGTATTATGCAATCGTACTACCATGTATAACCACCGAAGACACACACACACACACCCACACACACATTCATCAAATACATGCACTGTTTGATAGTTCCCCAAAAAACCTAATTCAGTGATTTTATTCAGGTAGTTCACATTTTTTCAACTCCTGTGATTATTCGCAGTAATTTGTGGCTTCAGACATACAAAGTAGATAAATTATGTAAATAAATGGCTGATAAAAATGAGAAAAAGTCCTTAGAAAAGTTTTTCAAAGATTTATGCATATTTTTGCCTTATATTTAAAAGGCTCTGAGGGTGAAACAGAGTGCAGTCGGAGTGCTATGGTGTCTAAAACCCGACTGGAAAACATCCTAGCAGTTCTTTAGTGTTAAAGTCTCATTTTACAGGAGAAAAAAAAACGTCTTTCTTATTATTAATCTTCGTTTAAAATCGTGAATTTGAGATCAGCAGAGATGATAAAAGCACCCAGATTTCTTACTTGAGTAGAAATAAAATACCTATGTAAAAAAACTACTTGAGTAAAAGTATAAGGTACTGATCTAAAAATCTACTCAAGTAAAAGTAAAAGGTACAGGCTCTGAAATTTACTAAAATGTCATTTTAAAAATAAAAACTATTTCTATTCCATTATTCAAAGCTATGAAAAATCCTACATTAAATCTTTTATATAGAGTCGATGTTCGACACATTTTCCCGTTAAATCCAGTGGGGAAAGTGTGTCCAAACTTTTGACTGGTAGTGCATATGTCCCAATTAAATATCGATATGCTCCAAAAATACATTGACCCAAGCAAATTCTGTGGTCTTTAAAAAAAAATCTGACAGTCCAGCATGTCATGATTACATCATAGCTGCTCGTTTTACGCACTTCTGTCGGCAGGTGCTTTAAAGGTCGAGTATCTAAGATTTTCAATATTTTCAAAATAAATTAACTAAAAAAATAACTACAATCATAATTAGATAGTTATTTAAACATGTAGGTTCCAGTCTGTCCATATTTGACGTGTCATTAAATTACAAGTTTAATTAATGACAAAGACCCTTCTTGAATGTTTTCTGACCAGTAAAAAAACAGGACGTTTTTTCCACCAGTAGGGGGAGTATAAGCCCATTTATTGCAGAGCGGCTCTGAGCTACAGCTCACAAGCCTCATTGGAGCTGGCAAGGAGGAGGGTTAGGGGAGTTTTGCTCATTACTGCCAACCTGTGGTGGTTTGTGGAGGAAGCAGTTTTGTGGTTTTGCTCATGACCTGGTGTTTGCCACCTGGTGGTGGAAAGAATCGCCTTGAAATCTTACATACTCTGCCTTTAACGTGCACGTTAAACCTGGAAAAATGATTCATTTCCTGGAGCAATTTGCTGGAAAGCTTCAGTGTTAATGATTGGCTGCATCTCATGCAATCAAAGCGGCACAGTTAGTTAAATCTCAGCAAAGAAAGGAAATTTACATGACAGTGTGCAGATGTGTGATTCATAAAACAAACAGACGATTGGTTAACGTTTTGGCACATCATGATGCACTGCAGGATGAAAGCAGGCAACGACCATCTTGTGGACCAAACAAACCCAAACACAACGTGTGTGAGCACAACGCTGCAGCAGGATAAAAGGAAAGCAAGACAGCAGAGCCAGCTATAGCTGACATTAAAAACAAATGGCGTGACCTTAAATGATAAGAAAAAAGTCTTTCTGTACATGACACATGGCTGCCTCACACCTTTATTGATAGCTGTTATCACTTTGTTCATAAAGCTGATGCAAAGGTCACCACAGGCTGAGATGCATATATTCCATAAATACTGCAAGCTGCAACACCTCAACAGAAGCTGTGTGGAAATTACTCATGTCTGCTGTATATATCACTTATTCTGGTGCATGGAGGTTGCTCTGCTGCAGGTTTATAGCCTTGTGATGAACAGCCCTGCTCGTCTGCTGCATGCAATGCAGAATAAGAGCCTTTATGCACACAGACAAATGAAAATGTACAAATAAAACTGTGATGATAAGCAATACTTCAATACATGCACTGCAGCTGCAAGAAGAGTTTAATGAGAGATAAACCATTTTATTAACTTTATTAATTCTTTATTAAAAAGTAACATTTTGCACTTTGTCTTGGATGTGACCCAAATTCAGAATGAACGGCTTCAATAAGACTCAGACCTTTTGTCCCGAAACCACAGTCAGTCCTCAATGAAAACACGGAAACGAATGGCTGGGATGTAAATGTGTGCATGCATGCCTCATATTCTATAAAATACAAACTCATTTTACAGAGTTTGATTTTGGGATTCTTTACACCATTAAGCTCTTAGCTAGCTTTAATGTTTCAGTCTTCAAAGTGGGATAATTCAACAGATTATTTCTAATCATCTTAACTTTAAAAAGACTTTCGACCCCGTTAGCTTCAGTCAAGCTTTAAGCTTTGAATGAGTCAAAGGTGACGGAGGAACTCATGCTAACGGTTATCCGCGGACACAACCCAGAGGTGGAGCTGCAGTCTCGAACTGTTGTCTCCAACTCCAACCGTCAGAAACCAGGAGGAGAAACTCAGCTCAGCCCTTCTATGATTTTATTTTCGTTACACCAGACATCTGAACCTGCTAAACAAACAGGAGAGTTTCTGCTGCAGAAGTTTGGCTGAACTGAGCTGCGTTGAGATGCAACCTTGAGTTTGTTATGTTGTTAAACTGAATTCTGATGAAACAAGTGCATTTCATCGGTGCTGTAAGAAGAAGCTGAAGCAACCAGCACCTTTCTCTCAGCGCTATGGCAACACGATAAACAAAAGCTGTGCGGTGAAATGCAGGCTGGCTGGAAAAGTCAGATGCTTTTAGTCATTCATCTATTTTGGGGAATCTGACTGTGTTTCATGACAAATGAACAGCTCTGGTGGTGTGTTCACTACGTCAGGACAGTGCGACCTTCTCTCTGCAGGTTTAGATGCTCAAGTCTAATATTTTTCACCTAAAACCTGATTGTTAGTGTCATCATTTAAATGCGACCTTCATCACACTTAATACTGAACGATACGTCTCCCTTAAGTGACACACACACCAATAAAAACCTGTACGGTGTGTCTATGGCAGTAAATTCAGACACTTTGTGTGCAGAAGTACCTGCACAGCCAGAACCAACAGAAATATGCTCAAACGAAGGAATACGTGAATGTCTGCAACATCAAAGTCAGCTGAACGCGGCATTTTCTATCCGACTGGCGTCCCTTTGACACAGACGTGTGTCTGATTAAGGACCACATATGAAAGTGGCCTGAGTCGGAATGAAAAAAATGGGATTTGTGCTGTTTGGGCTGTCATTAAAATGTCTGAAATGAGTCAGGTGTAGGCTAAACATCAGAAGCCGCAGCGTGAACGTAGCCGTAGCTGAGTCAGCACATTTCTCAGGCAACATGAGGAAACGTGGCCTTTAGAAAATAAGTTTCTGCTTTTCTCTTAGTAAAAAGTGAAATAATAAAACTGAAGTTCACTTGATTGGATATTTTTCCCCCTTCACTTTGGAGCTGCAGTCCACTAACAGCCTCCCCCCAGAACAGAGGAGGTTTTACCCAAAACAAACCAGAAAACTTTAAAATAATTAGTCACGTGTCAAGGATGAAGCATGAAATGCATTCTGATGTAACATCTAAGTGTAGACAAGCCCAAGGTTGCAGGTTTCAGTTTGTTTCTGGTTGGGACATAAAACTTTCTTTCACTTCTGATTCAATCTCATGTAACTGACAGGTTAAAACATCTGAACAAACAGAAGTTTTCTTTTGGCTAAACTGGAATCAAGATTAGTTTACTTAACGCATCTGGTGGCTTATTTGTTTCACTCCTGTGTTGTCCAGACGAGAAAGCAGTTTGCTGGACTGCAACGCCACAGACACGGTGAGAAATCAACAACTTGAAGGTAAATATTCCTGTTAACACAGAAAACTGCAAACACAGCGAGAAATCGTTCACAGTACGTCCTCACCGTTAATATGGGCTTCTGACATCACACACGCATCATGATGTCATTATGTTGTACAGGCGACAGTGGATTGGCCAGGAAAACTCGCCAGATTCATCACACCATCAATAAATGCACCATGTCACAAAGCATCTCCATGGCGATGAGTTCACCGTCCTCCAATGGCCTCCACAGTCACCAGATCCCAGTCCACTGGAGCAGCTGTGGGATGTGGTGGAACGGCTGTAACGTTACTATGATGATGCTAACAGATCAACTCATCACCTGAAAATGCAGTTAAAGAGTCAGCTTTCACATAACATCCTTCCCCTCACGCTCCCTCTCTGACATCAGCAATGCAAATAATTACCTATCATACTGAAAATGGAAAACAAAAACGACAAATAGAGAAAAAATCTCCAACACAAACATGTGGTGAACCAGCACCCTGTCAGAAATGAGCCACATTCCAGATTGCTGTTTTCCATCTGTTTGTCAGTGTGTTGCTGAAAGCAGCAATTAGGTTGTCATGGAGAAAACATGCCAATGATACATAATAAGCACTACAACACACACACACACACACACACACACACACACACACACACACACACACACACACACACACACACACACACACACACACACACACACACACACACACACACACACAGGAAGGGAAGGGACGAAAGAGCCATCATGAGTGAGCTGGTGGCGGTGACATCAGTAAGCTTTTACCTTCCTACTTTAGCTTTCAAACACAAAGATGATATTGATATTATTTTCAGTCCCACACAACACCAACCTTTTAGATCCACGTCTACTGCTAAAGAGCACAGAGTTGCTACTCCAACGTTTCCTGCAGCTAACAAATAACCATTCAGGAAGTTTCTTTATGAACATTATATTTGGAATGGGAACTCTACTTTTGTACATTTAGGGTTTGTCATCAGTATTTAGGCTGTTGTGGTCCCTGAACACCACAAGGCTCAGAGGTGTGTGAGAGACCTCCACCAAGCAGCAACCTTTAAAAGCAGATTTATTTCAGCAAAAGGAATGAAAGGAAAAGGGAACCCTGGAGGGGAGCAACCCAAACCAGCCACGCAACGGGCCGCAGGATCTGGATGCTCCCCAAAACAAAATGCCCCCATTTTCCCGCCACGCCCCCCCCCATCCCCATCGACGGCTGATCCAGCCTCCATCCTGCATCCTACTTCACCTGTCAGCTCTCTCCAGCCAGCAGAAGACCACTTACCATGACTTTTGGTTTGTCTCTTCCTCTCTTTTAATCTTCTTGTTTCTTTGCTGAATCAGCAACGTTGTGTGTTAAAAACAGGCGCTTCCTTTTTATACCACAAAGCCAAACTGCAACGTCACGTCTCGGATGTAAAAGTTGTATAATGCTGGTTTCTCAGCATCGGGACTCTGCTGGGCATAGATGTCACTGTGTCATCCAACACGTCATGGACGCAGAGTTTTAAGGTAAAAATGTTACGTAATGCGCCTTTAAAGCAGATACAATGTAAAATCATAAGGTTTAGTTTATGCTTCAGATGGATTCACTGTATTTCATTTTCTGCTTCATTTATCTGCCTAATTTTGTCATTTTGTCTTGCAAACCTGCATCCTGACGGAGCAAATGCAGAAGTACCGCCTGAAACCACAGCGGCAGTGGAACATATGGGCACCTGCAACAGGAACCTCTCCACACTCCTTTTACAAACTTCTTTACACAATGATATGATGACGCATTAATATCATTACTATGCTTGTTGTCACCATTTCAGCTTGTCCCTCTGATCAGAGAGAGGTCAGTTCTAGAAACAGCAGGGAGCTTAAAGCTCCCAGGACTCTGGTGAAGGACCTGAGTTTGAGATGAATCAACATTAATAATGGAAATACATTTATTTGGTCAATTGAATTAATGGATACTCAATGGAGTATAAAGCTAGCAATGTGAGGTACCTACAATGGCACACCTCTCCACACCCAGAGCCTCCAAACCCAACCTTACCTCTGTAACCAGTAGGTTGCAGAGTTATAACTTATTTGCTGGTCACTGGTCATTACAAGGTTACCTGAATGGTCAGGAATTCTCTCAGACTTCTCTCTGTAAACAGGAATGCAGAAAAAGGTTTATGAGTGCAGGTTTTGTTGGTGACATTTTGCAGAAACTTCACAAATGAATGAGTCAGATAAAAAAGAAAAGGCCAACTAGAAAGGTCGACAGTATCACTCTTAGAGAAAAGTAAAAAGAAGCTCTGAGTGACTGTGAGTGATTTTCTTTATATTTTATTTAACTTTCATGGATTTCTTTCAAACTAACCAGTGCAGGCAGAACCCCCCATTCATTTGGCAGAAACTGGCCCGACTAAGCAAGTCACATTAAATCCCAGCTCCATGCAACTTCCAGCTACTGGCCTGGATCACCCGTAGCTCTTAATAAGCAAAGTCATCAACCACATGCAGAGTGGCTAACTAGCATCCTACAGATACACCTCCTATAAGTGAATATGTTGTTGAGCAACACCACATTACAAAACAGTTAGCATTCAAAAGTAAAATGTAAAGGAAACATGATCTACAGGTGATGTCTGACAACATGCACGCTCACCATGCTCATGCAGGTAAAAACCTGGTTTCTGAGTGCAGTGGAAAAGGTTTTAAACTACATTCAGTTTACTATCAAATGACTAGATTAGTCATGGGTATTTACCGACTCTGGTTCCCATCGGCACTGATAAGAACACAGCAACCTCGTGCACATAAACTCTCATCTGGCAGCAGTTTAAGTTCTGCCATGTGAGACATCAGGGGTCAAATAAAAATAGACGCGCACAGCTTGTTGGATACGGCACAATGTCATTTCTTCAAGTTGTCATGCTCTGAGAAGCCTCCAGCGATGGAAGATGCTGCAGAGAAGGTTCTGATGGGAACCAGCAGCAGACATCATGCTGTGTTTATCCAATTTCATCTTCTCCTCACTGGCACCCAGTTAAATCCAGAACAGCCAAAACTCCTCTCCTCACATGTAAGGCTGTTGGTAACCAAGTTCCATTGCAGTGTCCCTCGGTCCTGGTCCTCACAAGACTACTGGTCCTTTCTGTGCCATAACACATCTGTCTGGGCTGAATGGTCCTTGGTGAAAATTTCAGCTAATCTGAATGAGATGTGATGGAGTTGGAAATATCTAAAACAGGCAGGGCAGGGGATCCCAAGGACCAGCGTTGAGAAACACTGCTTCATAAGATCTTAATAAACTCCTAGTTACCTATTTTTGTTTCACACTACAGTCTTACTTATGGTTCCAAAAGTTAATAGTAGAATAGGAGGAAGAATCTTCAGTCATCAGACCCCTTCCTGTGCAACCAGCTCGCTTCAGGAAGAAAATTTCTTTATATTTAAGATTAGACTTTAAAACTTTCCTTTCTGATAAGACTCATGGTTAGAGCTGGCTCGGTGACCTTTAAGCTGGATATATACTTACATGGTGTCTGCATACCGTAGATCCGTCATAGCTGGTAAAAATGTGTTCTCTCACCCTAGCATATGGTCGCAGTTGTGTGTTGCATTTTCTCCTTGTGTTTATTGCACATAGTTATCCAGAAACATGTAATCACAAACTGACCAATAACAAGAGAGTTCTGCGTAACCGCCCTGCAAGCAGGGATGCACATTAGAGGTGGATGTTGAGCCTCCGTGAACCTTTGCAAGAGCATACGCTGCTAATGACATAACCAACCTTACCCAGACGCTATGCCAATATAAAGCCAGCTTCAGACATCCTGTTAGCTACACAGCTAGAGGCTTAAGCCTCATTTATTCTCCCTTCACGTACGTCAATAGGTGTTTTTTTTTCTTTTTAAAGGAAAGTTTTTCCTTTTTACTGTCACCAAACGCAGTATTTTTCCTACGGTTATAGTAGGGGAGCATCCCATTACCTCCCCTCTACAGCAACCTCTGCCTACCATGCTCTGCCTTCCTGGCTCCCTTACTCGCAGTTTATCCTCCCTCTCCAACCACAACTGCACCTGGTCAACCGGATGAACACACACCTTCCCACAATCACCACCATCTCCTTTAAAGCCAGTTCACTCCTCCGCAGCAGTCACCAGTCCGTCGTCCAACTCTCTTCCTGTTTTCCCTCCTACACCTTGTTCGGCTAATAAAAACCTTTTTGATTATTGAGACCTTCTGCAGTGTGAGGCCTCCATGAAAAAGCATGACACTGTCTCCCAAATAAGTTAGTTAATTTGATCCTCAGTCGTCCACCATTGTCAGCAATCTCCTCCGTGTGATGCACCTGACATTTGACACCTATCCCAATGGGAGACACAGACACTTTCACACAGTTTAGTTCGGGGAAATGGTTTAGATTGGGTGGTGGATTCCAAAGATGTTTGGTTTGGTTTGCTTTCACACTGCACTTTACTCAAGCAGACCAGACCACTCAGTTACAACAGCCGCTCGCTAGCAAGGGAATCATCTGAAACCACTGACTAAGAAGAAGGAAGAAGAAAATCCAGCTTATTGATTCAGGCATGGCCAAAACTGCTTCGTCCATCGGATTAAAAACAAAAGACCGGGAATCAATGCAGTCTGGAATCTGTTTTCACTTTGGTGTTCAAAGCTTTTTTTTTTTTTTATACCAGAATCTGTCCATTCTGAGCAACAGGTAGAGCAGCAAGTTATCCAACAGGTTGTGATGAGTCACATCATACATCACTTTCTCTTTCAGTCCACTGGATAGTCCCATTGTTTCCCACTGTTAGCACTCCGGTCCAGAGTTCACTTAAAACCCCTGGTTTGCTTCTTCGGCCCATGCCATAATCCCAATGTTGATTCATACTGCTCCAATCGCTCGGGATCATCCATGAAAGCGAACCAAACAGAGTCAGTGTGAATGCGCCATCAGAATGAGAAAATGAACCACAGAGACAATGTGGAGCAATTTGTTAATTTCCTCATCAATTAAATAATTAAAAACTGAACTAATGAGGATCATTGTATCATAATTGGACTTGAATAAATTGGATTGAATTAAACTAAGGGTGGATTCACATCAGGATAGTCCGCTAGACTGGGTCTGATTGGGGACTCGGTTCAGTTGTAGGGGGGTGTATCCATGTGGACTAAAATCCCGTTCACGCTGCACTTTGGTCAAACCAGCCAAACCATTAGAGTAATATCTCCCCATTCCCACCAGAGGTGGCGCTGCACTAGTATTTAGCAGAAGAGAGGACCAGACCGGCGTGAAGAAGAAAACTGTTTCCTCCACCTGCCAGTTAAACATGGAGACTAAACTATGGCTGTTTTGGGTTTTTATTGTGTCTTATGCAAGTATACTGTAGAAATCCACTGCAACAATGGACGCAGTATGAACACCAGACGAGGCAGAGGAGCCTTAACGCCATCGCTATGGATTTACCCACAATGCAATGCTACGCCACATGCAGGACGGGACTTGGTTTGTAGTCCACTTCCTGTGTGTGGTCTGTTTGGAACGGATCGAGACCTGGTTTGTAGGCGGACCGAGTCGCTTCTTTGGCCCAAATCTGAATATGTTTGTGCATTCACATTTCCCCAAACGAAGCGGACTTTCCGAGCGAACAAACTTGGGTGACAGGGTGACTGGTGTGTGTGTGTGTGTGTGTGTGTGTGTGTGTTGGAGCATGTGGAAATGACAGTGTGTGGGTGTGGCTGCAATTCTGCCCTGATATCAGGGATAGTTAGGCACAGGTAGAAGGGGATGCATGGCAGATCTGGAGACGCTGAGGACGGGGAAAAAAGAGGAGAGATCGCAGCGCAGTGAGGAGAGCAGGAATGGTCTCGAGGGCGGACCGAAAGGCCTCTTTTGGCGGAGCTGCAGGCGACGGAGAAGGGGCCGGTGACTGGACATAACGCTGGATCAGCAGAGGGGGAGCGTTTGGCAATCCCCCTCCCTCCAGCTAACTGTTGTTTTGGTGGAGTGGCTACGTGGCAGCAGGGCTCGGTTCTGCATGGTTTTAGTGGAGTTCTTTTCTTTCTTTTTAGATTGCCGTGGTGGCTTTATTAGCCCTGCCTTGATAACCAACTAGCACCTGAGTTTCTACGTGTCACCAGCCTGTTGAGTCACGGCCTGTCCTCTTACGCAGACATCTCTTATTGTGTAGCATAAGGTGGACAAGCAACAGTGGAGGGGGAGAGTTTGACAACCCCCCTCCTCTCAGCTAAGTGTTTTCTCTTTACCTGAGGTTGGGGGTTTACCACCCCACCATCCCAGATAAATTCCCTGCACCTCCCCCGGAGTGGCGACTGAGGCGTGGCCAAAGCAGCAGAGCTGGAACGGGGGAGGCGCCACAAGAGGACCGCTACACTCGACAGTTGGGGACCCTTTCTGGGCCCTGGGGGACAGTTTTTTGACTTTTATTTTAATTTGTAAATAAATTCTTATGGACTAACAGACTTCAGTCATCCGTTGCATGTTTGTTCATGGAGAGTGTTCCCCTTGGAAACCAAAGTTCGAGGCGATTGACTCGTGACATTGTTACTTGGACGGCGCGACAGTTGCTGTTTGAAAGTCTGGTTATGTGTCGTGTATGTCTGGAAAAGCCACACTAATACTACTACTACTAGTTTTAGGAAAGAACTAATTTACTTTTAGGAATAAAAAAAAGAAACGACTACGCGTGAAGAAAAGGTTTGTGGAGGTGAGACAGAAGGTAAGATATGAACCAGAAATGTTTTTATGTATTACAGGTTTAATCTCCAAAATGACGACTTTTCAATCTCCATGAAAAGTTATTTTTTGTATTCTAAATGTCTATAGATGAATATTTCATGTCTCTCTTCTGCCCAGCGACTACAAGCTGCAAGCTTCTTTCGCCGACCTTTCTCTCCTGATTAGTATCACAGCAGAAGGAGGCAGGAGGGAAGAAGGAGAATGGGAACAAGGAGTAGGTGGAGGCAGGAGGAGAGGGCATCAGGGGAGCTCTCTAGGAACACACACCAGTTGACTCTGTTACACCCTTCACAGTGGGAGCTGTCAATCCAATTGTGCCCACAGTCTGGCCCACAAATACGCACATACAGGACACACTCTCTTCACCGCTACATCCCCACCCACCCACACATCGGCCGCTCATGCACGCGTTTGGTGACGTGCACAGCCTCAAACAATGCAGACGTTTAAAGGAACATGAATGCAATGGCTGCCTACTCACACACACCTATAAAGACAGCTCCAGCTGAGCCTCTGACAATCACCACATCCCCTGCTTGGTGAGGGTATCACAGCAACAACAAGTGCAGCAGGGGGGTGTGAAACTCTATCCTTCTAATCAAGGCATGTAGGCACCAGTATCCCTGCACATAGCCAGACACTTCAAAGCCCCGTTGATGTGTGTTGTTTGCTTGCCTGTTGTAAATTCTCCTTTCTAGTGCTAGAACAAACCCTTTGAACACCCTTCCCGCCCCTTCTTCTCATTCTAGTCTCTATCTCTTCATCTGTACTTTCTGTCTTGGCAATCCACCTCTTTCATTACAGCTTGTTTACCGTGGAGTTAACCCTCTCCGTTCCCGATTCAGACACAGCCTTTCCTTTGTGTATTGCATCCTATTGCATTGCCTCACTCTTCTAATCGTGTCCTGGAGAAAGCATAGCGATATCTATTTTCTCCCATCCTCAAAGAAACATGGCAACTTGTTCTGTTTTCTGTGCCTCAAACAAGGGGAACACAAGTAATCTCATTCCAAGCAATTTATTTTTCAATCAAAACATGGCTTATACAATTGAAATTGAACACACTGTAAGAAGTAATCTCTTTATATACATGTGAGTCTGAGATGAAGAAAAACTGCAGCCCGGCAAAAGCGCTGGGACTGGCAGTAAATACAGATACTTCTATCCACGCCAATACTCCAAAGTTTCTATTCCTCAAAATCTGGCCAGAACACAGCTTCTCTAACAGTCCGAGGCCAGGCAGCTGCTGTAAAAGGATGTGTAAGCTCCTCTGAACCTCTGCTTAACATTTTTATCAGCCATTTTTTACAGTTATATTAAATAACGTGTGACATGGACTGACATTTTAAATATAAATAAGTAATTAAAGGAATGTCTCCATCCATACTTGACAAAAGAGTGAAAAAGAAGGGACGCAGTTTAACTCATACATCTACATGGAGCTGTCTTTCTGGCCTCGGGCAGATCTGGTATCCTCCATCTCTCAGTCTCCACCCACCCATTTTGTGTCAACTCCTCTTTCAGTGTCCCTGGGGCTGAGGGCAACATGCGAAGCAGATGGATCTGTCAAGGAGCCAAGACATCAAAGGAGGTGGGGGATCTAGTGGTAAGATTAAAAATGTTACAGTCACCTGAAACTTTATCAGGTCCGCCTCACCAGTACCAGCTGAACATCTCTATCACTTCAGAACTGCCACACTTCTCACTGTGATAGATTCAACAATGTATTGGAAACATTCCTGAAAGATTTTGGTCTATTTTGATATAAAGCGCCACTCAGTTGCTGCACATCCATAAGAATCTCCTGTTCCACACCATTGTACCCTGTGCAATATCTTTCTTAAAAAGGAAATTAAACTAAAGAACAGCAATACTTGAAAGAAAAGCCTTTTAACAAAACTAAGCCAACAAACAAAAATAAGATCAATAGAGCAGGAGGTTTGGGTTGGGCCTCCACAAACCTACGCGGAGCATACAGCAATGATGCTGGAGCTAACCTCATCATGATGCCGAGCAGTATAAATCCAGCTTAAGACTTTATTAAATGTGGTTATGAAATAAATGGCTGTATGAGTCCAACCTGGACTTTTCTCCGTCCTCTACAGGTGGATTGCACAACAATCATCCCAATGCAAAGGGAGTATGTGGACAGACATTTGAAAGGTTTGACCAAGTCTGAAAAATGCCTTAAAGAAGCAAAAAACAAAATTGTTTCACCACAAGGTTTGTGGTTGAGCACTGCCCATAGACCATGGGTCATGAGTTACACCTCCCTCTACCTTTCCCCTCCCTCACCTCGTCTGCAAACAAATGTGTGAAATGTAAAATCACTGAGCAAAACAATATCAGCACAGATAGTTAAAGCAACAATATCAACACATAGAAGTTACTGAAACACTCATGCTGTTGTTGAAAGTAGAAAAAGCGATAGCGTTGAGCCTCTGCACTTTAGAAACACAAAGTTCTGTCCATTTCTTCATCCAACAACTTCTTTACCTTTTATCTTGAAATAATCCTGGTTCATGTATTGTTCCATTCTCCACCATTTTGCTTTGAAAATGCATGCTGCCATTGTTCACTTGCTAAACAAGTGAGGGAGTGGTTATGGAGGGAGGGAGGTGCCAATGGGTGCGACAGGAGAGAGGAGGAGGTCACATGAACGTGCAGCTGGACCCGTAGTAAGCACGGGGCTGGAAGTCAACACACAGTGTGTCACGTTGTGCTATTCGCCTGATGAAGCTACACATCGAGTCCTTCACATAGTGATTTTTGAATTCCTTACATTCAGAAATGATGATTTTTTCTTGTCGTTTATTTAAGGCTTTACTCAGACCAGCACCAATCTGGCACCACCAACCATGTCGCGTCCAAAGCCAATTTAATCCCCTTTCTTCCTCATTCTGACGCTGAGTTTGAACTTCAGCAAGTCTTCTTCACCATGTTTACATGATTACAAATATTTAGTTGCCATCATGTGATTGGCTGATTAGATATTTGAGTTCACAAGCAATTATACACATTAACATAGTAAATTATGAGTGTAAATTAAACATTTATCGTTGTAGAGAACAACTGAAAAACAATTCTTACTTTAAACACGAAATAAACTACATACCTAAGTCGTGGAGGATTCCATGGTTCCTGGTATCCACATGTTGAACATCAGCTGAACTTTCAGTTTCGCTCCGAAAGGACTTTTTTCCTACTCTACTCTTTTAAAAACTGCTGTCAGAAGTGCAAAATTTTGCCTCAGTCTTCCTGAATAGCTTAAAGTGCTACTACAGAGACCTCATTTTCAACTTTAGACTTATGCTGAACGTCTGGAAAGCAACGAAGCAGCCCAACTCAGAAGAGCGGTTAGAGAGATTTTTGTTGAATTTGAAAGGAAGGATTAGGGTTATGTGTGAGAAAAAGGTTAGGCTGCAGAGAAAAAACAGCTGCAGTAAATAAATAAACAAATATTGCATGTGCAATCTTTCTTAGCTGACACTACAAATGCAGCTCTGGAGATTTACTATCTATACTGTGTTTGTTTATATAAAATGTAGGTTTTCAAGTAGTTTAAACCAGCATGACTGTATGATAAGTCACTCAGTTTTATACTGGGATTAGTTGTGCTGGAACTCTGTGGTTTCATCGCTGCACATGTGCATGTCAGCAGCAATGACAGCTTAATTACTCCTTCCTCCACCATGTGATGAAAAGAAAATGTATGCATTAAAGAAGGCAGCTTCTTAAAACACTGGCTTTTTCATCATGGTCTGATCTGTACCAACTGTGCCATGAAGATGGTTGCATGCAAAATGACCTGCTGATGTAAAAGAAATCTTTACATCTAATATTTATCAGCATCTTGAATTATGGTGTTAAACATGTAAAAGAAGAAGAAAAGGTCGGAGTAGATCTAAACTAGATGTAATATTATATGAAAACTATGCCAGATTTACTGGCTGGAGACATAAATCTGCTGTCTGTAATAAAATAAAATTGGTTATCATGGTCAGGTTTTGACTTGTTTCTCTCGGACTTGCCATCTTTACCATCTGTTTGATGAGCTGCATTACTGGTTTGAAGAAAGGTTTTGGACATAAACTAAAAACTCAGCAGGATTTAGTCATATTCAATCGTTCTGTGATGTTTTTCAATCCTGCAAACTGTGAAGTGTTTTTAGTTTAATATGAAATTAGCAAAGCCTGTTGTGGTCTCCGAAGCATCCTTAGAACCAGGATCTGACTTGTGTCTAAATAGTTTCTGTCCTGTCCAACCCTCTGAATTAACTAAAATAATAGCTTCATCTAAACCATCCACCAGTATCTTAGACCCTCTCCCAACGAGCCTCTTTAAGGACATTTTCCCTTTAATTAATACATCACTACTAAATCTTATCAATATGTCTTTAGTGACAGGATATGTACCACAATCATTTAAAACTGCTGTAATCAAGCCTTTACTTAAAAAGCAATCTCTGGATCCAGAGGTGATAGCAAATTATAGACCTATATCTAACCTCCCGTTTATGTCCAAAATTCTGGAGAAAATAGTTTCAGCTCAGCTACATGCCCACCTGAGCAGAAATAATTTATGCGAGGAGTTTCAGTCAGGATTTAGAGCTCATCATAGCACTGAGACGGCATTGGTGAAAGTTACTAATGACCTTCTTATGGCCTCAGACAAAGGACTTGTGTCCGTACTTATCTTGCTTGATCTTAGTGCTGCATTTGATACAGTCGATCATAACATTCTGTTACAAAGACTAGAACAGGTGATTGGAATTACAGGTACAGCGTTAAGCTTGTTTAAATCATATTTATCTGATAGATTTCAGTTCGTTCATGTAAATGACAAGTCCTCCTCCCAAACTACAGTAAGTCATGGAGTTCCTCAAGGTTCTGTACTTGGACCAGTACTCTTCACACTATACATGCTCCCTTTAGGCAAAATGGAATAAACTTTCATTGTTATGCAGATGATACTCAACTATACTTATCCTTTAAACCAGATGAAACAAATCAGCCCAATAGGCTACAAAATTGTCTCATAGACATGAAGACTTGGATGTCTAGAAATTTTCTCCTCTTAAACTCAGATAAGACTGAAGTAATTCTCGTTGGATCTGAAAAACTCAGAGCTAAATTTTCCGGTTTTGTAATGAACCTGGATGGCATTACTTTAGCTTCCAGTGCTACAGTGAGAAACCTTGGAGTAATATTTGACCCTGACTTGTCCTTTGGCCCACATATTAAGCAGGTTACTAAAACAGCCTTCTTTCATTTACGTAATATAGCCAAAATTAGGGACATTCTGTCTCGGAGTGATGCAGAAAAACTGGTTCACGCTTTTGTTACTTCGAGACTAGATTACTGTAACTCTCTATTACTGGGCTGTCCTAAATATGCCCTGAAAACCCTTCAGCTGATCCAGAATTCTGCAGCCAGAGTCCTGACCAGAACCAGCAGGAGAGATCATATTTCTCCAGTTTTAGCCTCTCTTCATTGGCTGCCTGTTCAATCTAGAATAGAATTTAAAATCCTTCTCCTTACATATAAAGCCCTCCACAACCAGGCACCACTATATATCAAAGACCTCATTGTTCCTTATATACCAAGCAGAGTACTTCATAAGACTGCAGGCTTACTTGTGGTTCCTAGAGTCTCAAAGAGCCGAGCAGGAGGCAGAGCCTTTGGTTATCAGGCCCCTCTCTTATGGAATAAGCTCCCAGTTAGTGTTAGGGAAGCAGACACCCTCCCCACCTTTAAGACTAGGCTGAAGACTTGTCTTTTTGATAAGTCCTATAGCTAGGGATGGTTAGCATCCCTTAGTTATGCTGCTATAGGTTTAGACTGCTGAGGGACATTTCCTGATACACTGAGCTTCTTTCTTTTTCTCTTTATCTCTTTCTTTTACACCCCCCCCCCCCCCCCCCATAACAGTGTTGCATCATTAACATGTATGTCTCCTGTCTAAGCAGGTCTCCCTGGCCGGGAGTAGCAGTTCCTGTTGTCTGTTGTCTTTCTGTCCTCTTCCCCCCACACAGCAGAGGCAGATGGCTGCCTGTCCTGAGCCGGGTTCTGCCGGAGGTTTCCTTCCTGTTAAAAGGGAGTTTTTTCCTTCCCACTGTTGCCAGTGTGCTTGCTCAGGATGGGAGATTGAGTTGGACTCAACTCAATCCTGTTGGTTTCCTTATATAGGCTGTTATGAATTGGCTTCCATTATGTTTTCCCCTCTGTCTGTAAAGCGTCTTGAGATGGCATTGCCGTGATTTGACGCTATATAAATAAAGTTGAATTGAATTGAATTGAAAGCTTTCAGCTGACTTCAAAAAGTTGCTGTTTTCACTGAAATCCCCACTTTTGCATCTCTAATGTGTTCAAACTGATGTTGTACTCTCTTTGAAACCAACTATTCAACTATTCAAAGAAATGGAATAGGTCCCCTTTATCTTGCTCAATACATACCATCAGGTGGTAAATATACAGTCCCATTTAGGATCAAGGTACTAAACATCACACCTTAGAACACTGTCATTAAACATGGTTTTTAGTGAAACAATTACTGGTACCTTTTTTTGTGTTTTATCATGAGACTTATGGACATTTTAACCCTTTAACTATCTGTCTACACACAATAATGTGACAAAAATTATTATATAATTTTAGATATTAAACTTATAACAATCTAAGCATCACATTTATATTTCCAGTCTATCCAGGATTTAGTGACATCTAGTGGCAGGAACAGTGAATTACAACTAGTTGAATTCCCCCTTTAAAATCTATTAAAATACAGAAAGATCACAAAAATGTAAAAATCTTTTACATCTAGGGTGGAAGCAGCCATTCCAGATCTGGCTTCTTACTTGTATACTGTCCTGTTTTAAGTTATTATGTCATTTGTTAGTCAACACTTTGCCAACACACACCTTTAAATTAATGAAAGTATATATTTTCCCCATCACTTGAGAAATACTGCTTGTCTATACCATACAAATGGGATACTGTGGAGAGCCACGAACGGCTACATGAGATGTTAAACCATGAAGGAAACCCACAGGGAAACAAGCCAAGGTAACAAAGGAGTAGATCTACTGTCTATCATGTCCTAGGGTCCTCCTGGCCAGCATCCAGTCCTTGGAAAACCAGCTGAACAGTTTTACAGTCGGGGTTAAATATTCAGGACTGTAATTCCTACAAAACAAGCTCAGGACTGTAATTCCTACAAAAAAAGCTCATGATGTTCAACAAGTAAAAATGTTTTCTTCTTTGGGCTGTGGTGGAATCTGGTCACGCTCACATTTCATCTTATCCAACCTGTAGCGCGCACCAGTTGCGTTTTATATGTTTATCTCTACTGTGAGCTCACTTCCATCACCTTCAGTGCTGTTTATATACCTCCACAAGCAGACGCTGCCTTATCTGCCATCACAAGCTATCAGACTATTAGGATACAATTCTTATCATGGGCAGGGGTTTCAATTATTCAAACCTAAAAAAAAGTCAGATCTTTAGAAACACACCAAATATCCCACTCGGGGAGAGAGGACTCTAGATCCTTGGGACTGACATTCAAAGATTACTTCAAATTTCCTTCTCATTCACTGTTGTGCCAATCGGGAGGCTTGAACGGCAGCCTTTCTGTGTGGAGTTTGCATGTTCTAACCAAGTATGCATAGGTTTTCTCTGGGTACTCCGGCTTCCTCCCACCGACCAAAGACATGCATGTTAGGTTAACGGATGTTTTTAAATTCTCCCTGAGAATCAATGTGAGCGTGAATGTTCCTATCTCCATGCTGCCCCTGTGATGGACTGGTTACCTGTCCAGGTGTACCTGCCTCTTACCTGATGAATGCTGGGATAGACTCCAGCTTCCACACAAACCCTAATTGGACTAAGCGGCATAGAAACTGAATGAATGAATGAATGAATGAATGATGTGCCAATCTTACCTCATGCTACACTACAGGCACCACCTTCCACTTTACTCTCAGAGGAGATGTCTGCTTAGCTGAGAGGACCATCAATGCCACCCCAGAGGTGGCCAGGAGGATTTACGACGACTCCAGTAATCCCATAAACAGCCAGTTTTCCCTGTTGTCTAGCTACCGTATTCAGCTGGTCACGTTGCAGCAACTCATTGCATTTATAAATGTTGATATGGTCAACATGTCTAGATACTGTAGAAAGGCATTAGAAATGCACTTAACATTCCATATTCTCTGCTCTGCCTGGGTTTATCAGTGGATCATCTGATTGCCACTCAGTTTCCTGCTCTGACAATCAGTCCTACTCATTCCACCTGGGTTTCCCAAATTGCCACCTGGTCTCTCTTGGATGTTGACCCAGGCCTTGTCTCTGGACCTTGAGCCACATCTGTCGTCTTGATAAGTACTGTTTACTTCTAGATACTGACCATTGTCTGAACTCTGACCTTGCCTCTTGCATTCAGCTTTCCTTTGACCTTCAGGACCAGTCTAGTCTTACAAGACTCATCCCCTGGCTCTGATAAAGCTGTTTCTTTTGTATTACTCCTTGTGTGTGTGGTTGAATTTCCGAGTCCTCACGGTCACTTATTGCATAACCACTGTGTCCAACCAATGCGTGCAACATCTCTGAAGGGTTCTCAGGAAACTGAGGCTACAATTCACACAGACTCACCAGAACTGGACAGTAGAAGATGGAGAAACGTTGCTGGTCTGATGAGTCTCCAGTTCAGCTCCACATTCACATGGTAGGATCAGAATCTGCTGGGAACATCATGACATGGATCCATCTGGCCTTAGATCACTAGTTTTGGCCTCTGACGATGGTATAATCGTGTGCAAATAATTTTTGAGGTGGAACGGGAGATTCTCATCATGATGTGGTGGAATGGGAGATTCGCATCACGATGAGGTGGAACGGGAGATTCTCATCATGATGTGGTGGAATGGGAGATTCGCATCACGATGAGGTGGAACGGAAGATTCTCATGGTGATGAGGTGGAACGGGAGATTCTCATCATGATGAGGTGGAACGGGAGATTCTCATGGTGATGAGGTGGAACGGGAGATTCTCATGGGGATGAGGTGGAACGGGAGATTCTCATCATGATGAGGTGGAACGGGAGATTCTCATGGTGATGAGGTGGAACGGGAGATTCTCATGGCGATGTGGTGGAACGGGAGATTCTCATGGCGATGAGGTGGAACGGGAGATTCTCATGGCGATGAGGTGGAACGGGAGATTCTCATGGCGATGAGGTGGAACGGGAGATTCTCATGGTGATGAGGTGGAACGGGAGATTCTCATGGTGATGAGGTGGAACGGGAGATTCTCATGGTGATGTGGTGGAACGGGAGATTCTCATGGTGATGTGGTGGAACGGGAGATTCTCATGGTGATGAGGTGGAACGGGAGATTCTCATGGCGATGTGGTGGAACGGGAGATTCTCATGGCGATGAGGTGGAACGGGAGATTCTCATGGCGATGAGGTGGAACGGGAGATTCTCATGGCGATGAGGTGGAACGGGAGATTCTCATGGTGATGAGGTGGAACGGGAGATTCTCATGGTGATGAGGTGGAACGGGAGATTCTCATGGTGATGTGGTGGAACGGGAGATTCTCATGGTGATGTGGTGGAACGGGAGATTCTCATGGTGATGAGGTGGAACGGGAGATTCTCATGGTGATGAGGTGGAACGGGAGATTCTCATGGTGATGTGGTGGAACGGGAGATTGTCATGGTGATGTGGTGGAACGGGAGATTCTCATGGCGATGTGGTGGAATGGGAGATTCTCATGGTGATGAGGTGGAACGGGAGATTCTCATGGTGATGAGGTGGAACGGGAGATTCTCATGGTGATGAGGTGGAACGGGAGATTCTCATCATGATGAGGTGGAACGGGAGATTCTCATGGTGATGAGGTGGAACGGGAGATTCTCATGGTGATGAGGTGGAACGGGAGATTCTCATGGTGATGTGGTGGAATGGGAGATTCTCATGGTGATGAGGTGGAACGGGAGATTCTCATGGTGATGAGGTGGAACGGGAGATTCTCATGGTGATGTGGTGGAACGGGAGAGTCTCATGGTGATGAGGTGGAACGGGAGATTCTCATGGCAATGTGGTGGAACGGGAGATTCTCATGGCAGACATGCAGCAACAGTGTGATGCTTCAGGTCAATATGAAGCAAAATCTCAGAGTAACGTTTCCAACACCTCGTTCAATCTATGAATCTGAGAATTGAGGCAGTGCTGAAGGTATAAGGGGGTCCAAATCAGATACTAGCAGAGGAGGACCTTTATAGAAGGCTGGTGAGTACTTATGTAATTGTGCGTGTGACGAATAAAAATGTGAAACCTATTCTGAGACAGGTGAGGTCGCCACAGTGGAACAGAGGAATGGTGATGATCCAAGCACTGAGATATGAAGGAATGAAACTAAAACTGGTGAGTTTAAAGAACGTTGACGCAGACAGAAGGGTGATATAGGAAATATAAAGGTAGTTTATGGTAGAAAAGAAAAATAGGAATCTTCTTCCAGAGTGAGTCTAATGGACTTTCCTTGTTCAGTCCTCATCCTCTCTGACACACACACACAAACACACACACACACCCCCTGTCTGCTGCAGCTTATACTGTAAGCCTGGATCTTCGTCATCACTCGGAGCCTGAATGTAATCGTGGCTTATTTGTAATATGACGTGGGTGGTAGTGTAGTGTTTTTACTGTAATGACTTTCCATGTCGTTTTTCATTTCAGCCGGTTCAGACTTCACATGACTGTGCAGTTCAGAAGTCAGTTTTCTTTGACGTTTCAGTGTGATTAAAGCTGAACTTACGCTCCTCGCCTCATGTGACGTGTGATAATGAGTTCTGTGAGCACCGGTTCTGTCGGTGACATACATCTCTGTCACAAAACGATATATGAGGGTCTTCTTTTAGATTGACTTTTCTAATTCAGTGATTTCTCGGTATTAAATAAAGCTGTGAGTGGCTCCTGTTCTGTGATTAGGTAGGCCATTGTCAGCGGTTAAATGGCCTGAGATTAAACAGTGCATTGGCCGGGAAGCGCTGCTGGTCCGCTCCTTCACTTGTAAGCATTAAAATTTAAATGGCTGCAGTGATTGATTTAGCAAGTTTCAGTAGCAGTTTTAACCCTGAAGGGATTCCTCTCGTTACCGCTCAGCGATGTCAAAGCATTACACAACGAGTCCTTTGGCATTGTTGGTTTCACGACACAGAATCTAACATCAGACTGAGAGAGGAGGTTCTGGTAAAACAAACTGTGGCACATGGAGTCGTGGTGAATAAATGCTTGCAGGGTCTGTTTCCAGAACAAATGTCTTTCTTCAGGCTTCACTTAAGACCATTTCAATTGTCGTAAAATCTATCAAATTTTCCTAAAACATAGTACAAATCAAAGTTTTTAATGCAACCAATAAAAAAGGGGGATTTGGATGAGGTTACTGTACAAATGGTGTAATATAAAGTCTGTAAAAGGCCTCAGACATTTTGTTGCATTTAGCTTCTATGTGTTGAGATTTTTGAGGGATTCATTCATCCATCTATACAATAACCATAAATTTATATCATGTTTATAAACTGCAGCTGAATTTAAGTCTGTCAGATCTCTTTCGCTGTTGGTCAGCACCCTGCTATGTGTTCAAAACAATTATAGCAACTATCAATGCATAAGATGAAAAAATAGGTTTATTACCATTAAGTCTGACTATTTAAGTAATAAAAACAGCATTGAAATAACATTTATTGTTACAGTTTTAGAATTTCAAATGTTCTTATAGGTAATAATTTATTTTATTTTATTTTATTTTTTTCTCCCGAGATTTCACTGTTTAAGCCGCATCTAACAGCATCTGTAACAGATGCGCATTGCCGGTTTTTGCAGATCTTTCTCATTTTCCTACAGAGATTAGATCTCAAACACATTTAATTTAGTTTTCAAACAAAGTTTGGGTGGTAGATGTTTCTTTTCATGTTTCCTCAGAAACTAATCTGAGAGCAGTGATTTGTTGTATCAGCTGTCAATCTTAGGCACGATCAACTTTAGCCACGCCCACCAACCGTTCAATGGTTTTGGAAGGAGAGCGTCCCACATGCATGAAAGGTCAATGGCATCGTTGGCCTGCTTTCTGATCTGTTTTAGTCTCCATAATCCATCGTTTCTGTTTGTTTGTTTCTGCTGATATTTTCTGTCTTATACCACGGTCAGTGAGAACTCTAATGCCAGCTGGCTACATTATTTTAGTTTATATGCACATGTATCTGGGCAAGTTAAATCACTCTTAAATCACTCCGTTATGGGTGTCACCTTAGCAACGCATTAATCAAAAGGTGCAAATCAGCTGTCCATTGAAAAGTGATTGAGAAAAACGTGCTGTAACATGGATTTTGAGGTGAATTTGGACATTTTCGCCTGAATCAAAACATTTAATAAATGGGAAGAGGATGAGAGCAAATGAAAAGGACAGGAAGAGTAAAGACACGAGGAGTTAACATCAACTTTATCATTATTTATATAAACTAACATACATAATTAAATGTAAATAGTAAAGCAACATATAGGCTATTGACTTGTCATCATTTAATTGTTCCTTTGTAGTTGCTTTATTGATGCAGCTGACGTCACAGTTACGCTACGCCCCACTGACACTCTAGCCACCGCCATATTGAGTACCTGCACCTGTACATCGGGCTACAGCAACTTATTCAGGTTGTTGCAGGAGATGCTGTCCATGTGCTACTCAGTTGAGTGTGACAACAAGAAAAGAGACCCAGATAGTTCCTCCTATCGACTATTAAAAGAACACTGTCAGAGATGCTTTCAGTGATAAGGGGAGCTAATTGGACGCGGAGTGGAAGTAGCCGTCTGGGCAGTTTCCATTTCGTATGAGGTCAGTTTAAATAGAAGTTAGGACAGCTAGCTTCAGCTTCTGCTTACTGGGTTTGATGTCTTGTACAAATATTTCAGAAAATTAAGTGATTAGAAGGAATCTGATTGGACACCTTGTGTTATAAGTGTATTATTTTAGCATTTAATATGATGATCTTGCTACAGAGATAGCAGATGTTAGCCTAGCTTAGATAGCAGGGCTATTCAACTCAGCCCCACAAAGGCCACAGTCCTGCAGGTTTTCAACATATCCCTGCAACAACACACCTGCCTTAAATAATAAGTTGTTGAGCAGAACTTCATTGGCTGTTGAATCCAGTTAATTTGGGTCAGGTGTGCTGAAGCTGGGATAGATTGCAAACTTGTAGGACTGTGGACCTTGTGGGACCGAGTTGAATGGTTCCTGGAGGACTGCAGTATGGATGACTGTATTAGGATGTTTAATTCCCTCTGCACCAAGGTTTTAGATGCCATCGCACCCATGACTTCAAAGCATGTAAAGCCACAAATAGATTTTGGCTTGATGGGTCCTCTCGTGCGCTCGAATGTGCATGTAGACAGGTGGAGAAAAAAAATGGATGAATGAAAATGGAAAGACAATGTTCAAATTTCCTGGATGTGCTTTGACTTGTCTTGTAAATTATCAACATGCTGTTAAAGCTGCCAGAACTGATTATTTTTCTCCCATTGTTTAATATAAAATACTAACGAGTCACAGGTTCTTTTCAACACATTTGACTCGTTGGGGGATCCTTGTGACGCTGTCTGTATTAAACCTTCTTATTATTTTAGAATAACTAATAAGTCATGCATTGATAAAGGTCATCAGATCCCTTAGTCTACCCAGGACCACTAAACTCGTTCAGCGAGCCCAGCTGTCCTTGACCACTTTGAGCTTGTTTTGCTCTCCCAGGTAAATGAAACAGTTAAAGATCTACGACCTGCTAACTGCCTTTAGCTTCCTGTCTGTTTGAAGAGGTCTTCTGTTCCGTTGGGTCTTTTGGTTTCAGGTTTATAAATATGCATCATAGCTCTGGACCTGTCCCACTCTCCTCCAAGCATGTCGTGGTCCAGCCAAGAAAAGTTGGATCCATCCGATTTAGCTCATTGTTGGTAAATTTCCAAATCTCAAAGGTTTTAGTTCTTTTCAACCAACTTTAAAAACATCTAATGTCTGTGAACAGTTTGCTTTAAGGCTTTTCCACAGCACTGAAACAGCTCTGATAAAAGGTTTTAATGATATTTTACTGAACCTTGATTCTAGTAATTTTGACATTTTAATTCTCCTGACTTGACAGCAGCCATCAATATCATGGGCCGTACAATTCTTTATGGCGCCTGGAGCACCGTGTGGGCTTAAAAGGCACTGTCTTAAAGTGGTTTGATTCCTACCTCAAAGACAGATTGTTCTCTGTTCAAATAGAGCATTTTCTTCCTCAGTGGCCCGTCTGCATCGGCCCTCCAGAGCCTTTCCTTCAGCCAGTCTGATGGTTTTGGGGGGTTCCTTGAGATAACGTAGAAGTTAGAGGACAACGAGCCTTTGCAGTTGTTAGTTCCCGCTCTGTGGAACACGCTGCCTTTAACATACTTAACACACACCTGTTTGCTTTGGCCTTTGGCTGAGTGCAGGCACCCTGTTGGAGTTTTATATTGTACTTGTGTGTGTGGTTCCTGTGTTTTCCCGTTTTTATAATTTATTGGTTATGTGAAGCACTTTGGAGGTTTTGGACGTAGAAATGTGCCATTTATGGTTAATAAAAACGACATTGACATTATTTTCTGAACGGTAGTTGCTTACCCTTAAAAACCCTGGGATGCAAAATGGGAAATGTAAACACAACAGTCTTTTTTTCCTGGAAGGAATGCCTAAAGCCCCGTTTCCATGGTTCCTGTGGTGGTCTGAACCTGCACGCCCCATTTCACCTGTTTTTTGTTGGAAATGCATCCGGTAATTTACGAGACTCATTTATGTATTTCCTTAACTGGGATCAAATTTCTTTTATAAAACGGAAAGAGTTGTCCTTCCTTGAAGCAGATACTGTGACTTTTCTATGTAAATCACAAGACTGAGTTCTATAGAAAACACCAAACCATGAAGCATAAATAAGGTTTGGGAGGCATTAACAACATATCACATCGAGGTGAGTGAGTCTGCTTAATGTAAAGATGAAATAAATATGGATTTTGTTTGCCTCCTCTTGCCAGAAAAGCCTGTTCTGTTAAAACTCCTTCAGCCAGTGAAGAAAGCACGTTAGATGTACATGAAATGGATCTCTCCTTGGTGCACGTTGTGCCTGAAGGGTTCATCAGTGACAAATGGCCCCCAACCCACTCATCTGAGACGCAGGTGAGGAAAGAGACGCACTCAGCACTCTGATGTCTCGTCTGGCGGTCGTGTGTCTGTTGTGGAAGACATATGTGAATACACTCGTGAAAGATCATGTGGTGTTGGATCTTTATAGTCAGGTACTGCTGGCTATGCTGTGGCAGCATATGGCCACTCCAACAGGAAGCCACATTAAACTGATTTATGCGGGGAGTAAATTATGTATAGGTTTGGTGCTGAGGGAATAGGCTGGCGCCAAAGGTAATATGTGTTTTATGTGTGCAAATCATTGTCTGTGACGATATGTGCATGCATGTGCAAAATATTAGATCATATTTCAACAGCCTTGCTGTGAAACAAACAATAAAGTGTGTGTGTGTCCACTTCTTCCATTACATCCAAGCCATATTTTGCACCCAGTTCTGCATAAGTACTGAATGTATCCATAATCCACAGCTCATTACTCTGAAACGTTTTCACTTTGACTCGCTTCTTTTTCCTGGTTGGTTTAAAATGTAATCAAAAATATAATATATATACCCTGATTATTTTAATATACACTCACTATGTGCAAGGTTCCCTCATCCAATTGCTTCATAACACAACTATTGAACCAGCAAATCATATAGCAGCAACTCAATGCATTATGTAGACAAGATGACTTGCTGAAGTTCAAATTTCAGAATGAGGAAGAAAAGAACATTTTAGTGACTTTGAACATGACGTTGTTATCAGTCATTTATAGACCGACTGGTTGGAGATGATGGAAAGACAACAGGAAGTCCAGTAAGCACTGGTTCCAGCCAAGATACGCAGAACATCATCTCTGAACACACAACATGTCCAGCCTGGAAGCAGATGGTCTCCAGCAGCAGAAGACCACACCAAAGACCCCATCACGGATGTGACCTCCAAGAATTAAGGCAGTTCTAAAGAAAAAATACCGTCCAAAGCTGCACCAGCAAGTGGGACCCAGTAAAGTGGTAAATGGGTGTTTGTTGGAATTCAGGACTATGACGATAATCTTTCATCCTCATAGGATCCGATTATGATTTTTTGGGCGCCGATTCCATTGAAATTGCAATTTTCACAATTATTTGATATTGTTGCTTGTTGTATACTAAAAAAACAGACAAAAAACAAATGTACAAAAATGTTGCTCATTTTTCTTAATTTCAATTAGGAAATAACAACACAGTAGCCAGACCATCATTCTCCAGCGATAATACCAAAGACGACACGTAAAAAGATAAATTAAAACAATAAAAATGACAAAAATTGATTTTTTTTAACAAAACAATCAATTTTAAAATTGTGAAGCAAAAAAAAAATCCACATATTTGATTTTTTTCAATTCGTTATCCCTCCGCTAGTATGTTTATTTAAATGTCTGTGTGCAACACTTGGAAAAACTTCTAAACCACACTAATGAAAGTAGGCTGTAGGAAAAATATCTGAACCAACTGGTCTTAAATTGTCCTTCCATCTGTCACATCATTCATTCATTCATTCATTCATTTTCTTAACCGCTTAGACCAATTCAGGGTCGAAAGAAACCAATCCCAGCAATCATTGGGTAAGAGGCAGGTACACCTGGGTGGTCCATCGCAGGGGCACACAGAGACACACACTCACTCTATGGGACAATTTAGAGAAACCAGTTAACCCAGCATACATGTCTTTGGACGGCTGGGGGAAGCCGGAGAACCTGGAGAGAACCCAGGCATACACGGGGAGAACATGGAAACTCCACACAGAAAGACCACCATTTGAACTTTTCCCTGCTGAGGCTCGAACCAGCAACCTTCTTGCTGTGAGGCAGCAGTGCTACATATGTTTAAAATGTAGCATAATGATAGAATTTCACACCGTGTGAAGAGAATATGTTGCTATTTAGTTTGTCTTATTTATCTCAGAGCTAAACATAATGATCAACTTCACATCTAACATGGTTACGATGTTCTTCAGAGCAACAAAGCAACAAAGGCCTGCAGCGTTCCTGAGCATTGTGCACCAGCATGCTAACCTTTGGTCTACCTGCAAACTGTTGGGTGGTCAATACGGTTAAACGTACTGATATATATCCTACATCCTAGATTAGAAAACTTCAAAAAGAACAAGAATAAACATAGACATAATGCTCTAAAGGGACCTTCAGACATATCGCTGCTTTAAAACACCTGCTAGCATGCAGATCTTCAGCAGACATGTTGATCACGGTTGTTGTCTTCTGCATAATAAAAGTGCCTGTTTCTCTGTTTGCATAAATTAATATGCTGAATAGATTTTTCATGTGTCTTTTTGAGTATGTTCTGTTTTTTAAGCATAGCTATCTTTTGGCCGCTTAATTTCTTAAATAGGTTGAACTTTCTGCCTGGCAGAAACTGTAGGAATTTTTCACCTTATTAAATAAAAATCATTAAAAAACATAAAAATATGAACGTATGCAGAAGTGCTGCTTGCCAGCTGACAGACCAAATGAGCCAGAAGGGGCCCTCCGAGGGCCAACCTGCTGTGGACCAAGGCCATGTCCACATGTAACCAGGTTTTCATGAAACCGAATATCTTCCCCCATCCGGTCAGTGAAATAAATGAGACCAAACAACCTTGTTTTCCAGAAACAAATCCATCCACACATATCTACATAACTGCTTGTTCAACACATCCATAAGCTCATCAAACATTTAGGTGGCGGTAGCGCCCCTAATCCTGTCCAATCAGAGTAATCTTCCGCACGTCTTGTGACGTCATGGTATCTTCTGTTTCAGAACCTAAAACCCCGGTTATATCTGTCCACATGCAGACGGAGCATTAACACATCTTCACTGTGGTCGGACGTTTTTGCATAAATTTGTGTTTTTGTGTGGATGACAGGCCAAAGCGGAGAAAAATATCTTGGTTTTCTGAGATACCCTACTATGTGTTGACAAGGCCAGAGCCATGAAAATGTGGTGAGTTTACAGTTATAGTGTCTGGATGACTTATAACACAGTAAAAAAATGGTAAATATGAAAAAATAAATGCTTCTTTTTAGATGTTAATTTTTTTTTTCGACTTCATATAAGAGACTGTTTTCTCCACAGTTTTTGTGGGTTCTCTGGGTTAAGCAAGTCCAGAAAGAATGGATGTTGAAACAGTTTGACATTATGGGTATAGTATACATCTATATATATATCCTTTCTGCAATAGCACAATCCAAACATGTGCATTACAAGGACTAAATTGAGACTAAAATCCTGCTATAGAAGATCAAAATACCACGTTAGAGGTACAGCTGCCTTGCTCTTGTTGTAGCCTCCAGATACTGTGCCAAAGGATTCTTCAAACATCTCCTTTTTATATAAACACATTAAATTGAAAGAAAAAAAGCTTAATATAAATATCAAAGAGCACGTCAGAGAATAAAACCTACCCTGTTGCTCAGTGCAAATCCTGCGCTGGAAATTAAGATGCCAAATAAATAGGTCTTTTATAAGGAAAGTGACAAGAAGCAATTACAAGTGTTCAGTGTTATGCAAAACATTGGGGACATTTTTCTCACGTCAAACAGAAATGCTGTTCTAATGCTCATTTAAAAGATATCCTTATCGCTGCTTTTCTCCTCCCTGCGGCCAGAAGGAGAGCAGCGAGGTAGGATCAAAATGAACCTGCATATCTGTCAGCTGAGAGTGCACAGACTGAACATTATCGCGAGCGCTTTTCAGTGACTCACACCACATGCTGCTGCCTTCAATAGCACAAAAGCAGAATGACAGAAATAGCGTTCATTTATGTATTCCCACTTTTCAATCTGCTTTTAATAGGGGTTTGGTTTCTGCACATTTTAATGCACGCAGCCTCTGCTTTGAGATGCAGACGCACAAATGACAGACTCTTTGACTTTTTGGACCAAGGAGAAAGAGTCCTTCCCCATTGATTTCTGCTTTTCATTATGCTGGTGGAGGCAAAGCACTCTTTATCACATGCATTCTTTTATGAAATGGAAATTATAACCGTGGGAGAAAAGCCCTCCATCGTGTCTGAGTCAGGTCCAGTTACGTCCGCTGGGATACACTCGTTGGCATACTTTAGGCCTGCAGACACAGTCATGTTCTTTGCTTTGACTGATAAGTTGCTCCTCAGGATTCATGATGGCAACGGCTAAAAGAAGATTTAAACATGAAAAAGTGAGAGCGAGACAAAGGGTGTGAAGATATTCCCCTCCACTCAGTGCTTTGGAGCTTTTGCTTACGCTTCTCTCCATTTCTGCCTGGTCTTCATTTTAATCATTGTTTTGCACTGAATTTCTTTTCTTTTGCCGGATCTTAAACACAAAGTCCAGCCCCCTCTTCTTCATCATGCTCGCTCCCTCCCATTCCCGACAGCAGGCATCCTTCCTCTTTCTCACATTATCCTGATTCATAAATGGTTTTTAGGCTAAAAGAAGAGACTCTTTTTTCCACATGTCATTTACAATCACCAGCGACTCTATTATCTACACTGGTTACATTGCCTGTAAGCACAAATATCTAATCAGCCAATCACATGGCAGCTAATCCCTGCATGAAGTCAGGTAGACATGATGAAGATGACTTGCTGAAGCTCAAACTTACCTTCAGAATGGTGAAGAAAGGGGATTTAAGTCATTTTGAAAGTAGCATGGTTGTTTATCTGAGCATTTATTGGGATTTTCACACATGGCCATCTCCAGGGTTTCCAGAGAAGGTCAGATGAAGAGAAAACATCCAGCAGTTGTCTGGACCAGAATGTCTGGTTGGTGTCAGATGTCAGAGGAGACTGGACAGACTGGTTGGAGATGATAGAAAGACAAGAGGAACCGGTTGCTTTGGGGAGGCGTGATCGTGAAACTGACCTGAAAGAGGCTTTGGTCTGCTTAAAAACGCTGGCATTGCTCTGTTTCTACTGACCCAACAGCAGTAAGAGGACTACAATGCCAAAGGCATCGAGGATACACAACCCAAACGTACACATGCGAAGAACAGGTGCATGCAGGTGGCTCTGGTTGGGAGGAATGTCTCACGGTTAGATGTGGAAGAACACAGTAAAAACAAATAATATCAACACAAGCTCGCTGGGTTCTGATGCAGCTGCAGATTTTGCTTTTATGTGCTGAAAAGCAGAAGTTTCCCTGGATTAACCAACACATGTTGTTTGTGTTGTTGTTTCCCTCATGCTTTGGATACAGCAGCTAGCTCTGGCAAAGTTTCATTTGGTGATGAACATTTGATCATGAAGGCTGCAACCTCCATCTGGACTGAATTATACAATCTAGCAGACTATTAGGTGTGACTGTAGCTTCAGAGAAGACAACCAAGATCTGCAGAACATCATCTCTGAACACACAACACGTCCAGCCTGGAAGCAGATGGTCTCCAGCAGCAGAAGACCACACCGGGTTCCCTCCTGTCAGTAAGAACAGGAAACTGAGGCTACAATTCACACAGACTCACCAGAACTGGACAATAGAAGATGGAGAAACGTTGCTGGTCTGATGAGTCTCCAGTTCATATATATGTAACCAGTGGTGTGCAGTCAGGCTAGGCAGAAAGAAATAAATGGAATCATTCCATTTTAAAAGTCAGTTTATATATTTTTCACTTTCTTTTTTTAATATGATCTTTTAGATGATCACTTCTTATATCGCCTGTAGCACTTATCAATTTAAAGCTGATGGCATATAGTGCCTTTCCTAGCTAAATAAATATGACTCAGCAGCGCCTCCTCCTGGGCAGGTAGAGAAGCTGCACAGCTCACTATGTGCTGTATTACAGTCAAAACGATACCCTCCATTGAAGGCACAGTCCTGCATATCATCATAACGATGTGTGTTCTCACATGCACAGTTTTTTTCCCCTCTTTATGTGTTGGGCACAATTTGCAAGTGCTTGGCTAACCCTCGAGCCCATGATACGTATAACAATCTGTCCTGGACCTGTAGCACAATGTCTCTGATCAGACAAGCACAGCAGCATTTGGACTTCCTCTGTAGAAAGGCTTATCTGCTTGACCTGAGAGACTAGCGACCAACTGCATCTTTTTTTGCTGCGGCAGCTGTTCATCTGTAGACTGGAACGGAGTTCAGACAGTGGGGAGGGTGGCGGAGAAGATTACAGTGATGTCTTCCTTTTGTCAAGGACATTGGTGCGAAATGCTGTCTGGCGTGAGTAAAATACATAGTCAGACACTACACACATCTACATCTTGGACAGCTCTTTGTTCTAGCCTCTGGCAGGACCATAGACAGATGGGAGGAGCCCCCATGACATCACCTGTAGGTTTCTGAAGAGCTGAATTGAAGCTCGGTGGGCGGTTCCTACCATCACCATCTGGGCAGCGTCATGCGTGTCGTCTCGCCTGGAAAATACACATTGGGGCAAAGAGGTGGAGCTGAGAGGGGGGCTGTGAGCGTAGTGGGGGATGATTGACATCTAGCGAATGCTGAGCTGCCTGTAGCTAAGAGCTAACCGAGCTAACCTGGAGCTAACAAGAGCTAACAAGAGCTAACCAGCAATGGAGGTAAGTGGGCTAAAGCTAAGTAACCGGCTAAAAACCACGTTTGTTCTACGTTCTTCTTACTTGAAGCAAGAGATTGGGTACCTGTCAATGAAATGGACATGCCCCTAAATATGCAGAATTTCGAGATTAAATTACTTTTAAATGGGCGAGTTAGAAAAAAAATTCACTCTCCCCACAGTTGTCATGAAGGTAAACCTGACCTATTAAACCTAAAATGGATTTTTGAACCAGGCTGTAAACATGTTTATTTCTGCTGTAAACATGTTTATTGCTGTGAAGTTGGTCTTTTTAACATGGAAGTCTATGGGGATTTGCCAGAGGTTGCTGCTTTGGCAGGATGTACCGCAGCCTGCGGTGCAGAACAGCAAAGGTTCTGTAGCTTCATACCTCAGATGTTAAGACCTCTGAGCTGCAAATAGTCTGCTGTCAGGTCTGAGGATGATACAATAACCGGTCTGGATAAGGTCTGTCTGTCCGTCTGTCCGTCCGTCCGTCCATCCATCCATCCATCCATCCATCCATCCATCCATCCATCATGATGTGCAGCCAAAATGTGGAGCAATTGCGTGATTTAAAAGTCAAGACTCAACTTTAAAGGGTTAAGATCAAAACCAGCAACAAAGCCAGAAATCTTTCTGTAGTCCAGGACTTACACACAAATTTACATTAAAACTGATGTGAAGTTTTTTTTTTTCTTTTTTTTTTTTCTTTAATCACTTAAATAACATATTTAGGAATAAAAGACTGATGACTCAGCAGGATTTCAGCTTTTATCTTTAGTAGACTTGACTGTTATAATGGTGTCGCAGCAGGTGTTCCTGTGAAGTCCATCAGACAGTTAGTCCAGAACCAATAAATAACTTCAGTCCTCAGATGTTTACACTGACTTCTCTGTCAAAGAATTCACTTAAAATCCTACTTTTAGCACTGAATAGTTTAGGGCCAAAATACATCCAGGATCATCTGGTTTGGTTTGAACCAACCAGAACTCTCAGGCCATGAGGGTCAGGTCTGCTTCCCGTTCCCAGAATCAGAACTAAACACGAAGGCAGCATTCAGTTTTTAATGCTTTTGTGGCCGCTAGCATATTTCTTTCTAATTTCTTGCTTCAGTAAGATGTACGCTTCCTTTCACTGGTGAGAAAAAGGTTGATGATTCACTGAGATGAAGTTTTTATGATATATTTACTGTGTGCTATGAGAAAAAGGAAATGTTCATTCTGATTCCAAAGACTTCCAGTGAGGCAAAGCCAAATGGATCTAAACCTGAGAGTGATAAGAGCATGATGACCATCAGGAAGCTCATGGGACCAGTATATGAAAATGCATATTGCTCAGTGTGAGAATGTCCTTCTAAAGGGACCATCCTAGCATCGAAGCTTCTGTAGCTGCTGCCTGCAAGCTGCCCTTTTATCCAGAAGCAGCAGCCTCTTCCGCTCCATGTTCCTGGTAGCTTGTGTAAAAATTGTTTTGCATTCCAGAAGCTCGTTATATGAACCCAATTAGTATTATATATTTGCTTTTTGTCATATAAAGTGTTTCAGATGAAATGAGTCAGTATAACACAGAGTTTAGAAAGAAAACTGATTGGAAGTGCTGATGACTACGGTCTCATGCTGCTTGTTCTGAGGCCAGTAAGTACCTAGAACAAGCACTCAGGTCCAAAAATAGAAAGAAAAACATAAATGAGCGCAGCCTTTCAATCTGAAGAGAATAAAAGGTGCTCCTTACTGTGAACTGTAGTCAAGCGGTCCCATATTCTGCCAACACAATCATCATCACCCAAAAGAGCGTTTCTCTCGAAAGGAAACATAAGTTTGAGTGGACCTCGCTCTTACCTGGTGAGACTATCCAGAACTGAATGTGATGAACTTTCTGCTGGGAACAAGATAAAATTATCAAAAAAAGTCATTGTTGCCCTATTGTTAACCCTTTAGGCACCAAAGTTGCAAATTACAACCAGTGCTAGTTATATCTCCAGAGAGAGAGCAGACACTGTAGCGGGGGAGGGGGTCTGTTCTAAAGCCAGGAGGAAATCCCATCTGGAAGACGTCACGTGCAGCGCTCATCGTCGGCGATGCAGAGAGAATTACAGAAAAAACACGCAACAACATAAAACCTTTTTTGGAGGGTGATATTTCCCTCCTGAGGATGATGATTGGTTACATAGCAACAGTGAAAGTGATGCTTCATCACAGTGCGTCTGTTAGACAATGCACCTGAAGCAACACATGTGGGAGAAAACCACCCTGAGGCTTTATCTAATGAGGTGTTTATGGATGGAAAAGGGATTCTAGATCTTTATTATATTAACAAATGAATGGAAGTCTGATTCCTGCTAACTGACTGCATGTCTTGATTGGTTTTAATGAGTTGCATGGCTGACCCCAACATTTAAAGGAGTGCAAAGATTAGTGGTGTGCATGAGCGTATATGGACCGGCCCGAGCCAAAATGTCAGCATGGATATTTTTGTTTTTTTACCCCTGAAAAGCAAATGAGAGCTTTTGTGAGTGAAAATGATGCTGCAGGATTGTGATCTAAATCTAAAAATATGTAGTCGAATAGAAAAGTTGGTCACAAAGTCATGTACAGTTTATACAACCTATTTTCTGATCTAACTTTTACTCTTTTAGACTTGTATTACTGACCACCAGCCTCTGCAATGTTTTATTTACTGTGGTCTTTTCAGGTTTTCCTCCAAAAAGAAAAGATTACACCTATATATCACATCAAATATTGAATTTACTAAAAAGAAACTGAGCAGGGGTACGGTGCGTTGTTTACTTTTAATTGACTTGAAGTTTTAATTATTAGTTGACATCCCGGTTGAAAATTAATTATGTGAAATAGTTGTTCATGCTTCATGTGGCAGCTTGCTGGATTTTATCCAGCAGCGTCCTGCTTTTCTTCCTCACTGTTTTCTCTTTCAGAGGAAACATGAGCAAGCTGAAGACACATTTCTGTAAAGCATGCATTTGAGTCCATGTTCTAACGCTTCTCCGGGGTCGGGTCACGGGGGCAGATGCCCAGATTCTTCTCTGCCACATTCACCAGCTCATCCTGAGGGGTTCCCAGGCCAGCTGAGAGATGTGATACCTCCACCATGTCCCAAGTCTTCTCCAGGGTCTTGTCCCTGTGGGACCAGGAAGGCGGCTGGTGAGGCATTCGGCCCCCCAACTGAATTTTGTGCATTTCCAAGTCTTGTGAGTGAAACCCAGGAATCCAGACGAGCTCTAAATACTCCTGCAGGGTTTCGCAATAGAGACCACCCCGACGCCTCTACACTCTTCCAGTTCACAAAAATAAAAAAGAGAAGGGGAAAGGAAATCCTGCAAACCACCTGCATGACATTAAATCTGTTGTTTACACCTGTAAAACTGGGTTTTTGCAGGCTTATGGAACCGAAATGAACTGCAGTTTTAACTGTGATGTTGTCCAGGAGGTTTTGTTGTTTAAGTTCTGCCGGAGGTTTCCTTCCTGTTAAAAGGGAGTTTTTTCCTTCCCACTGTCGCCGTGTGCTTGCTCAGGATGGGACCTCCAACTCAATCTGTTGGTTTCCTTATATAGGCTTTCTTGAATTGGCTTTCATTATGTTTTCTTCTCTGTCTGTAAAGCGTCTTGAGATGGCATTGCCGTGATTTGACGCTGTATAAATAGAGTTGAAAGTTGAAAGTTGAACTTTGATGCAGTTTGAACAGAAACCGAAACAAAGGAAGGTGTAAAATCTTCTGGAAAAATGCCCAATCAGACCGAGTCCCCCATGGACTGAGCTGCTGTGAATGCTCCACAAATGTTGCAGTTTTCATCGTTTTATAGGTCGATGTTTGTCTACAAATATCTGGCTGATCTACCTTTCCTCATTCCCACAGTGTGAACAAACACACAGCTATAATCCCCTCAGCAGACAAAAGCATCAGCTACTTCAGCTGTGAGCCATGCGACCTCCTCTCCACTTTGTTTCCAAGTGTTTTTATCCAAAAGTGAAATTTGGGTTGGGCTTTATGGAGATTTATTGGGATCTAACATGATCTAACAACAGCTAAAAAATAAACAGATTTTTTCCCCGATGTGGACGAGCACCTCGGGCGAAAAGGCAAATGAGCTGTTGCAACATTAGCCCACGGCTGTGAAAGTCTTCAGCACCTCCTCTTCTTCAAAGAACAGAGTGCAGCAGGGACATTATTTACTGCAAGCGCAGGCAAACGGACGGATGTGCACGATGCTGTAAGCAAACTGCCTGCATCACATCAGGAAGAAAGGCCAGTTTGTCAAGCTTTCAGAGAAATCTCCAAACATTTGACAGATTCAACTGAAACCCAAACGCAAAATGAAAACACATCATGTTTAAAGGGAGATGTTTGTTTTAAATACATATACTTATTACTAATTTAATGTGAGAAACTTTTCACAGAACAGTGTGAGCAGATGTCTGTTTACCACCGTGCTGCGTGTTTAGTTCCTAACTGCTTTCTGTACACACTCTGTGCCTCTTTAGGACTTCTCATCACCATGTGCCTTTTACAATACAGCAGCTATTACTAAGGATTGTCATGGGTCTGAGTGTGTGTGTTTATGTCTTGTTTTAGGTGGAGCCTTTGTTGGCAGTTCCTCACAGCTGAAGGCAATCATCTCTTTTCATGGCCACAGTATATCTACCCTGGTTTGAGCACTACTCTCCACCGGATCGTTGCACGTGTTAACATGTGTTAACAACAGCTAAACACTTCCTTGTTAACGGCTGGTCTCTGTGATCGTGTGTTTCCTTTGTCCTTGCTGTTTGAAAGAACTTTGCCTTGTTGTTTCAGAAACCCTTCTGTTAACCAGCCATTCCAGTCCCTCAGCTGCCATTCCTGCCTGCTCGCCTGCCGACTCCATTTGCCACCTATTTGCAAATAAACTGTCTTTGTTACCACAAGCTAACGCTTCCGTGATTGGGTCCCCTTTTTTCCCCCTGACAGAACGATCCGGCCTATGAATGGACCCAGCGGACGCTAAGCCAGACCCACAGCTTGAGAGACTTCATCAGATCCTTGCTAATCAAGGTATTTTACTTGGACAACACACCCAAAACATCCAGTACATTGGGGATCAACAGCAAGATATCCTACAACAGTTAACTCAATTGAGGGGAAGCATTGCTCAACCATCTTGTGAAAATCCTCAGTCTCCTGCTCTTCCCTCCTCTCCTGATCAGCCATCTGCATCTCTGTTGAGAAAGGTTCATAAACCTGACCCATGAAGATATTCAGGTGAAGTAGGTAAATGTCGCAGCTTCCTACTTCAGTGTTAATTTGTTTTTGAACAGAAGAAACTATCTTACTCCAGTGACACTGCTAAGATACACTTTCCAACCAATCTGCTGGATGGTAAGGCGCTCACCTGGGCTGATGCATTCTTGAGCCGACCTGCCTCTCAAGGCAGAGGTCTTCAGCAAGAGTAAAGCACAGTCTCTTCCTCCTCATCGTCCTTATGATTGTTCAATAGATTTGCTACCAGGAGCCCCTTTTCCATCCAGCTGTCTGTATAACTTGTCTTGGCCAGAGAGACAAGCCATGGAAAGCTACATCAAGGAATCCCTCTCTTCTGGCATTATTAGACCTTCGTCATCTCCTTTGGGGGCAGGTTTTTTCTCTGTAGAAAAAAAGGATAAAACCCTCCGTCCGTGTATTGACTATAGGGGCCTTAATAACATCACCATCCAAAACAAGTACCCCCTTCCACTAATCGACTCCGTTTTTGAGGCTCTCCAAAGTGCAACTATATTTTCCAAGTTGGAACTGAGAAATGCCTATCACTTGGTTCGAATCAGGAAAGCAGATGAGTGGAAAACGGCATTCAAGACACCTTTGGGTCATTTTGAGTACTGTGTTATGCCTTTTGGTCTCACTAATGCTCCCACTGTCTTTCAGGCCTCAATCAATGATGTTCTGAGGGATATCCTGGATAGATTTGTTTTTGTCAATTTGGATGACATCTTGATTTTTTCTCAGTTGTCTCAGGACCACACTGATAATGTGCGACAGGATCTGCAAAGACTACAGGAGAATCGCATTTATGTTAAGGCCGAAAAATGTGAGTTTCACATCCCTTCCATCTCTTTTCTGGGCTACATCTTTGCAGGTGGGCAGGTGAAGGCAGATCCCAACAAGATTAGGGCAGTGGTTGACTGGCCAACCCCTTCCTCAGTCAAGCAGGTACAATGTTTCCAGGGTTTTGCAAACTTCTAAAGGTGCTTCATTCGAGATTTCAGTCGGATTGCAGCACCTCTAACACAACTGACTTCTCCTAGAAGCCCATTCCTCTGGACAGAAGCAGCTGAACAGGCCTTCCAAAGGTTAAAAGACAAGTTCACTTCTGCCCCTGTTCTGCACCAGCCTAACCCTTCTCTCCAGTTTATTGTGGAGGTTGATGCCTCTGATACAGGGGTAGGAGCTGTCCTCTCCCAGCGGTCCCCTGACACCAACAAGCTTCATCCCTGCGCTTTCTTTTCCCGTCATTTGAGCCCCACTGAGAGAAACTATGATGTTGGCAACAGGGAACTCCTGGCTGTGAAGTTGGCATTGGATGAATGGCGACACTGGCTGGAAAGAGCTGAAGTTCCTTTTCTGGTTTGGACAGATCATAAAAACTTGGCTTACCTTCAGACTAAGAGACTTAACCCTCGGCAAGCTTGCTGGTTTCTGTTTTTAGGAAGGTTTAATTTCACCCTGACCTACAGACCAGGGAGCAAGAATTCAAAGCCTGATGCCCTTTCTAGGTTTTCCCCAGAAGATCCTCCTGCCAGCCCAGAGAACATTCTTCCTGCCTCTTGCATGGTAGCTGCTGTCACCTGGAAGGTTGAGCAGACTGTAATACAGGCACAGAGATGTTGTCCTGCTCCAGGTAATTGTCCCCAAAAAAGACTGTTTGTTCCTCCTACTGTCCATTTGCAGGTGATCCAGTGGGGGCACTGTTCTCGAGTTGCATGCCACCCAGGGTCTACTAGGACCCTTTCTCTCATTAAAAGAAGATTCTGGTGGCCAACGATGGATAAGGACGTCAGGGACTATGTCGCTGCCTGTGTTGTTTGCTCTCTGGGAAAAGCTTCAACCAAGCCACCCATGGGCTTGTTGAATACCCTTCCTGTGCCCAACCGACCTTGGTCTCACATTGCCCTGGACTTTGTCACTGGTTTGCCCCCATCCAGAGGTAACACTGTCATACTCACCATGGTTGACAGGTTTTCCAAAGCTGCACATTTCATTGCCCTGCCTAAACTCCCCACTGCCTCTGTAATGGCTGACCTCCTCTCTCAACATGTGTTTAGGATTCATGGCATTCCCCTGGATATTGTGTCTGACAGGGGACCCCAGTTTGTGTCCCAGGCTTGGAGGTCTTTTTGTCATGCTCTCGGAGCCACTGTTAGCCTATCATCAGGTTTTCATCCCAAAACTAATGGCCAGGCAGAGCGGACCAACCAGGACCTGGGGGCTGCACTCCGCTGTGTGGCTGCTTCTAATCCCTCCTACTGGAGTGACCATCTATGTTGGGTGGAGTACTCTCATAATTCCCTGACCTCTTCAGCCACTGGGCTTTCTCCATTTGAGTGTTTCCTGGGTTATCAGCCTTCTCTGTTTCCGGACCAGGAGGCTGATATTTCTGTTCCTTCTGTGCAGCATCATATCAGGCGCTCTTGACAACTTTGGAGGGACACCAGGGCAGCTCTCCTTCGGACTGCTGAGTGCAATCTGCGGTTGGCCGATCGCCGTCGGGTCCCGGCTCCCGGCTCCCGCATATGTCCCGGGTCAGCAAGTTTGGTTGTCCTCTTGTCATGTTCCCTTGCAGATGGAGTCATGGAAGCTTTCTCCCAGATTTATTGGGCCTTTTCCTGTTGCCAGGGTCATCAATCCTTCTGCTGTTGCCCTGAAATTGCCACCTAGTATGAAGATCCTTCCTGTTTTTCATGTGTCCCAACTGAAGCCAGTATCCGTCAGTCCTCTGGTCCCTCCTTCCAGGACCCCTCCGCCCCCCCGGCTCATTGATGGTCTTCCTGCGTTTACGGTTCGGCGCCTTGTGAATGTCCGCCGACTGCTGTCATGGGTCTGAGGGCCCTGGTGTGTGTGTGTGTGTTTATGTCTTGTTTTAGGTGGAGCCTTTGTTGGCAGTTCCTCACAGCTGAAGGCAATCATCTCTTTTCATGGCCACAGTATATCTACCCTGGTTTGAGCACTACTCTCCGCCGGATCGTTGCATACACTTCTTTGGTAACGGCTGGTCTCTGTGATCGTGTGTTTCCTTTGTCCTTGCTGTTTGAAAGAACTTTGCCTTGTTGTTTCAGAAACCCTTCTGTTAACCAGCCATTCCAGTCCCTCAGCTGCCATTCCTGCCTGCTCGCCTGCCAACTTGCTCCGCCGACTCCATTTGCCACCTATTTGCAAATAAACTGTCTTTGTTACCGCAAGCTAACGCTTCCGCGATTGGGTCCCCTTTTTTCCCCCCTGACAAGGATCTGTGTTGTTATAAGGTTTATTGCAAATAAGAGCAATAAAAGGGACATCATATTACTCTTTCCACATGCATCTTCATACATCATTGCAGATTGTTGCTTTTTACTTGTGTAATAATAAATAGCTGGACTTCGAACCTTTCCGCTGCCCAAGGCAGCAAAGTGCATCATTCCCAGGTTTTATCCGTCTTGTGTCTCGTGTAGTTGTGGGTTTAGTGGTGTTCCTGAATTCATGCGGGGATTTCAGCTGATTCTGTCTGTTTTTTTTTTTTCAAATTTTATTTTTTTATTGAGAAGACACAATAATATTCGTAGTTTGAACATAGACAGTCTTAATCTTCTCTTTTCATATTAAAGACAATTTTAAATAATTAGAACAAAAGGGGGGGGGGGGGGGGGGGGTACCTTTCTTTTTTTTAATGTTATGCATAATGTATGTGTACAAAGTATACAGTTACACAAAATCTGTTCGTACCGGCTTGACATACTCTGTCCATTTTGACCACATCTTGTAAAATGAGTCCAGATGCAGTTTCAGTCGAAATGAAAGCTTTTCCATTGTATATATGTCCTGTATTATATTTAGCCAGTCCTCAGTTTTTGGAGATTCAGGTTGAAGCCATTTTCTGGTGATCGCCTTTTTACTTGCTGCTAATAAAATGTAGAGTAGTTTCTTTTCTCTGTAGGGAAACCCTTCAACTTCAATGTTACACAGGTACATTGTTTCAAAAGACAAAGGAAAAGTTAGTGAAAACACCATTTGAACATGTTGATGTTCAAATGGTGATGATGTACCCAATATCTCTGAATAACTTGGCAATTCCAGAAAACATGGAAATGATTAGCCCCTTGGCTGCCACACCTCCAACATGCATCACCAATACCCCGATATCTTTTTTGAGTTGGTGTAATGAAAAATCTCATGGCATTTTTCCAACAAAATTCCCGCCAAATATTTGATCCAGTTGTGACCCATTGTATTTGGCAAATATGCTCCCATTTCTCCTCAGTAATTATAAAATTTCCTTCTCTTTCCCACTTTTCTTTTATATAGTATGTGCTCTCCCCTTTACTCTGTCGTATGCTATTATATATCTTAGAAACTAATTTGGAGGGGGACATTGACTTAGTAAGTGATATAAACGTGTGTAAGAATCCTTGGTCTGATGGGGGTATTGTAATCTTCTGGTTAAAATAGTTCCTGACTTGCAGGTACCTAAAGAAATCTTCAGAGCCCAGCCCATATTTTTGCTTCAGTGTATCAAACGACTGAAGAGCCCCCTTGTGGACAAGTGAATTATAGTTAGTTATTCCTTTCAAATTCCAGGTTTTAAATCTTTGATCATATTTGTTAGGGGTGAATTCTGAATCATATGAACACCATCGCAGAATTTTTGATTCTTTTTCCAAGCCACACATTTTAATAGTTTCATTCCAGGCGGTAATTGTCGTATATGTTATTTGCACCATTGTAAGGTTGATTTCAGATTGTAATTTAGTGTCTGCTATTAAAGCTTTGATTGGTATCCGTTTTATTGTTGTCCCCTCAACATCCTTCCAACCCGCAGTGTAAATCGGAGAGCACAAACAGACTAAGGGTCTCAACTGGGCAGCATAAAAGTAATCTTGTAAACATGGGAGACTCATACCACCTTTTTCCTTCTTTATTTGCAATGTTTTAAATTTCACTCTGGGTTTTTTACCTTTCCAAATAAACCTAGATAACAATTTGTCCCACTCTATAAATTGTTTTTGAGGTATAGAAAAAGGCAAACACTGAAACAAGTACAACATTCTAGGAAGGATATTCATTCTAATAGTTTCAATCCGTGAGTGTAGGTCTAGAAAGGGTATAATATTCCACCTTTCTAAATCCGATTTTAGTTTTGTATTTAGAGGTCCATAATTAACTTCAGTCATCTTATTGAAATCCCTGTGTAATAAAATTCCTAGATATTTTATTGATTCTGTGTCCCATCTACATTGATAAAGATTTTTAATGTATTGAGGGGGGTCATAATTTAAAGTTAAAATTTGAGTTTTGTTTACATTAATTTTATATCCTGAGAATATGCCATATTCGTCAAACATCTGCATAGTTTTTGGTAATGTCTGTGTTGGATTTGTAATGGTCAACAACAAATCATCAGCATATAAGGCTAATTTCTGTTCTTTTCCTGCAACGTTTATCCCAACAATATCTTGTCTTTGTCTAATCCATTGGCCTAGTGGCTCAATGTATAAAACAAAAAGCAATGCAGATAAATTACAGCCTTGCCTTACTCCTCTTTCCAGGGCTATTGACTCGGTGAGGTCACCATTAATTTTAATTCTTGCTAAAGGTGTTTGATATATTCCTGCAATCATTTCAATGAATGGTTTATGAAAATTAAATTTACAGAGGACTTTAAATAAAAAGGACCACCTCACCGAGTCAAACGCCTTTTCTGCGTCCAAGCTCATCACCAAGGTTTCTTGTTTGTTCTGTATTGCCTGTTGCATTATATGTAACACTCTACGGATATTATCTTGTGTCTGTCTTTGTTTGATAAATCCAGTTTGGTCCTTATGTATCAACAGTGGTAAAATGGATTCCATTCTCCTAGCTATAATTGATGCAAACAGTTTGTAATCTATGTTTAAAACGCTAATTGGTCGATAATTACCACACTGTAGTCTGTCCTTTCCTTCTTTTGGAATGACGGATATTATAGCTTCGTTCCATGAAGGAGGAACTATTTTGCTTTGCATAACCCAGTTGAAAGTCTTTAGTAAAGTCGGGATTAAATGAACCTCCATAATTTTATACCACTCGGGGCCAAATCCATCTGCTCCAGCCATCTTTCCATTTTTCAATTTTTTAATTGCCAGATGGATTTCTTCTTTTGTTATTGGAGAAATTAGTATTTTATTCTGTTCATCTGTCAATGAAGGTAAATTTAGTTGTGAAAGAAATACTTCTGTTTCTTGATCATTGTCCATACGAACTTGGGAGTAAAGTTTTAGATAATAATTTTGAAAACACTGCTTAATCATCTCTTGTTCATTTTCTATTTTGTCATTTAAGGGATTCTTAATTTGATGAATTGTTCGCTCTGCCTGCTGTTTCCTGAGTTTGTAGGAGAGGAGTTTTAGAGATTTTCTACCTGCTTCATGATACTGTTGTTTAATAAAGGTTAATTTTTTCTGTACATCCATTGTAGTAATATCATCGATTTCTTTTTTCAATTGTCTCATTTCAGATTTTATTTCATCTTTCATGTTTGTGGAATGTTCTTTTTGGAGTTTTAATAATTTATCTTCTAAGCCAGCAAGTTTTTGAAGATTATTTTTTTTTTGGTGGGAGGAAATACTTATTATTTTCCCTCTAATTACGGCCTTGAAAGCGTCCCATAGTATTCCTGGATTGACTTCATTGTTGTCATTATGTTCAAAATATTCCCTCATTGCTATTTTCAAGCTTTCTTTATTCTTTGTAGAGTTTAAAATGTTTGTGTTTAATCTCCATAAGGTGGACTTTCTATTTTTTGTGAGTAAAACATCAAGATAAACAGGGTTATGATCAGAAATTGTACAGGGCCCAATTTCACATTGCTGTACCCTAAACAAGTCGTGTTTGAACATAAAAAGATAGTCTAAGCGTGAGTAAACTTTATGTACATGGGAGTAATGGGTATATTCTTTTTTAATAGGATTAATCTCTCTCCAAATGTCAGAGACCCCTATGTCCTCCATAAAAAGCTTTATTTTTTTCCCTATATTTCTTGAGACGCCTTTCTCATTTGAGGAGTCTAATTTTGCATTTAGTATAACATTAAAATCTCCACCACATATTAAGGTTCCCTGAGTTTTGGTTGTCATCAATTCCATTATTTTTCTATAAAAAGGCCAATCACTGCCAGGAGGAATATATACATTGAGTAAAGTTGTAAGAGTGCCTTCAATCTTTCCGGTTATCATTACATATCTACCTTCTCGGTCTTTCAATTCGGATAAATGTTCGTAATTTAATGCCCCAGATATGAGAATTGCCACTCCTCTCCGTCTTCCTGAACTGTGAGAAGAATAAAATACATGTTTAAAACCTGATTTGTTCAATTTTATGTGTTCTTCATCTGAAAGATGTGTTTCCTGCATCAGAGCAATTTGGACTTTATCTCTTTTGAGCTTAGCAAGTGTTTTCCATCTTTTAACTGGGTTATGCAAGCCATTGATATTAATGGTCACCAATTTCACATGTTTGCCACACATTTTTATGTACTTTAAAATGCAAAAAATATTTGGGTTGGTACCCCTCTCCCCGTGGTGAATACAGAACAAGGAACAAAAACTTAACATTTGAAAAACAATGAATTAACTTAAATAAAATGAATTTCCAAGGTTGGGGTCTTTTGAACAGACCCTGAAAAGCCACTATGGGCAAATTCCACATCAGTTCAATGAAGGGGGCCCTAACTGGCTGAGGCCGTACTGTGAGAAAAAATCCACCAGGACCATATTAAAGACTTAAAAATCTACACTCAATATAAACCCTTATTGTGTAGTGACAAATAAGATTAAACATATAAACCTCAAGATAATGTGAAAACCTCAGTTTCCCGTGGAAGTGGTCATTCTTCTGAAGGTGCGGAGCTTTTCCTTGTAGCCTGGATCTCGTCCTGAATTTGCTGCCCGGCTCCCGCCTCCTCTGGTGACTCTCGTCCAAGTTAGGTGTTTAAGTTGCTCCAGGATTGTATCAGGTGCCTTGATGATCTTGACGGGGTAGCCTCTTTTGGACATATCTTCGGTCGCTTCCGCTGCAGTGATGTAGGTCTTATCTCCATCTGGGAATTTCACTTTCAGTCTGGCTGGGTAGAGGGTTTGAAACTTCAGTTGGTTCTCTTTCAAGATTTTACGGACCTCTGCGTAGTCTTTTCGTTTCTTAAGGACAAGAGGGGGGTAATCGTTGTCCAGGGTTATTTGTTTACCATTCCAGGTGAATCCTCTGCTCTGCCATGCCTTGCGGAGAATCTGTTCTTTAACTTTAAAGCTGAGAAATTTCACCACGATAGAATGTGGAGGGGCATCTTTGGGAGGAGGAGGACCTAAAGACCGATGAGCTCGTTCGATATTAGCATTTACACCGTCAACTTCCAGGCCCTCCTGCAGTAGTGTCTCAACAAAAGCAATTACTGAGGGGGAATCGCGCTCGGCGGATTCTGGGACTCCATAAATCCTGACGTTCTCTCTTCTACTGCGACTCTCAATATCCATTACTTTCTCCTCCATTGCCATATGTAGCTGCACAAGTTCAGTCATAGCTTCCTCCACGTTTTGAATGCTGTCCTCCGTTTTCTCAATCCGCTCTTCTGCCTCTTCAAGCCTGTTATTAACTTTTATCAGCTCCTCCTTAATGCTGTCCAGTTGGTCTTTATTTTCCCGTCTAAAGTCTCTTAGTTCTTGTAGAATTTCGTCGTTTGCCATGATTTATAGATTTAGTTTGACGACAGCTTAGCTCTTCTTAGCTCTTTTCGGCTACGTGTTAGCATTAGCAACTGATGCTAGCGCGAAGTTTCCAACGGGCTGAGTCTCTCGATTTACTTACTTCTCGTTCAGTCTTCGCTTGTAGATTTTATTGTACTTCTTGTCCCCCGCTTCTTAGTTAATACTGGTTTATTTTTGCATCGTTTAAACGGGGTTAATTCCCAATTGTGTTCAATTGCTGTCATTGCCAATGTGCTGAAGTTGGATCACACGCGTGTGACGCAATCCAGCACACAGGACGTCTCGGCCCAACTGTGAATACTTTGTGACATAGAAGTTAACTCTACCTGCGTCTTTATCCTTGTTCACCTCATGTACCTTCTTGGCTTGTAGTCATCAGATGAATGCTGCACACGTTGATAAGCTCATTGTGTTCTGCTATCAATCAGAGGAACGCCGGCACACCTGCAGAGTCTGCATCGTGCTCAGGTATCAGTCACATGGTGATTAAATGTGTAAGTGTACGCGCTGCAATCAGCACAATCAGTCACAAAGTGTTCTTTAAGATGTGTTTAATGAAGTGTGTTAGCATAAAAGGGCAGCTAATGAAACAGTGTGTGCTTTGCCCGTGTTGGTTGGGCTGAGGCGGCGTTGGCATTTTCTTCGTTAGACGACCTAAATGCAAACTAAAGGAGGCAGAAGGAGAAACAAGACAAACTGGAATGTAGCTGAAGGAAGCAGGAAGAGAAGCTTTAAAAGTAAACTCAGAAATGACAAACCCAGTGCTGGACACCGGTGTGCTGGAGTGGGCTGGAAAGGTGGCTAATTTCAGATACGAACCGGCACCTGACAAAGCGAACGATGCGGTCATCAAACCCCGAAGACTGACGGGACACAAGAGGTCATCATGAAATGATTATAGACAAAAAGAGGAAGCAAACGCACTCATTTCTGATGGAGATAAAAGCTGAAAAATTCTTTCTCCACCAGCTGTTTGTTTTCTCCATCTCCTCTCTACCACACACACACACACACACACACGCGTTGCAGCAGCTCCCTGTCCATTCTGCTCCCCTCCATCATATTCTCTCCACGGAGCTGCCAGCAGAATGGCTGTCTTTTAAACGGCCCACTCAGCAGGTGAAGATGACTCGCTCATCATCAAGGTCTGCTCTCTGCTCAGACATCACACTCGCATGCAGAAACACAACAACACAACCAGGATTTATGCAAGGCTATGCGTTAGCATGCCCCCCACTGGCACACACACACACATCCACACACACCTTTTTGTGCATTCTTTTCTTAACTTTGTGCACAAACTCTACAGAAACACACACACCTGCATGTTCATCATTATTTCTACCGTCTCCCGCTCCCCTCCCTCTCCCCCCGGCCTCCAGGCCTCACCCGTCTCCCCCGCAGGGGAGATTTCACACACAGTGTTGCCAACATTGCGATCAATTTCTGCCACCAGACCTCCTCTCTGCTGCCTCTGCTTGAAAGTTCAGGCTCTGCTCTCATCATAATGTAGAGGCAGAGCTCGTCTGAAAGGAAGTGTTTGACTTACTGTCTGACGCCGCGCTGCCTTTATGGAAGCACAAACGATGATACGGCCAGCTTCAGAGGCGAGCAGACTCGCCGCCGACGAGGTTTGTGTCCGTGATTTAGTCATGAACCGGCTGCAGCTTTAATCTCTGGCCCAGAGCAGGTAAGTGGAGCAAAGAACTGGTTTTCCATACATGAGAATATGGTGGTTAAAAGCAGCTCATTCCTCTTGAGTTGCTCCTGGCATCTTCTCTAAGTGTTTTGTTTTTGAAGGTGAAAATATGTTGTTAAAATGGTAATGATGGTCAGTCCAGTGTAATGTTTGTGCTGCCAGCCTGCAGCCGCCAGTAATTCCTTTGTTTCAGCACCAGTGGAGTGAACAACTCCCTGTGAATTTTTCCTCTTTGGCTTTTTTTTTATCTGACCATATAAAAGCCCTCTTGCAGGGTGAGGACAGTCATGCATTAAAGACACAAAAATGACTGGGAAGAAGAGAAGAAGAGATTTCAGCGAAAGGCCGAGTAGATAATGGATGACAGTTGGATCTTTTGCTTTTATTTACTGTTTTTAGGATGAAAAACATCCCAGGTCTGTGCTGTGATGCTGGATCATTAATTTGCCTGCTTCTCCTGCTGAAGCCTGCCGTTTCGCTCGATTGACTATCGCCGTTAGGAGGCAAGATGGAGGGGAGGGAAAAACAGCAAGAAGATGGAGAGATGCTGCGCAGATTTATACAGGAAGACTTGAAAAGGACTCATACAATAGATTATAGGTACACACACACACACACACATGCATGCAAACGGCTCACCCGCACAGTGAAAAAAAAATCGATTCCTTTCATTATCTGACATGCACATTCTGTACGTGTGCACGTGCTGGTGTAATCACAGCTACTGTGTTAAACTCAAATAAAAGACAGAATGGACTGATGGACGGTCTTCATTACGTTCCAGTTCTCCCTTTGGGCGGAGGCGAGCAGGCAGGAGAGGTTTAAATCAGCGTAACTCCCTCCCTGGGCCGTCTCACTCCAGCTTTTAACTTGCTTTCTTGCCCTCTTTCTTTCCATCTCCTTCTGTTTGAACATGTCAAACTAACCGTGAGGAAAAAAAGCCGTCTTCTCACAAACACTGCAGCTTCTTTTCACACATAAAGGAAAAAAGGAGTGAAAGGATATTCCACTTCATACAGTCTCATGGACCCTGCTGGAACATCCAGACTGGTTTCACTCCCAGCTTTAAACACTCCTATCAATTAGCTGTGCTCTGCAGATTGCTTAAGGCAGCAGAGCTCCACCTTGGTGATTCAACATGTCATATTTTATAGATACTGGTGAGTCTACAGCACATCTGCTCTCCGAGGGACTGCTGTGCCGAGTGGTCAGCCATTTTCCAGAAGTGGTCCAATAAAGTAGGGGAATAATGAGCAACGGAGTGTGAAAACGTGAGGCTTGGCTGAATAACAAGGTCGGTATCATCGTTTATATTGATGACAAGACTGGGCTGTTTCAGAGTTTTCAAGTTCCAAAACTTCACATTGATTTTTCATCTTTCATGTTTTTATAAACCAGAACTGAAAAGCAGCCATGTCTTTTTATTTTCATGTTTTAAAGCATTTCAACCTTTTTATTTTCATGTTTTAAAGCATTTCAACCTTTTTATTTTCATGTTTTAAAGCATTTCAACCTTGCCACTTTTTATGTATATATTTTATTTCATTCTCTCAATAAAAAACAACTGTTGTTAGAAGAAGAAAAAAAAGAAGACGAAAAACAGGTTCTGCAGGTGAGAGAAAAACTCCAGATGAGGTTATAGAATATCTCACCGTAACATTTAAGAATAAAATGTAAAAACATTCTACGAGACATAATACTCACAGAAATGGAATAAATTAAATGTATCAAGTGACTTAAAGCAGCCCTGCGATGGACCGGCGACCTGTCCAGGGTCTACCCTGCCTCTCGCCCAAAGCCAGCTGGGATAGGCTACTGGGATAGGCTACTGGGATAGGCTGCTGGGATAGGCTGCTGGGATAGGCTGCTGGGATAGGCTACTGGGATAGGCTGCTGGGATAGGCTACTGGGATAGGCTGCTGGGATAGGCTGCTGGGATAGGCTGCTGGGATAGGCTACTGGGATAGGCTGCTGGGATAGGCTACTGGGATAGGCTACTGGGATAGGCTACTGGGATAGGCTGCTGGGATAGGCTGCTGGGATAGGCTACTGGGATAGGCTACTGGGATAGGCTGCTGGGATAGGCTGCTGGGATAGGCTGCTGGGATAGGCTGCTGGGATAGGCTACTGGGATAGGCTGCTGGGATAGGCTACTGGGATAGGCTGCTGGGATAGGCTACTGGGATAGGCTGCTGGGATAGGCTACTGGGATAGGCTGCTGGGATAGGCTGCTGGGATAGGCTGCTGGGATAGGCTGCTGGGATAGGCTGCTGGGATAGGCTGCTGGGATAGGCTACTGGGATAGGCTACTGGGATAGGCTGCTGGGATAGGCTACTGGGATAGGCTGCTGGGATAGGCTGCTGGGATAGGCTGCTGGGATAGGCTACTGGGATAGGCTGCCGGGATAGGCTGCTGGGATAGGCTGCTGGGATAGGCTACTGGGATAGGCTACTGGGATAGGCTACTGGGATAGGCTGCTGGGATAGGCTGCTGGGATAGGCTACTGGGATAGGCTACTGGGATAGGCTGCTGGGATAGGCTACTGGGATAGGCTACTGGGATAGGCTGCTGGGATAGGCTGCTGGGATAGGCTACTGGGATAGGCTACTGGGATAGGCTGCTGGGATAGGCTGCTGGGATAGGCTACTGGGATAGGCTGCTGGGATAGGCTGCTGGGATAGGCTACTGGGATAGGCTACTGGGATAGGCTGCTGGGATAGGCTGCTGGGATAGGCTACTGGGATAGGCTACTGGGATAGGCTACTGGGATAGGCTGCTGGGATAGGCTGCTGGGATAGGCTGCTGGGATAGGCTACTGGGATAGGCTACTGGGATAGGCTGCTGGGATAGGCTACTGGGATAGGCTACTGGGATAGGCTGCTGGGATAGGCTGCTGGGATAGGCTACTGGGATAGGCTACTGGGATAGGCTGCTGGGATAGGCTGCTGGGATAGGCTACTGGGATAGGCTGCTGGGATAGGCTGCTGGGATAGGCTACTGGGATAGGCTGCTGGGATAGGCTGCTGGGATAGGCTACTGGGATAGGCTGCTGGGATAGGCTGCTGGGATAGGCTGCTGGGATAGGCTACTGGGATAGGCTACTGGGATAGGCTACTGGGATAGGCTGCTGGGATAGGCTGCTGGGATAGGCTACTGGGATAGGCTACTGGGATAGGCTACTGGGATAGGCTGCTGGGATAGGCTACTGGGATAGGCTACTGGGATAGGCTGCTGGGATAGGCTACTGGGATAGGCTACTGGGATAGGCTACTGGGATAGGCTGCTGGGATAGGCTACTGGGATAGGCTACTGGGATAGGCTACTGGGATAGGCTGCTGGGATAGGCTGCTGGGATAGGCTACTGGGATAGGCTACTGGGATAGGCTGCTGGGATAGGCTGCTGGGATAGGCTGCTGGGATAGGCTACTGGGATAGGCTACTGGGATAGGCTGCTGGGATAGGCTGCGGGGATAGGCTGCTGGGATAGGCTGCTGGGATAGGCTGCTGGGATAGGCTGCTGGGATAGGCTGCGGGGATAGGCTGCTGGGATAGGCTGCTGGGATAGGCTGCTGGGATAGGCTGCTGGGATAGGCTACTGGGATAGGCTGCTGGGATAGGCTACTGGGATAGGCTACTGGGATAGGCTGCTGGGATAGGCTACTGGGATAGGCTGCTGGGATAGGCTACTGGGATAGACTGCTGGGATAGGCTACTGGGATAGGCTACTGGGATAGGCTACTGGGATAGGCTGCTGGGATAGGCTGCTGGGATAGGCTACTGGGATAGGCTACTGGGATAGGCTGCTGGGATAGGCTGCTGGGATAGGCTACTGGGATAGGCTACTGGGATAGGCTACTGTGATCATTTGAAAAAATACCTTAAAAATAGATGAATGAAATGAATGGAGTTAATATAATCCTGATTAAAACCTGGGAGGTTTATCAGCAGGGCATTTTTCTGTCAAGTGCACTGGCCATTGTTTCTACACCCAGCTTGGCATCTCCACTGAAGCCATTGTCATGAAGGTCACCTCACGGAAAAGAAATAAAAAGGGTTTCACTGGAGAAAGTTCAGGGTGATCACCTCCTCGTCATTCAGTCACTGCTGCATTATGCTCCCATGGATGACTTACACTATTCACTTCGTACAATGCAGCGTGGCCTCTGCAGCCCCTCGCTACACCGCATGAATGAGGCGACCTGGAGTCAGGCCATTGGTACTTTGTCAAAAAGTTGGATGACAGCCTCCCGGGAAGCTGCACACTTACTGAAAGGTCAGTTTCAAGTTTGGATGAGGCGGTGTGTGCGTGGTACACTCACAGTTTCTTCACCCCAAAGAGCAGGAAGCTGTTCACGTCCTCCTGCAGCCTCTGACCCTTTGCTGGTTTATCTAGTTAGTTATTTTTGTGTTAGATTACCTCATTAATGCCACAGTCACTTCAATCACACCACATTTCTGTGTAGAAGTTTACATAACTTAGACAAATATTATTTATATTTGACCGCAGCCGTTTGTGTACCACGACTGCAGTCACAATATTTTGTCTGACCATTATCAGTGATTTGCAATTGAAGTCCACACACCCACACACACACTTGTGTCACGTTAATGAGCGTCCTTCCTAAAATCTCCAACTGTTGGATGAACAGTAACAACTCTGGTTGAGTGTGTGTGTGTTTGTTTACTGCAGAGAATCTTGTTCACACACCCTAAAAGCTTAGGATAGTAAAAGGAAATAAGTCCGGCTTTCTGCTTTCAATTAGGCTGGTAATGAGCTGACATTAAGGTCAAGCATGGACAGTGGTGCAGGAGAGCTGTGCACATTAATCAAAAGCAACTCCTCCAAGTGGCCGGTGAATATCATTAAACACTGCATTAAAATTCCTCTATGTCTTGTAACTTAATAGCACAGCCCTGTAATGTGATGCTGCTTTGTGTGTCTGTGTGTGTGTGATGTGTGCTGGAGCAAATACAGCAGGTTCATGAAACCTGCCAGATATAGTGACATCTGTATCATATAGATTAAAAGTCTGGACCTTCAGTAAAATATCCAAATGTTTGGGGTCTTATTCATCGCGGTTTACTGATACATACATAGTGCTCTCATTATATTAGACACCTGCTAATGCAGTTTGGACACTACCTTATTGCAACTGTGCCATTTAATTATGTGCCAGATATTCATAATTAGATACATTCTGGCAATAAAAAGACTATTACCCACCAAATCTGATGTGATGGAACGTAATTAACATCGGTCTCTACAACGCTGGTAGAAAACTTTATCTGTGCAAACATTTTATACCTACACGAGCACTGACTGCAGCTGCAACTATATTCCACCCATAAATATACTAATTAGGAATAAATAGTACCCTCAAAGCCAACTACATGTCAGAGAAAACACAGCTGTTGGTTAATAAGCCCTTTTGGAACACAGGTAGCTAGCAAAGCTAGCTAGGTTAGAGGATTTCCCTGATGTGTGTGATGTTTAGACCCGCAGTAAAAATGTTGTTTCTGTTGATATGTTCATCATTTATTTACACCACAAACCACTTCATGGCTTATAAATATGAAGATTTGGTCACCAGATTTTCTAAATATCTGAACATTAGCAGAAGTTAGTGCTAGCTAGTGTAGGTGTAATCCTTCACCTTCAGACTGAAAAATATGTCACAATTTTGCACTTAAAGCTGGGGTAGGTAATGTTGGGAAGCTAGCTAGATGTGAAAGTGGCGCCCTGTCTTAGCTCCTCCCCCTATCTTGGCTCCTCCCCCTCTGGTTTTGCTCTTTGCGTGATCCAAGGCTTTTTTCTTACCTCCGCCAAGGAGGTTATGTTTTTATCGGTGTTTGTCTGTTTTTTATTAAGATAACTCAAAAAGTTATCGATGGATTTTAATTAAATTTTCAGGGGTTGTTGGAAATGTGAAAAAGAAGATCTGATTTAATTTTGGTGCTGATCTGGATCACCATTTGGATCCAGGAACATTTTAAAGGCCTTGGCGGAGGTTTGCGTTCTCTGAGTGCTTTTCTAGTTCGGAGTTTTTTCCACTAACGATTTTCTCTTTCTCGGCTGTTCAGCAGGAGGAGGCAAATAAACCGAGCCGGGTCGGGAAATCCTTCCTGCATTTTCTCAGCCATGTTTGCCTTCCGAGTTTCTTCTTCACTACTTTGTATTTTCATCCTAACATGCTGTTTATATGCAGGGTGTGGCTATCAGGTATATGCTGCTGGAGGGGGAGGAGGGGAGCCGAGAGAAGAAGCAATGAAATATAAGAAATGAACAACTCCATTTGGGTCGGAATGCTTGGATTGTTCAGAGTTTTTACAGATTTACAGTAAACTGAGGGGTCTAACTAAATCTTATTGTTCATGATTACAGAATGTATAGACTACTATCAGGACGAGGAACCACTTCACCCAGAGGAACATGTCTCTGAGCAACGTTACCTACCACAGCCTTAATGCCAAAAACAGAGAAGAACCTGCAGACAAACAGTAAAGAATTCATTTCCAACGTGCCCAGAACAATGTTGTGGTTACTGGGGCTGAAGAGGGGTGCAAATGGTGAAAAGATGGAGAGGAGTGAAGACAACAGGCGAATCCACAGTGGAGAGAGCTGATAACCTGAAACATTGACCTTTAGGGACACGTGGCAGTGGCGGTCCAGAGTGGAAAGACGACAGGTGAGCGACTAGAGACTCAAAAATGACTGGAGATTAATCGGCTTGGATAAGTGAAGGAGTACTGGGCTACTTTGATCTAACTGGAAAAAATATTACATTACCCCGCTGTGGCAGCTACAAAATTCATAAAAGCCTCATAAGATAAGCCTTCTTAAGAGAATATTGTCAAGGAAATGTCTGAGTGGTCATCCTTCTTTATAGACCAGCTTTGGAGGAGCTCTGTGATCTGGAGGCCGCGCGTGAGCTGGGGGGGAGATGTACGTTGCTAGGGACGCAGACTAATGTTGGAGCGACTCCGTGCTGTATTGTTGGCTGCTCCATCGTCAATAAAGGCTTTACTTATATGAACGGCTCATCTCTGTGACAAATATATCCGACAAAGTAAATGTTTCTGTATTTAGCCTGTAGTCAGGTACAGTCACTGACTTGTGCTGCGCTGCGTCACCCACAATGCACCACAATAACGACTGATCTACACACACCATCTCTGCAGGTGCCATAACTGGTCTGTCATGCATTGTTTCAGGATCGGGGTAAAGAGAAGCCTGTGGAGGAGGAGTTGGCAGTGGTGCCCGCCACCCCGGCACTGTGACAAGATTACCTCTACATCCAATTCAATTAGAAGCCCACTTTAGTCACCATCCACCCCTTCAGGGTGTACATAATCATAACAGATGGCTCTCTGTGAGACACCCACCATCTTTCACCTCCAAGAGGCCTGAAGAGGCGTAGAACTAGAGTACTCATCACGGCACAGAGGAGGATCATACCGAGGATTTTCATTGAATACAAAAGTTTTTTTTTCTTTCAAGCTGATAAAATGTGTGATGCCAAGAAATACCTTTTTAATACAAGCAAAAATAGTTAGTATTGCAAAAAAAGCTTCAGTGAATAAAAAATGAGCACACACTCAGCTGTCTTGCCTCATTCAGTGTTTTAGTTGCTCTTTGCATTTGGAGGGAGCTGCTAAGACATTAAGTCTCTTTGTGAAGTTGGTAAAATAAAACACCTGAAAAATCTTAAAAAACCTGAGGAATGAAAATGTTCCCTGTATTTTTACAAACATGCACTACTTATAAAAGATTCAGGGTTGTTGTAACATCACAGCTGCACAGTACCTAGCTTAGCTCGGTTTTCTTGTTGCATTAAAAAGGAGAGAAAAAGAAAAACATTGGACTTTCAAAGCATGACAAGCACAAGTAGCTGGATACAAATATCTTGATTTAACAAGACAATTTGCAGAATTTCTGCTGATAGTTGTGTTTCTCTGGTGATGAGTCTTGTTAAACCCCTGTGGCGATCCTTTAAAATCCCATCTAGAGCTGCTGTCAGCTTGACATTTTGGGTTTTCCTCACAACTACAGTATATAATGGATAGCTTTTAAAAGTGAGAAGTGGCTGTCAGGACATGCTGCCTTTGAGTTGAACAAGAACAACTTTGGTTTATTTCACAGTATGAGAAAGTCATATCAGAAGCTGAAACAGACATTTTCATTTCATCGGAAGAGAAGTTCGATCAGGGTCAACAAAAGGCTGGAAAACTCCTACAAAGCAAACACTAGAGAAGCTTTTGACGTGTAATTAGATAAGTTGACAACAGGTCAGTAACATGACTGGGTATTAAAGGAGCATTTCAGAGAGGCAGAGTCTCTCAGGTGAAAAGATGGACAGAGTTTCTGAAACAACAAATGTTGAAAGAATTTCAGAAAAATGTTACTCAGTATATAACTGTGAAGACTCTGAAGTCCCACCATCTGCATATAATATAAGGTCAAAAGTCATCACTGGATGCAGGTGACCTTGGGGTCCTCAGGCAGAACTGCATTAAGAGCAGACATGATTCTCTACTGGAAACCAGTACATGGACTCAGGAAGCTTCCAGAAATCCCACAGTTCATCCTGAAATCCACACATGCAGGTTAAAGCTCCAGGATCCAGAAACACGCCGTCTTCTCTGGACCAAAGCTCATTTAAAATGCTCTGAGTGGAAACCTGGATGAAGATGTGGAATAGTTTGTGGACAGCATGGACGGCGTGTCCTGCAGACTAAAGAGGAGAGGGAGCATCCAGCTTGTTATCAGCCTGCATCTCTGATGGGATGGGGTTGCATTAGTGCCGATGGCGCGGGCAGCTTCCACATCTGGGAAGCTCCATCAATGCTGAAACATCTGCTCCCATCCAGACAACGTCTCTTTCAGGGAAGACCTTGCAGGTTCCACCATGCTGGACCACATCCTGATGGTGGAACAGGAGAACTGGTCTGCTGCAGTCCAGACCTTCCACCAGTACAAAACATCTGGAGCTTCATGGAAGCAGCTGGAATCCTGCATCAGACCAGGAGGAGACAACATTCCTCTCATGAACCTCCAGCAGCTGCTCTCCTCACTTCCCAGATGTTTAGGAGGAGATGCAAACCATCATCCTGGAACTGCTTTGTTTCATGTAAAATCTCTAGAAATAAACTATTTTCTACTCTTAATTACCTAACTCTTTTAGAATTTGGGATGTGGCTGATGATTGTTTTAAACAATAAGCCTGCAAGTAAAAAGGAGTTTTTAAAGTTTCCTTTGTTGGCAGAGAAAAACGCATTCCTAAAACACCTAAAACGAATTTTCCATGTTCACCTTGCTGCGTTTATTTCATGAGCTGCAGGCATCCACAACATGTTGTCAACACTTTCTTGGTGTTTGCTCACCTCTCAGCACCAGATGTATCCTGACTAATCCTGATGCTCCATCTCTCCTGGCAGTGTTTGCAGAACTTAGAGTTTTCTATTTGATTCTGTGCTCCTCCTCCATGGTGGTGAAATCCTGTCACATTCGCTCAAACAATAAACTTGTGAGGTCATGAGGAGGGATGCAGCGATGGCGCAGCAAAGCGTGCTAATCAGACATATGAAGGCCCAATTGTGTCATGTACATTTTTAAAATACACAACAACCAACTGTGTCTCCTTGCAGCACTTCGGGCTAAGATATACAGCATTTCCTCATGTCATTAGGAGTTTAGGTCCGGCTCCAACCCCCCCATCTAATGTCGTTACTCATTTCTTCCCTTCCTTCAACTTCATGCAGTAAGATGGGGAAAGTTAGCAGAACAAGGTCAAACTTTATCCAAAATAGCTGCTATGCTGATTGGCTTTATACAAAAACAACAAAAATGGCATTTCTCCATCTGAGAGGGGATGTTTGCACTGAAGTGCCTCAGGGTGTACGTGAAACGGTACCTGGAAAGCACGCCTGTTCGGGGGGAGATGAGGAGGATGAAAGTAGGAGGACAGACAACAAGGAGATGGCCTCTGTTTCCTCATTTCTCTTTCTTTTATTTCTGCTGCAACATAATTGATTTAACAGTAAACCAATAAGATACAAACCAGAAATACACCTAAATGTGTTTATTTAACAAATTACTGAAGAGCTGGGGGAGAAAAAGCACAGGAGGAATGAAGGAGATGAAGTCTGTGTGTGATTCTAGCTGTATGATCAAAGCATCTCTGCCCTGCTATGTGCTGATCCCACCCGGGCCACATGAAGCTACTTAGGTCCCGTAATGTCCTGCGGTCCCCTCTCATCGCTGCCTTTGAATCCTGTCACAGATAATACAGAGATTTTATGCCTCTGCTGAGCTGACTGTACATCAAAATCACAAATCTCTCAATCTGAGTGCATGCACAATGGCAGCAGAGAGCAACTATCAAGTCTTCCATCTGACTTTGCTGTTGGTTAAACACGTTGCCGTGTGGAGAGTAAATAAACAACATGCAGCAGACAGCAGGAGGACGCTGCTTTCAGGTGTTCTCTAATTCAGGTTAACCTGACCGCGCGTACCCAGGTGAGTGGTGGAAGGTCATCGAAAGATCCACTGCAACAACAATTTTCTGCTAGTTTTGCATTTGTGAAGGAAGAGAGAAAAATATATTCTATTATTAGCTTTTACCTAATAAATGGATATTATACTTTCTTACACTGCTCTATAAGTACCAGTCGGGACCATTCCAGTAAACAGGATTTTAGGGCGGTTGTGTGCAGCTGTGTGTGACTCTGAGCTTTTTACTCCAAGTGTTAACTGTCATCTTGTCTTTGACAGAATTTGCCAGGAGGTTTTCTTTGCTTTGGTTTGTCGTCACACAGACCAGGACTGATTTTATGTTGTATTAAATGTGGCGTTTATGCAGCTGAACCAGTTTGTGTAAATGGGCAGGATGTGCAAACATGAGACTCTATTTAAATGTTGGTTTTGCATGTTTGTGGTTTTCAGTATGACGAGTTTGAAGAGGAAACATGACTTACAGCAAAGAAATCTGACTGACTGTATGGGAGCAAATTCATGGAACAGTTAATGCTGTTGATAAAACGATGAGAAAAGGGGATGAAGTATAAAAAAATGTAAAAAGATATGAGAAGATAAACAAAAGAAAAATCGCCAGATAATAAAGCATCTGCAAATAAAACAGGTGGGGGTGTAGTGTGTGTGTCACCTTAACAGAGGAAAGCAAACATTAATGAATAAGACACAGTCTCCCATTTCTAATAAAAGCCTCATTTATGTTTACTAAGGATTTCATAAACTGACCCACCTACAAGCCAACAGTCTAAAAACTCAGCATCCACACAGAATAGCATGTGAACGTCCCATATTGCATATTCATTGTGGTAGATGTACTAACCGGAGGCAGACCTGCTGTTTTTCACCTTGCACCAAGATGTGTCCTCAGAGTTGCTGTTAGTAAATCAGTTTGCACTTTAGTTTTTTTTGCTTATTCCATGATTTTGCACACAATTTAGTACAGACAAACCTTTAGTAGAGGCAGGGTAACACCAGGTATGGGCATGAGTCCATGGTAGGGCCAACACAGACCAACAGCCATCATGTGCAAGCTCTCTGCTTTGGAGACATCAGTGATGCTAACATGTCTTTGGATTGTGAAAACTGTTGGAAAGAACCCATGTATACATGAGAAGAGCATGCAAGCAGTCCAGAGAAATAAACCCTAATTATGTTGTTTAGATGAATTAATTTCCTTTTAAAAAGCAAACAAACAAACAAAAGAACCCTTTAAGCTCTGTGCTTATATCTTTCGAGATATTTACAGAAGCTTCACATTTGTCAAAGAACGGAAGACATTTATTTTAAAACACCCATTTCTCTAATTTGTGCAAGTCAATTTGTTAATTTCCATCACAACCGTTTAGTAACATTAACATGACCGTGGCATTATTAAGCATTCAGCCTTGCAAAGCATTCCCAGCTTTGCAGGTGGCTCGGATGCAAGCATTCAGGGATTGGGACTCACACAAAACATTTAATTTGACTCTAAATGAAATTTTATATGTACCCAGGACTCTTCTGCCTTTCAGGTGTTGACGTGCACGTTTCATGACGTGACATGACATGATAAGCCGTCCTCTCTGGTGACGGTGTAGATGCATTTTTCCTTCCTCTTTACCACACACAGATGTTAGATGTGACTATGTCTCTTCCAAAGGTCTGATTTTGAGCTTGTTTCTGATAAATATATTTGTCTCATTTTTATTTGTTGATAAAGATGTTAGAAATTTAATAACAAGTCAACACTTGTGTTGCATCCTGCCTCTTGTCTGAGCTCCCTCCGGCCACTAACAGTCAATCTGATGTTAATTCTAGCCTTATCTCTCATGCTGTTCTCTCTTATTTTCCATCTTTTTGTTATGCTGTGTTCCTCGCTGAATCAGCCATGGTGTGCATTAACTACAGCCAGTGTGTTGATATCCAGTTCTGGTGTCGTAAAGCCAAATCTAGCTGTCAGGTGAAGCTTCAGGCTGGAGAAACAGGTTATAAAGAGTGGTTTTTCAGCTCTGACAGATGCAGAAATATACAAAATGAATGTCAGTTTGTCATTAAACTGAGTTCTAACAATCTCATTTTCACACAGCACCGTTTTCAAGACATGCTATCATGAGTCAAACCCAAAGTTAACCATCTAACTCCAGATCTTAAACCACATAGGCCAATCAGAAGCCTGCCCTCAGTAATGTGTTGTGGTGCCTTGTTTCTTCAGTACAGTTGGCTACTGACACTTTAATTCCAAGCAAACATGTAAGAAGTCCCGTTAAGAAGATTAACGTCAGCACAACCTTGGCTACATCCGTTGCCATGGAAGCAACCAACTCAACACTGAGATGACTATTTTATTTATTTAAGTTTGTCTACATGCAAAGGGTTTGTCTGAAGGAAGAGACATCTTGAAGGAAACAGATGTTGCAGTTCAGACAGTTGTTCAGACAACATCTGCTTTGGACAAAGATAATGGCAACGTTAAGCACGAGTGTAGATTCTCCCCTCCTTCCATGCAGAACTTCCTCCCTTTTCTCAGGTTTTGTTGATAAAACGGTCGACACATCTCCCGTTAGAGCCTCAGTCTGATTTCCCGTGGCACTATGGGACTCCTCTCCTTAAGTATTAATAAACTCAAGTGCCATCTTCTCATTGAGACTCTTGGTAAATAATTTCCACAACAGGATGTATTGTGATGGAAACCACACAGGTGGTGACACACACTCTGCAAGTCAGAAATACACATCACGGTAGGATCATCCGAAAATCTTCATTTTAGAACTCAGTTTCCCAAAAGTTCATGTTCTGTGCCCCAGAATGTGCATAAAAAGTTTTCCCACCGTACCCATTGTGTGGTCATGGACTAAAACTACCTACTTAGAAAAATATTGTGCTTCATGTAATTAATATAAAGTGTCTAAAAAAAGAATGAAATGCACCATCTATGTTTGCTTTGTACTCTGAAACGCAAAGTAAAACCCTTTGCAGTCATCAGTGACGCGGTAAATAACATTAATGGGATGAGAAGCGTCTGATCCAGTGTTTAATAGTTCATGATGATAAAAAATACATTTCAAATTGTTAGAAATCCTGGTGTTTCTCGGGTGAAAGGAGAATCATTTCTGATTCCAGACATCCACGGACATAAGTGAAGTAAATTACATCACCCCATAGCGCGGCGGCAGTTGAATTAAATCCCTTGATGCTACACGTAGCAAAGCCAAGGACATTTCCATCTATCTGGACTGCACCTCTTTACTGAACTCAAACATCCCTCTTCTCTCTGCTCACTCAGCTTTCTAATGGAGAGTAAGTGGCACTCTGCGCTCTGTTTCTGTATGCTAATGGTCCTGCTCTATAGCCAGGGAAGGAACAAGGCTGAACTCTGTCAAATTTAATCTTATAATATGGTTTAATAGCTGAGACAACAACACTGTCTCCGTCGCCACACACCCCCTCCTACCAGTCTCTCATCTGGACTGCAAGCTGCAGCTGAGCACATCGCTTCATGCCGGAGGAGTCACCTCTCAGTGGATGTGATGACCGAGAGGATGGGAGGAAGGCGAGGAGGAGGGGGCTGAGGGAGGGCTGGGCTGCACAGAGGGCCTTGTTAATGGGTACACAATGTGCCAAGTGACAAGAAGCAGCACACTCCAGCAGACAGCACTGTCATCACAGAGGGAGTGACAGAGTGGGAGGGGGGAGGAAGGAGGAGGCAGGGGGAGTTATTATTCTCCCACTTTGTTTATCAGTGATCACTGCACAGATGTGCACGGGAACCAAAGCTTTAAATACACACAAGCACACATACATGTGGATACACACTCAGCGGAGATGAACAATAATCCATGTAAAATTAAATAAATGAGTGAGACACACACACACACACACACACACACACAAGCGCAGTATGGTAAAGTGAAGCTCCCAAATCACAAGCCCGTATTCAATTCATTAGGGAGCTCTTAGCAGCTGTTCTTGTCTAACCACATCAAGGCGAGGATTTAACACACCAATCTAACACTTAGATAAGTCTGGGTTTCTCACAGACAATAACACTATGCCCAGAAATTGGCTTGAAACTCTTAGTCATAAGTACTATTAAGCTGACAGAATACTACAAATGCAATCAAAAGCCATGAATCCTCATGCGTATTTCCTTCCTTCCCCTTTCCCATACCCGCTGCAGAATGGAGAAACTAAATACTGCCACAGAAGCCGGCTTTCTGAGCTCTTTGTAGCTGCTGCTCGGGTAATGATGTCCCGGTTTGTTGCAGTTTTCAGTTTGCACCGCTAGATGTCGCTACATTCCAGACAATGGACCTTCAGAGGTTACGCTTGTAACGCTGATATTTCATCAGCCAATCACACGGCAGCAACTCGTTGCTTTCAGTCATGCAGTCATTTGGATGGTCGAGGCTCAAACTGAGCATCAGAATGAAGCAAAAAGGAAGTTAAATCCTGCTGTTGGTCTGAGTGTTTACTGGGATTTTCACACACATTAGGCGACAGAATTGACTGAACTTGGCAAATAAAGTGTGTAGATAAAATGTACTAACTATGTAGTGAAAGACCCACATGGTAAACGGTGAAGAACGGACAAACAGACATTTAAAATGTAAATGAAACAACAAAAAAATGACAAAGTCACCCCTTGTCCCGGGCTGAACTGGTATGATGTATGAGGCTGAGCTCAGGCAGAGGATCCAAAAACAGGACTTCTGAGACAAGTTGATGTTAAATAGTTTAAGAAAAAACTCTGAATATATAGAGCAGGGGTGTCACACTCCAGTCCTCCAGGACAGGTTTTTGTTGTTTCCCTCCACCAACACAGATTCAAATCAAATGGATCCAGCAGCGTCTCATCAACCTATTTATGAATTATGTTCAGGTGCGTTGGAGCATGGAGACAACAAAAACCTGCAGAGTTTGACACCTGTGATACAGAGACCCCAGGTGAACTTAGTCAGTGCAGGACAGACAGAAAGGCAGGAAGGACAACAAACACACAACCCCAGCAGATGACAGCAAACTCAACAAACATGACGGGACACCACACAACGACTGGTGGTGATGAGAGACCAAAGGCTGTCTGAAAATATTAGTTTCTGACAGAAAGAGATGAAAAACGTTAGAATTCCCCTCTGGAGACGTCTCATCATGAACACAGAGAAAAAACATGGATGCTGATTAACCTCAGAAGTACTGAGGTGTTGTGAACACAGAGTTGCTTTGCTGAAGCAGCTTCCACCTGAGTCAAGGTGTGGAGACACATCGCTGCAGTGAGACAGAAACACTCATCCTTCCACCTCTGTAGGTTTTATGGTAAATGAAGTATGTAGAATTTTTCTGTCATTTATTCTTCTTGTTTTGTTTCCTCCGCAGGGTGGCCGGGCTCTCCCTTAGAGATAGGGTGAGGAGCTCGGTCATCCGGGAGGAGATCAGAGTAGAGCCGCTGCTCCTCCGCATCGAGAGGAACCAGTTGAGGTGGCTCGGGCATCTGGTCAGGATGCCTCCTGGACCTCCCTGGTGAGGTGTTCCAGGCACGTCCCTCTGGGAGGAGACCCCGGGGAAGACCCAGGACACGCTGGAGGGATTATATCTCTCGGCCATTTTCCCCAAATCAAGTCATCTTGTTTCCCACATAGTTCATAAAACTCATTCATTTTCTCAACAGCTTGGCGAGATGAAGGGTCGCGGGGAAGCTGGAGCCTATCCCAGCAGTCTCTGGGTGAAAGGCAGGGTACACCCTGGACAGCTCGCCAGTCCATCGCAGGGCCACACAGAGACAAACAACATTTCACACTCACTCCAAGGGCCAATTTAGAGAAACCAGTTAACCCAACATGCATGACTTTGGACGGTGGGAGGAAGTCGGAGTACCGGGAGAGAGCATGTAAACTCCACACAGAAAGGCCACTGCTCAAACCTTCCAGCTGAGGATCAAACCAGCAACATTCTTCCTGTGAGACCACAGTGCTTACCACTATGCCACCGTGCCGTCCCTATTCTGTAAAACTACAAGGAAGGGACACCAGTTCCAACATCTGACGTCCATATAAGTCACAAAGTGTGTTTATGTGCAAAGCAAACCACTGCTGTCATGTGATGCTCCAGGCTGGAAGAAGGTTGTGAAGTTTCTCAGGCTGAGGACACTTCAGGGCCACGATGGCTCCAGGAATGTGTGTGATGTGGTGCTGAGCCATTAAAACAGATCAGAGAACACATTACAAGTGCTGCTTTAACTTTTCACAAACTTTACTGTACTTTAAAAAAGACAAAGCATCACCTGAGGCTGGTTGTTATACTGGCACATTGTTTGCTGAAATTAATTTTGCTTTAATAAATAATAATATTAAATAAACAATATATGTTATTACTGTACAAATGAATATCAATATAGTATTATATAAAATAGAAAATAAAAGGAATTAATTTGAAAAGGCTGGAAAATGAAATGAAATTGGATTAAAAATATCAATAGATGTTTTTTCTTTCATTTGCAATTCAGCTGATTATTTGTATTATTGCAGATAAAAATAATTCCACACATTAATAGGGTATAAATAGTGACTGATCAGGACGATTGCCATTATTTCACCTCGTCTGTCCTGTTTGCTGCATCGCCATATTTTCTCCACATCGATCGGTGAAGCTTGAATGAGCAGCTTTAAAATCCCACAGCATCCAAATCCCAGCTTTAAAACAGGAAGAAAAAAACAAAACCAAAATCTCTATTTTGGAAAAATAAATAAAACAGAATTGTTGACTCTTGCCTCATGCATCTTCTCCCTGAGATTTCTCAGCCAAATATTGTGTTTAAACATAAAAAACACTGAAGATGAGCTCGGATGAAGACAAGCAGAGGCTGAGAGGCTGCACTCACCCGCAACAACATCTTTACACAGTAATATCTTCATGTTGCAAGTTGTTTACTGCTGTTCTGAGCTTTAAAATAAATACAAACAGACTTTCAACTTTACTAATACAAATTCTGAGTTATACAACACAGTGCTCGTCACTGTTTCATGATGGTGACGTATGGCAGGCTTATTTAATAAACCAAGAAATCTTTCCCAGATATTTCTACACATCTAACCTCATGAGTGATGATGAGAAGTCAGACATGTGGAAAGTTTCCCATCGTACTCCAGCTTCTGCATCATACGCAGAGCCACATCTTGGAATTTGATGGTTAAAAACTGAAAGGCTTTGTCTGGTTGGACGCCTGCTTGTGCTTCATCTGCCAGCCGGAGAACCTCAGGGTTCTAACAACAGAAGCTACTGAAGTTTTTAAAAAGAAACTCAAGACCTTTTTAGTTTAGCTTTTAGATGATAGATCTCATACAGGTTTTAGTCTAAATAAGGATTATTTATCATTGTTGTTGTTCTTATTGTAGCTATATTCACTTGTGTATTTTTACCTTGTTTTATCACTTTATTATTTAAATATTTTATTCTTATTTTTTACTTTTATTTATTTATTTATTTTTTTGTTCTTACCTGTTTTTGTAGGTCTCAGAGTTTTGCCATGCAACATGGGCCTGGGGGTGTGTCCAGTATGTGTGTGTGAATGATTGTGTGTCTCATTGCTTTACTTGTTGTTTTAATATATATTTAAAGCACTTTGCCATACTTTATGTATGAAAGGTGCTATACAGAAACATTTTGATTTAATCCATGTTCTACATGTCGTAGTGAGTTCAAGCTACAATGGTTCTCAGTGTTTCTCAAGCCGTGTGCCTGATGAGCCGACCAAGAGAGTTTTCACTGGAATTAGTCTTTTCTATGATGATTTACAACTTTCAGCAACATCACTTGGATGTATTTGCTTTTGTTGTTGACTTGTCGCAAAAAAAAAGGGAAAAAAAAGGAAAAGTGGTCTTAGAGATGAGGATAAGTTCAGTACAGCTAGGCTTTGTTTGCATGTTGGTTCTTAAGGCACTGTTATGCTCCCCTGTGCGCACAGGGACATGCATTTCAGAGGTTGCATTTGTTGCTGCCATCATACTTCCGTGCATGTTTTACGTGTTGTTAGGTCAGGTAATGCACCGTATAGAGCTGTTTACAACTGTCTGAAAATACTAAAAGAATAAAACCACAGTTTTTCGTCTGTGTTTTCCTCAGTTGCTGTTTTTTTGGTGGTTTCTTTACATACCATAGCAACATCAGGACTAGCATTGATCATGTCAACAAACAAGCTCGCACTTCAAGACAACTCTCAGCTGATATGTTTACATCTGAAGCTGCGAGCGACACAGTCGACGCCTGTGCACGAGGATGCAGATTGCTCGTGCAGAGAAGGGTGGTAGTATTCATTCTATGCACCAAGAAGTGAAGATAAAGAAAAAAATCAGTACAGAGAGATCAAATGTCAAACAGTTTCAGTCTTTGGTGCCTCACAAACAGCTGTACCTCCCAGCTGATTGTCAGCTGGCTGCATGAAGCCCAGGGCTGACATGGAAAAATATAAAACGTGATTTCCAGATAAGAAGGATGTCAGAAAACATTCCTGGTATTTCTCCGTTTGCACAGCTGCTTCTCTTCAGGATCTCCACTCACATAGAAAAGGATATTTTAGGTATGATTCACACAACATATTCCATTCACTTGAAACTTCACTTTTAGAAACGGATTTTGTGAATAAACTGTTGTTGGATATAAAAACCCTGAATAAAAGAAGTGTTCCCACAGTTATGACTAAAACGGTCACTTCAAACTGCAAACAATCAATTTGTGTCTTCTTTTGCTGGAGCCCAGAGTTGCTCAAGTCTGGTCCTGCTTTTCCAAAAGGTGGAGAGTTGTAAATAAGCTCCACATACTGCTATCTCCATGGATCCTGTTTTCTAAGTCTGATCCAGTCATTCAACCACCTCAGAACAAACATGTCGTCCTCCATCCGGCTTTATTGTACAAACAACAACAGCAAAATAACCAATAATGCCGTTGTAGCGAGAATTGATTTTTCCTACGTTACAGAAAAAGCTTTATATGTTTAAAGACAATCCTCTGCACCTAATCCCAGGAGACAAATTGGAATCGTGTGAACACAAGACTGGAATCATTTTCCTGCAGGTGTGTTTTTATCCTAGCCATCCCGCAGCCTGAGTGTGCAAACTCCACCATTCCATACAAACCTTCAGGGTGCAACAGGGACGGCGTTTCAAAGCAACATGGCAGGAATATTTTACGGAAACTGCCTGAAAGTAGAAAAAACAGGAAGATTTTACTGAAACAGGAACATTTTTACTGAAAATGCCTGAAAGTAGAAGAAAAACAGGAAAATTTGCCCTATGAGAGGTCATAATGTTTGTGTACACCGTGCACTGACAAACGTGCACAGAGTTTACTCTCAGCTGTCTAAAAGAATAACTCATGGACGATATGATGGACAGCTCTGGGTGGCGATGGTGGTGGTGCGTGCGCATCAGGAAGGATGTAGAGGTCAGATGGAGACGGAAGGAGAGGACAGTAAAGTGTAGCAGCTTGTGCATGTTGGTGGGAGAGACCAACGTAGGATGGGAAGCTCTGCGGTGGAAGTGAGGGAGGGGGATTTAGCTGTGATAGCATGCAGGGTGAAACGTGGAGGATTTGAGTTTTCTGATGAAGGCTGATCTTGGGACCTCGCTGCCCAGTGAGCTCCAGGCAGACTCCAGACTCTGCAGCCAGTCAGCGTGAGATTAGAAATGTGCACTGGTCAGGTCACATGAGAACATACGTGTTAGGGACCTATGTGCACATATCAGGGCTTGTTGTTTGGCCAAAGGCAGTGCTCATGTGAAACTATTGTTTATCTTTTGTTTTTTTTATTTGAATAAGGGTCTGGGGATTATGCCAACGGAGGTAGAGTACACCCTGGACAGGTCATCAGCCTGTCACAAGCCAAAGTCACAAATATAATCCATTCATAGTTACATTTATGTACTAACCATGTTTTGTGCTGTAACCCAGACAAAGGAAATAGATTTTATTTATATATTTATGTGGTCTTTGCTACACAGATGGCTGAAGTTCCTTCTGTCATCGGGAACCAATCATGTTGATTTCACTTAAGAGGACAGAATACTCTACATGCTGGTGCTGACGGATAGATATGAATCGTAATGATGAGCATGATGTAAATGAGTTCTTCTGCCAGCAGAAAGCTGCTTCTACGCCGATGATATGAGGTGAAAACACCCAGAAAGCATCTTAACGATGGGAGAACATGAAAAGTGAAAGTGTCTGGTTGTTTTATGTGCAACTCTATGGTGTCATTTACATGAAGTGACTTCATGCTTCCAAGGTTTCCATCTGATTCATGTATGATTTGCATAAACATCAATAAGTTAACGATTGTCCTCGGTCGGGCTGTGAGGACGACTCAGTCCATCCAGACTGGGTCGTTTAAGTCAGGAGGTCTTGTCAAACCATCTTGGAAAGAGGGCCTATAAGACCACAAAATAAAAATAATTTATCGTATGGAAATCATTTTGATGATTTTTATGTTAATTCAAAGACTTTTTAAAAATGTGTCATGACCTACTGACCCTGCTTATTTGTCTGTGAAAGGAAAACTAAAGCGTTGCCGGTGTGTGAGGTAGCAAACGGTTCTTTTAGAGGGAGAAGGGGTTGCTGCTGGGTGGGCAAAGTCTCTATTAGTCTCCACCCTGAGAGAAATGTCTGCACTGCGTCCCTCGTCTCCATGATGAGCCGAACATACAAGTAGAGAAAACTATTATACAAATAGCAACAAACAATTACAAATAAATAAAACATTAAATGTGTGTGTGTGTGTGTGTGTGTGTGTGTGTGTACGGTGCGGGGGAGTGGGGGGATGGTTGTAGCCCCTGGTGATGTGTTTTTTTTAACTGACACCAAACAGGCTAAGAAGACAGAAAATGCCTTTTGGAGCAAACATTGGACACGTGTGTGTCAGTCCATCCATGTCCACACAGATATTTAAAGGATGTGACCCTTTAAGAAAAACTCGTACCCTAACTTTGACACTGAGAGATTGTTGTCATTAAAACGAGGTCTGTTTTGGATCTCTAGTGGTCTTCTACCTTAGTTTAAAGATCTGCATTCGACCGCACTGCAAAAGGAAGACGATGCTTTTCTTTTTCACCAGCTGCGTTTTCAGTACATTTTGTTTTTGCAGAATAAAAGCAACATTTGTAAGTTTCAACTAACAACAATCTGGATTTTCCGAGATTTTACAGAGTTTGCAGAGTAGCCACCTAGCATTATTTAGGGGTTTTCTATTTGCTGCGGAGAATTTGTTACGACTTTTCAAAGCTTTTCTCCCTCATTTTCTTTCCTAAAACTCTAAAATTCACTGTTTTTTGTTCCGCGCCATCTTTACTGGAAATGAACTGGTCACATGACCCCCCCCCCCCGAAGTCCGGGGACATGTGAAAGTGAAAGAAGTGTTTCCATTACACTTTGGTGATGTGTTTCCATATTGAAATGTCTAAAAACCACCTCATGAGAGAGTAAAAACCTTTTATTGATATCTGAGACATTTTTTAAAAATGTGTTTCAATTTGCGTTTTTTTTATTTTTTATTGCAATATTTAGTTTTTGTGCAATTCTGGGTGTAATGGGAACGTAGCAAATTTCACACGTTATCAGAGACAATGAGGGGTTCAGCGAGTTGCCCAAGGACACGTGGTCTAGGTAAGCCTGGACTCAACCCAACAACTTATCTCTCTCTCAACAGGAACGTATAAATCAGGGGAGTCAATCTCCTGTCCTCGAGGGCTGGTATCTGACAGGGGTCTGTTGTTTCCCTCCACCAATGCAGCTGATTCACATCACATGGATCCAGCTGCTTCTTGTCGACCCATTCATGAATTTCAGTCAGGTGAGTTGGAGCAGGGAGACAACAAAAACCTGCAGGATACCGGCCCTGAAGACTGGGGTTTGACACCTGTGGTATAAATGATATTAAAGTGAAACGGGTTTGTGTCAGTTCTAAAATGCACTCATCTAAGTTTACATCTAATTTTTTTTTAGTTTTTTCTTCGAGGCTTCACAACAAAACCATTGACTGAAATCAGCCTTGAAGGTGCAGCCTGAGGGAGATGTGGAGGCTTCATCTGTTAGTAAAGCTGCCTCAACCATTTTCTTCTCTTTCTTCATCCCAACACAACTTAACATCATATTTTTACTGGTCAGCAGGATCAGGGCATGAACTGTATGTACTTTTTACTACTCAGAAACGTAAATGTACTTGTCACGCCCTCGCAGCTCCACAGTGCTGCAAACACTGGTCATGTACTGTGCAGCACACAGAGACGCTGCAGCGGGAGGAGGGCGCCAAAGTGATGGGGGAAATGATTTACACTTCGGCTTTTGTGAATGACGTGATCATCACTAACCGACCCCCCCCGCCCCCATATGCCAGGTGCTCCAGTGCGCTGTAGGGGGCACGTGCTGGAGTGCACATAAGGGAGTTCGCAGTGTTTTCATTTGAGTCACGTTGTCATCTGGAGCTGAAGACGGACGAATACATGTAGGATAAACGTAGGATACACGTAGGATACATGTAGGATACATGTAGGATAAACGTAGGATACACGTAGGATACATGTAGGATACATGTAGGATACATGTAGGATACACGTAAGATACATGAAGGATACATGTAGGATACACGTTGGATACACGTAGGATACAAGTAGGATACATGTAGGATACATGTAGGATACATGTAAGATACATGTAAGATACATGTAGGATACATGTAGGATACGTGTAGGATACATGTAGGATACACGTAGGATACATGTAGGATACATGTAGGATACATGTAGGATACACGTAAGACACATGAAGGATACATGTAGGATACACGTTGGATACACGTAGGATACATGTAGGATACATGTAGGATACATGTAGAATACATGTAGGATACATGTAAGATACACGTAGGATACACGTAGGATACAAGTAGGATACATGTAGGATACATGTAGAATACACGTAAAATACATGTAGGATACATGTAAGATACATGTAAGATACATGTAGGATACATGTAGGATACGTGTAGGATACATGTAGGATACATGTAGGATACGTGTAGGATACACGTAGGATACATGTAGGATACATGTAGGATACACGTAGGATACACGTAAGATACATGTAGGATACACGTAGGATACATGTAGGATACATGTAGAATACACGTAGGATACACGTAGGATACACGTAGGATACATGTAGGATACACTTAGGATACATGTAGAATACACGTAAAATACATGTAGGATACATGTAAGATACATGTAAGATACATGTAGGATACATGTAGGATACGTGTAGGATACATGTAGGATACATGTAGGATACGTGTAGGATACACGTAGGATACATGTAGGATACATGTAGGATACACGTAGGATACACGTAAGATACATGTAGGATACATGTAGGATACATGTAGGATACATGTAGAATACACGTAGGATACACGTAGGATACACGTAGGATACATGTAGGATACACGTAGGATACATGTATCCTACATATATCCTACATGTAGGATATATGTAGGATACATGTATCCTACATATATCCTACATGTAGGATACACGTAGGATACATGTAGGATACATGTAGGATACACGTAGGATACATGTAGGATACACGGACAACATTTATAAAGAAACCCATCATTACCGATCGAACGCGACTTACCCCAGCCTGACTATCACTTAAAAACTCCCGAGCACAGACTGACGGTCAGTTGGAAGGTATTGGAAGATTACACAAATAAAAATAACAGTGTGACTTAATGTTAATGTTAGCGACTCTTATTTGGCTTATATTCACATTATTAAATCAAAATTTAACCAGTGATGATTAGATGGACAGGTGTGTCACTAGCAGGGCTGATGATAAAATGATTCATCTTCAGGTTTAACAGAGCTTCATTGATCCGGGAAAAACATGTTTAGTTTGCAAAAGGAAACGTAAAATGAAAATAAAAATATCTCTTGATAAATTAGAGACCCTGCGATGGACTGGCGAGCTGTCCAGGGTGCACCCTGCCTCTCGCCCAAAGACTGCTGGGATAGGCTCCAGCTTCCCCGTGACCCTTCATCGGATTAAATGGTTAGGATGATGAATAAATGAAGGAAATTAGAGACAGTAAGCATCTTATTGCACTCTTATGGAAGGAATATAGTGTGGCATCATTGGCAAGCGCAGCCCGGTCAGATCTGGTACCTACAACAGAAGTGTGCGCTGCCAGAGAGAGAGGGGCGAGTTATGGCGCATCTCAAGCAGCCATTAATACATCTGTCTCAGGAGGTTTCCAGATAGTTTGTTGTCTAAAGTTCTGTGGTTTTATATTAAAATGTAGTTTAACTTTTCATCTGAAGCAGCTGTATCCTCCAGGAGAGTCTTTTACCTCATATCTTCGCTTTTCCAAACCAGCTCGAGTGTTCCCTCTCAAAATCAGTCCCGCTGCTACAGACAGGGCGGGATGGACGAGGACCAAGATGGTGTGAAGGTAAGATCACCACTCCTGGCTTATTTCTCGCATACTAAAACACAACATTACTGTCCACCTTATTTAAAGGAACAGTCTCTTAGCTTGGAGTTTAAGGTCAACATTTAAATTTATTGGGAGTGATACCTCACTATGACACCTTGGCGTCAGACTAAGAAACTGTTTAACCTGATTACAAAAGATAAAACACATTTAGTGTAATTGAATTAATGTGATAAATAAAAAAAAAAAAAAACATCTTGCGTCATCTGTTCAAGCTGTGATGATGGTTCGATCTCATGGTGATGGAAACAGAGACAACCGGGCCCCAAAGCACCCGCAGTGATGAAGGTCACACATCCAAGTGGCTCCTGAAGGATGCAGGAAAGTGATCCTGCCTGATGACGACACGTTAGGAGGAAGTAGCAGCCACAACAGACACACACACACACACACACACACACACACACTGCCACATAAAGCCAAACTGTGGATCTGGGGGTAAAACATGTGATGTGATTTGTTGGATTTCCTCTCAAACTGCACACATGTTAAACGTTGCCCCTGTGGGGGATACATGTCAGAGTAAACACCCTCCACAGTCATGATGGCTTCCTTCCAGACACAAAACATTCATTCCTTCAGCTTTATCAAGTATTTCAGTCTATCAGTGTTGTTCTGAAGTCTTCAAAGTTGAACAAATAAATTAAAGCCGATTCTCTTTGAGAGCATTTTGTTGCCCTGGTTCCTCTTTGCTGATCCGCTTCCCCCAGAAAAACAAACATAATGGCTTTGATTGAACTCTACAAAGATGTACGACTGCGTTCAATATCCAAAGCTTCTGATGCATTTGTGATCAACTTCATGAAAGCCAGTCTGTCTGATTCCAGCTGCTTGTGTTCTTTTTTCCTGTCTACACTTTGAGATAAGTGCTGAGCAGTTGTGTGAACGAGTTAGTCCCTGTAATCAAAGATAACTGGGGAGGTGAAAGCCGGAGATTTGTGCCATGGACAAAGCAGAAATAATAACACGGAGGATTAGACTGCACTGGTTGATCAGCTGCATGGCTTCTAGTGAATGTTGACAGAATATGATTAGAGAGTAAAATATTTTATTTACAGTTTTCATCAAACTATGGAGTCAAATAAAGAAAGATGCACCAGAAAATGTACTTCTTTAACAGTTTCATGGCAAAATACACTGAAAATGAATATTTCAAGATAAAACTAGACTTAATACCAATAATAACTGTTAATTAAGCATTTTCCCTATTTCTATTTAATTTCTTTCTTCCTTAAAAAGATTTTTTTAATGCTCTCTGCTCCCTGCTGTAATGCTTTGATGTTTTGAGTAGTCTTGCACATAAAATGTGTTATAGAAATAAACTCTCCTTGCCTCCAAGCTGCAGCAGGTATGTGATGGAAATGTATTTCACGGTATATCCATAGAAGCCCAACATGTGTTTGCATGTGGCCCAGAGGTCATGACCTTTTGTGGTTTTTTTTGGGCATTTACCTTTTCAAAGCAGTGCCAGCTGGTCCATCCTTTCCATTCAAAATGTACTGGTATTAACCCATTTAAGAGAAATGATACGAACAGTTGTACAAACACACTCATGAATCTGGAGCAGGTTTTTTCGGTAAAACAAAAATAAAAAGCAACGAGTTATAAATTTAAGATGACTCATAAGAAACATTGGTGACGAGGTCCCCAGGTCACCTAACACGCCTTATTGTGCGTTACTGTTGTCTTCTGAGATCGTTTCCTGAAGTAAAACTTTGCCAGAAGTTTCCAGAGAATCAAGATGCATAAAATAAAAATGAAAAAAAAAAAAGTTTTCATTTAAACTGGCAAATATGTCAACATACTGATGAATTTAAAGTTCATCAGTTGATAATCAGTTAATGGTCAAGTAATCACATGAATGAACACTGAGGACGTCGTTAGTTCATGATAAAGTCTTCATTATTGAATGCATTAGTTCATCCTGACTTACACATTAGGTACCATTATTGTAAAGTGTTACCGGTCTGCTAATAGCCATTAGGCAAATCATTTTTTCTCTGTGTATTTTAGCCAGATAATCAGCACCTCATGAAGGCAGAACAATACGTTCCAGTCTTCAGCGCCCATCATAACTAATGCTGCTGTCAGCAGGATGACCAGCGCCAAGGTAAACTCAGTAAAGTTCCAATCCATCCCACTTTAATGCCATCAGTTGGTTACAGTAACTAAACATGCTATGATTTGTCAAAGATTGTTTACTTGTTTATTGTCTCATTTAATGCACAAAACAGGAACTTTGCATTTAATGTAACCAAAAAGCAACAGAAGCCGCAAACGGTCGTGCTCGACTGTTATCCTTTTTTTAAAAAAAAAAAATTATATTGAGAAAACGAGTTAATTTTCTCATTATCTTGAGATAAGGAGGATTGTTTTCTTGAGAAAACTTAATACTAACGTCCCATATTCAGCAGAAGTCCTGTGTTTCATCAGCCAAGGAGGCGACACCAGCATCTCCTAGCTAACAGTGTACAGTCCAATGGGCGACCAGCCGAGAGAAGCTGTTTGTTAGCCCGTCTGATGCTGCTGCACAACTGAAACAGCAGATGTCCTGGCAAGTTGCTGTAATCGCCTTCTGATGTGCAGGTACATCATGTCATTGATCATTACGCCTTTAAAAACACAACTCAGTTCTTAGCTGGATGAGCAGTCTGTGCAGGATGAAATATTGACCTTTTGGACATGTTAGTTTTACTGATCAACACAGATTCACAGATTTGGAAAATTTGTTTAACAGCAGCTCAAACCTCAACCAGCCTGCTTCATGCTGTTACGTTTGCAGTGTTATTGTGCATACAGTCATCTATGTTTGCTTGGCATTTCATCTGGATACCTGTTCCGGGATTCGTATTCTCGCTACATTTGCATCATAAACTGTGAATGACTTCCCCTAATGGCATCTTCGGTGTGTGTCTGTGTGTTTGTGTTCCTGCAGTCCCTGGAGTCTTTGTTCCAAGAATTGATTGCAGTTTGATGTCGCCGTAATGAGGAAGAGCCTGTGTTGGCTCTGCAGACGAGAATCCTTTTTCCTCCTCCAATCGAGCAGAAGCAAGACGGCGATGTTACGTGCTGATTCATGGACTCTGTTTGGAGGAGGAAATCTTGGCTTCTGCTGCACAGCTTGACCTAATGAAAAGCTTTGTTTACATGAAGCTCCTTGATTATAAATACAGAGTTTAGAGTTTCTTCTTCTGGGCATAGTTTGCTTATAATTTATGCTCCATGAGTTTTTCCTGATCATATCTCTGTTGTACGAACCAGCAGACTTTGCAGGATAATTACAGAGAGAACATGCAGTCTTCATACACCGGCAACCGCGATGGTATCAGACAGTAAAGAGCTTAAGTGGAAAAAGGTTGCATGAATGCTTCTGCTACCATCCCATGTATGCCACACCCCTGATCAGTTTTACGTTCTACTTTTTGGTCTAAATATAGAGACGGAGAAACCAGTCAGGCTGGCATTTTGTCAGATCATCTCTTTTAGGACTGATTTTTCCAATTATGACTGAGTGACATGTAGTGTAGTGAATGGTGAGCTAGAAGGTGCTTTTTCCACTGCAGACAGCAGTTAATGGGCTTTTTTATCATCTATTTATGTCTTTTCTGTGGGAGAGCACATGGAAGTGGAGCTATCTCCTACAAAATGCTTTACAGACACCTCTAATTAGGACTAAATAAAATGCATTTTAATGCACCCACTCAGCTTTGATCAGGTTGACTTTGAGTTTTGCTTTTTTTTCCCACAAGCACCAAAAGTGTAGAATCTGTTACTTTACAAACTCTCCTGTCAGACACGACAAAGCTTGGTGTACATAACTCTATATATGTGACATAGATTATGGATTTCCTGCTAAAGACGTTATTTTGTTTGTTGGTTTGTTTGTTTTCACCAGAAAACAAACAAACAACTAAACAGAAAACAGAAAATTGTATTCTGTTTGGTTGTTTTCACCAGAGGCCTTAAAGTTTTGAGACTGCGCTGCAGAATCAGCTGGTCTCTTCTCTGGAAACCGTTTCATCTTCCTGCTTCCTCGTGTTCCTCTCATTGTGATGCTTCCTCTTTTTCCTGCAACACGTTCCCCTCATTGCTGTCTGTCTGCGTGCAGTCCCGCAGGATCCCGGCTCTGTTCTCAGCCACTCCCGTTGGAGTGTCCCTTGGAGACTTCAGGACCTTGAAATAGCTCTGGAAACAGCTGTTCTTGTACGTTACTACAGCCACTTGGTCATGCCTTTGAGCTGACTCCTGGAAAACCACATTTAGTCCGCACAGGTCTGCAGACACGACGGAGCCTGTTTCCATGTGTCTCAGGAGTTTTTTATTCACATTATTTTCCTTTAAAAATGACTGAAAATCTCTCGTTTTCCTGTCATAATTATTGTCACTTCTAAGACAGCAGCATGTTTCACTTACGGCCTTCTTTTAATAATGAAACAGGGATGTCCAAGGTCGGTCCTCCTGGGCCGCTGTCCTGCAGGGTTTCCATGTATCCCTGCTCCAACAGGCTTGGCTTTCATTAAATGGATGGAATGAAGTTCTGCACAATGATTATACTTTGAGTCAGGTGTGTTGGAGCAGGGAGACATGGAAAACCTGCAGGATTGTGGCCCTCAAGGACCAGAATAGAGCCCCCAAACTTTATCAATCACAACCACAAGGAAGCTTTTTATTTCAGGCCTAAAAATATCCAGACCAGAAGGAAATGTTACATCTTACTGTGTGTGTGGAGTTATTATTACCTTTAATAGGATTTTATTTATTTTGCTTATAATTTTACTCTGTTGCTGATTGTTGGTGTGGGGATTTTGTGGGTCCACTGGACCATCTCGTTATATTTGTTCACCCATTTCTTGTAGTTCTTTGTTGTGTTTTTCGACTTTCCTGTGGGAGGAACGCTGCTGATGGAAAATTCCATCACAGGCAGAGAAATCCAACCATTGGTTCTTTGGTTTGTGCTGATTATTCCACTGCAGGGAGGCCAGGGCCACGTTGCAGGCAAGAGGCAGGTACACCCAGATTTCCAGTCTTTCACAGAGAGACAATGTCGGTAGACTTTACATCCAACAATTCACCTCACATACACGTCTTCAGAAAGTGGAAAAGGTCAGAATTAAGACATAAAAAGCTTTTTTTTAAAACCTTTTTTTCATGCAGCATGTCTAGACTGCATCATAGTTTGGATAAATAACATAATAATATTCTAATCATCTACACAAGAACAGGCTGAGAGCATGTTTCACACATCATGAAATGATCTTCTCTTTGCCTACGTAGTTTAGCAGCATCATTAATGATGTTTTTTCCCAGATTTCAGTTTTTAATAAATCAAATTAATGCAATTTATTTCTAAATTTATTTAAATTTTTCATTTTGGATCACAGTGTAAATTTTGATTTAAAAAAATATATTATGATACAAAATACTGAAAAACAACCAATCTAGTGAAATTCTGAGACATCCACCTGAATGTTATGTGAAGTATAAATCACCCGCTTCAGAGCTTGAGTAGAAATCATTCCTCAGAAGGACAGTCCTGTGTCCTCTATCCTCCTGCCTCCCTCCTCTGTCCCCCATCCTCACCCACTGGGGATTTGCTGGAAGTGCTCTAAGGGTAGAGGTGGGAGGGATGAGACACACATATCAGGCCTCAATGATTAAGAGTCCAGATGTGGTGACCATGAGTGTCAGTTTCTACAGCACAAACACCCTTCTAACTGCTGTGGTCTAGTAGAGTGTGAACACCCCCCAACCTGACTTGGTCAGAGGATGAGAAGGGGGAGGCATACATCCCGTCATCCCCCACTGATGGATGGGGGACATTACGGCTCTTGGGGACAGGTGCCATCGACGATTAAAGGCCTCAGCCAGTGGCTTGGAAAGAATGGAAGTGGAGAGAGGAAGGAAAGGGAAACTGTTGCTGCAGAACGAGTAAACACAAACCCTGCAGGAGGAGCAGATGTGAGACGAGTGGTGAGGTGGAAGTGGAGGAGTGGGTGCTGCAGGTAGAGAGGAGACAGATGGTAAGGGCAATGTTTGCTCCTTTGCCATTTGGATTTTAAGTGTGATACAATACGACTGGCTGTGTTAGAAAGCAGCGATCTCACAAGCTAACATGCCTGCTAAGAAGTGCAGAAACACTTTGCTTGGCCCTTTTTCAGCCTCATTTAATTGATGGTCGTTTTTTTTCTCTCAGTCTGCCAGAGTCGAGCAGCTGTTCTCTTCCGAGCTCTGTGGGTGACATTTGTTACCTAACCCTGTCAGTGAGCGATGGGAAAAACTATTATATTGCCTTCTTCAGGGGCAATTCACCTGTCTGTCACCGGCACTCCCCCGCATCCTTGTGTTGCCATGGCATAATTTCTGTGCAACTACATGATCTATCCGCTGCCTTATGTTGGGCTCAGTCATTTCAAGCTTCTGTGACTTCAAACTGTGTGCCAGAACTATTTAAGTTATTTATTCGCCATCAGCAAATAAAAAAAGAAAAAAAAAACTTGAGTGATATCTGATGTGAGGCAACCAAATTACGCCACGGTTTCCATGTCATGTTGCCCAACAGAGTCTCAAGTGGGAGATAATGACTGCGGTGGTAAAAGCCAAACCCCTGTGAAGGTAAAAATGTGACAAAAATAATCAGAGTGCTGCAGCTTATTTCCATTATCATTTCAGATCATGGGGAGTGGGAACGAGACTCTGCTGAAAGGATGACGTGTGACTGGATGGAGATAAGGAGGAATGGGAAGCAGTCTTCCACTGGGAGTGGGACACTCTTTGTTGATGCCAAGTTCCACAGACTGATTGTGGAATTGAATCTCTACAAAACCAGGACAAGGAATAATGGGCCCCGGCTGAGAGAATGGAGCTATACTTTAGGTTTCAACTGCAAAGTGAAATGTGCTGCCATCAGCCGAGGGAAACAGGACAGGAGTAGGGACCAGTGCCTGTCTCTGCAGCACCAGTGATTATCTGGAAATTGCCTTGACATTTGACTATCATTTTCTTTGTAATGACTGGAAATAGCTGGGGATGAATCCTCCCAGATTGCTATGTTATCAAAAATTGCGCCTGTGAAAACAATGTTTTCTCATTTGCAAACAGCAAGGGAAACCTCTTCACCCCCCCCCCCCCCCCCCCCCCCCCCCACACACACAACACACACACACACCCTGAGTTTCACTTGTAGCCCTTCTGATCCTTCAGGGTTTGTTTTTCCTCCAACTTTTTTCCACCAAGACCCAATCTGTCAGTGTTTACTGTTATAATGTTTAATGTTTACTCATCTGCTTACCCATAATCCCTCTGCACACACTGCATCCCCTCCTTGGCCTCCTGATTAAGGCCGTCTTGTCATTGACGGATTAAGTCCTCTGAAGTTCTCAGGGATGATAGAAAGCTACAACACACTGAAAGTGACTGTCATGGCCACTACGATGTTTCTTTGCAAAGAGAGCTGCTGAAGCAGTGCAGTCATGTGCTTGAAGCTAACCTTCTGACCTGTTTGACTCGATGAACGTATGATTGGGACAAAACTTCACTGCAAGTCCGCCAATGAACTTCCTAGTTAAAAACAACATAAAGCAAAAACTTTATATGGATTTTTTCCCTTAAAACCCATGCAGTTGTAAGAAAAAGTACTTTTTCTACTGTGTTAGCCTGTGTCTGATAGGCTGTCATGTGGGTTTTTGCTGTCTCTTGAAAGTGCTCTTTTATCAGCGAATCCACACAGATACTGTTTTCAGCCTCTTGCCAGCTTATCTCCGTTAGAATGTTAATTAGTACCAAGTGCAGCAATTACACTCAAATCCTGAGCAACAAAGACACAAAGGATGGCCCCCTACCTACCCCACCCCCACCTCACTCTGGACCTTTAAACTAGACTAGCTCCCATAAATGCAAAGGGAACGAAAAAGAATAGGAAGAAAGAAACTGCACAAAGACAGGACTTTGATAAGGATATGCTGTCAGTTTTAATTGGTTTGTTTCTCCAGAGAACAGCCCCAAATCAGGAAGGTGTTTTTTATGTATATATGTGTATATATATATATATATATATATATATATATATATATATATATATATATATATATATATATATATATATATATATATATATATATATATATGCAAACTAACTGGTTTCCCTACGTGTGAATGCAAGGAAAAGTGTTTCCATTTCACTTTTGCACTATACTTGTATATCCACAAAAAACACCTCATAAGAGCATCTGAACATACTTTTTTTTTTTTTTTTTTTTTACCTTTTTTTTTATTGTGATATTTAGGTGTTGAGTAGTTCTTCGTGTAATGGCAATGCAGCTAATGAAACATTGTAAAACATCTCTACAATTAGCATTAGCTTAGCATTTGATTTGATGCTTCTTTGAAAAGTAGTCATTTGTGAACCATGACACATGATAAATTGTAACGAGACTTTGGGGTTAGCGTTAGCTTAGCTTTCTGTGTATGTGTAAATTATGAGCTTAGAGACCAACAGTTTGCAGTGAGAACTAAAGAACAAAGCTCTGTATAAATATAAATATCTTCAGTCTTCTGCCTCAGTGAAATACAGTGAAATCCACTAGTTTCAGATCTGAAATACACATACTAGGATTCTCCTGCATCTGCTGAACTTGAAAAACTTCTGTTACTGCTGCCAAAGGAAGTCTATGCAAGAGCAGCGGGTATATTATTATCTAACTCAGTGAAAAGGACTTATTAGCTTTCAGTGGCCAGCAGCTGCAGAGCGCAGCTTGCATCTCTAAATGTGTGTATTGGTTCTAAATAAGGCGTGCAGATTCTTCACTTGGAGAACCTTCTCACCCCACATCACATTTGGAAGAGCCCTGAAGTTACAGAATGTTATATTTTAGGATTCCTGTGAAGCCTGTTGGGTCCCGAACTTCAGATGGGGAGTCATGGGGACCAGTTTCAAACATATTCCCTGAAGCTGTGTGAGAATGCTTTTAGGAGTTGTCTTTTAAGGATGAAATTTACGTTTGGGTGTAGAATTTAGCATCCTGCACATGTTTCAGTAATAACTGTTGTCTAAAGCTTCAGAACAGCCATTCAGAAGGACAGTTGGAAACTATATGCATCAAGCTCTACAGCATGTCAGTTTTTAAAGGCCTCAGGTGTTAGCTCGTTCTCCCCACATGCACAATCGACGACTCTGTGAACAGCTGACTAGACAGCAACCAGAAAACTGGCAACCATCTGGTGCCGCTGGGGATCCACACAGTCCCTTATAGCATTCATCATGAACAGCAGAGCTCCAGGGAAGGTGGAGGGATGAATAGGATGTGGTGTATAATTGTAAATGGACTGTTTGAAAATTCCTTTTACTTTGAGGACGATACAGTATCGACAGCTAACAACATACATGACTGTAGAGTTTACAAGAATTCATTTAGCAAACAAATCAGTCAGCAAGAATCAGGACTTTTTCCTTTTGGTCTCAGGTTGTCAGTAATGTCAGAGTGAAGGATGGATGGATGGATGGGTGGGTGGGAGGGG